>NC_086453.1:193323076-193683076 GCF_028390025.1 Pseudophryne corroboree | reverse complement strand
TAGGAGGAGTACAGTGCAGAGTTTTGCTGACCAGTGACCACTAGTATTATACGTTGTCTGCCTGAAAAACGCTCCATATCTGTGCTCAGTGTGCTGCATATATCTGTGCTCACACTGCTTTATTGTGGGGACTGGGGACCAGCAGTATTATATAGGAGGAGTACAGTGCAGAGTTTTGCTGACCAGTGACCACCAGTATACGTTGTCTGCCTGAAAAACGCTCCATATCTGTGCTCAGTGTGCTGCATATATCTGTGCTCACACTGCTTTATTGTGGGTACTGGGGACCACCAGTATATTATATAGGAGGAGTACAGTGCAGAGTTTTGCTGACCAGTGACCACCAGTATTATACGTTTTCTGCCTGAAAAACGCTCCATATCTGTGCTCAGTGTGCTGCATATATCTGTGCTCACACTGCTTTATTGTGGGAACTGGGGACCAGCAGTATTATATAGGAGGAGCACAGTGCAGAGTTTTGCTGACCAGTGACCACCAGTATTATACGTTCTCTGCCTGAAAAACGCTCCATATCTGTGCTGCATTGTAGTATATAGTAGGAGTACAGTGCATAATTTTGCTGACCACCAGTATATAATATATAGGAGTATGGTGCAGAAGGCCACTGCTCTACCTACCTCTGTGTCGTCAAGTATACTATCCATCCATACCTGTGGTGCATTTCAGTTTTGCACAGTTTGCTGACCACCAGTATATAATATATAGCAGTACGGTACAGTAGGCCACTGCTCTACCTACCTCTGTGTCGTCAAGTATACTATCCATCCATACCGGTGGTGCATTTCAGTTTTGCACAGTTTGCTGACCACCAGTATATAATATATAGCAGTACGGTACAGTAGGCTACTGCTCTACCTACCTATGTGTCGTCAAGTATACTATCCATCCATACCTGTGGTGCATTTCAGTTTTGCACAGTTTGCTGACCACCAGTATATAATATATAGAAGTACGGTACAGTAGGCCACTGCTCTACCTACCTCTGTGTCGTCAAGTATACTTTCCATCCATACCTGTGGTGCATTTCAGTTTTGCACAGTTTGCTGACCACCAGTATATAATATATAGCAGTACGGTACAGTAGGCCACTGCTCTACCTACCTCTGTGTCGTCAAGTATACTATCCATCCATACCAGTGGTGCATTTCAGTTTTGCACAGTTTGCTGACCACCAGTATATAATATATAGCAGTACGGTACAGTAGGCCATTGATCTACCTACCTCTGTGTCGTCAAGTATACTATCCATCCATACCTGTGGTGAATTTCAGTTGTGCGCAGAATATATAGTAGTAGGCCATTGCTATTGATACTGGCATATAATTCCACACATTAAAAAATGAAGAACAAAAATGTGGAGGGTAAAATAGGGAAAGATCAAGATCCACTTCCACCTCGTGCTGAAGCTGCTGCCACTAGTCATGGCCGAGACGATGAAATGCCATCAACGTCGTCTGCCAAGGCCGATGCCCAATGTCATAGTAGAGAGCATGTAAAATCCAAAAAACAAAAGTTCAGTAAAATGACCCAAAAATCAAAATTAAAAGCGTCTGAGAAGAAGCGTAAACTTGCCAATATGCCATTTACGACACGGAGTGGCAAGGAACGGCTGAGGCCCTGGCCTATGTTCATGGCTAGTGGTTCAGCTTCACATGAGGATGGAAGCACTCATCCTCTCGCTAGAAAAATGAAAAGACTTAAGCTGGCAAAAGCACAGCAAAGAACTGTGCGTTCTTCTAAATCACAAATCCCCAAGGAGAGTCCAATTGTGTCAGCTGCGATGCCTGACCTTCCCAACACTGGACGGGAAGAGGTGGCACCTTCCACCATTTGCACGCCCCCTGCAAGTGCTGGAAGGAGCACCCGCAGTCCAGTTCCTGATAGTCAAATTGAAGATGTCACTGTTGAAGTACACCAGGGTGAGGATATGGGTGTTGCTGGTGCTGAGGAGGAAATTGACAAGGAGGATTCTGATGGTGAGGTGGTTTGTTTAAGTCAGGCACCCGGGGAGACACCTGTTGTCCGTGGGACGAATATGGCCATTGACATGCCTGGTCAAATTACAAAAAATTTTCTTCGATGTGGAATTATTTTAACACAAATGCGGACAACAGGTGTCAAGCCGTGTGTTGCCTTTGTCAAGCTGTAATAAGTAGGGGTAAGGACGTTAACCACCTAGGAACATCCTCCCTTATACGTCACCTGGAGCGCATTCATCAGAAGTCATTGACAAGTTCAAAAACTTTGGGTGACAGCGGAAGCAGTCCACTCCCAACTAAATCCCTTCCTCTTGTAGCCAAGCTCCTGCAAACCACACCACCAACTCCCTGTGTCAATTTCCCCCTTACACAGGAAAGCCAATAGTCCTGCAGGCCATGTCACTGTCAAGTCTGACGAGTCCTCTACTGCCTGGGATTCCTCCGATGCATCTTTGAGTGTAACGCCTCCTGCTGCTGGCGCTGCTGTTGTTGCTGCTGGGAGTCGATCGTCATCCCAGAGGGGAAGTCGGAAGAACACTTTTACTACTTCCAGTAAGCAATTGACTGTCCAACAGTCCTTTGCGAGGAAGATGAAATATCACAGCAGTCATCCTGCTGCGAAGCGGATAACTCAGGCCTTGGCAGCCTGGGCGGTGAGAAACATGTTTCCGTTATCCACCGTTAATTCACAGGCAACTACAGACTTGATTGAGATACTGTGTCCCCGGTACCAAATACCATCTAGGTTCCATTTCTCTAGGCAGGCGAAACCGAAAATGTACACAGACCTCAGAAAAAGAGTCACCGGTGTCCAAAAAAATGCAGTTGTACCCAATGTCCACTTAACCACGGACATGTGGACAAGTGGAGCAGGGCAGACTCAGGACTATATGACTGTGACAGCCCACTGGGTAGATGTATTGCTTCCCGCAGCAAGAACAGCAGCGGCGGCACCAGTAGCAGCATCTCGCAAACGCCAACTCGTTCCTAGGCAGGCTGCGCTTTGTATCACCGCTTTCCAGAAGAGGCACACAGCTGACAACCTCTTACGGTAACCGAGGAACATCATCGCAGACTGGCTTACCCCAAATGGACTCTCCTGGGGATTTGTGACATCGGACAACGCCAGCAATATTGTGCGTGCATTACATCTGGGCAAATTCCAGCACGTCCCATGTTTTGCACATACATTGAATTTGGTGGTGCAGAATTATTTAAAAAACGATAGGGGCGTGCAGGAGATGCTGTCGGTGGCCCGAAGAATTGCGGGCCACTTTCGGCATTCAGCCACCGCGTGCCGAAGACTGGAGCACCAGCAAACACTCCTGAACCTGCCCTGCCATCATCTGAAGCAAGAGGTGGTAACGAGGTGGAATTCAACCCTCTATATGCTTCAGAGGATGGAGGAGCAGCAAAAGGCCATTCAAGCCTATACATCTGCCTACGATATAGGCAAAGGAGGGGGAATGCACCTGACTCAAGTGCAGTGGAGAATGATTTCAACGTTGTGCAAGGTTCTGCAACCCTTTGAACTTGCCACATGTGAAGTCAGTTCAGACACTGACAGCCTGAGTCAGGTCATTCCCCTCATCAGGCTTTTGCAGAAGAAGCTGGAGACATTGAAGGAGGAGCTAAAACAGAGCAATTCCGCTAGGCATGTGGGACTTGTGGATGGAGCCCTTAATTCGCTTAACCAGGACTCACGGGTGGTCAATCTGTTGAAATCAGAGCACTACATTTTGGCCACCGTGCTCGATCCTAGATTTAAAACCTACGTTGTATCTCTCTTTCCGGCAGACACAAGTCTGCAGAGGTTCAAAGACTTGCTGGTGAGAAAATTGTCAAGTCAAGCGGAACGTGACCCATCAACAGCTCCTCCTTCACATTCTCCCGCAACTGGGGGTGCGAGGAAAAGGCTAAGAATTCCGAGCCCACCCGCTGGCGGTGATGCAGGGCAGTCTGGAGCGAGTGCTGACATCTGGTCCGGACTGAAGGACCTGCCAACGATTACTGACATGTCGTCTACTGTCACTGCATATGATTCTCTCACCATTGAAAGAATGGTGGAGGATTATATGAGTGACCGCATCCAAGTAGGCACGTCAGACAGTCCGTATGTATACTGGCAGGAAAAAGAGGCAATTTGGAGGCCCTTGCAGAAACTGGCTTTATTTTACCTAAGTTGCCCACCCTCCAGTGTGTACTCCGAAAGAGTGTTTAGCGCAGCTGCTCACCTTGTCAGCAATCGGCGTACGAGGTTACTTCCAGAAAATGTGGAGAAGATGATGTTCATCAAAATGAATTATAATCAATTCCTCCGTGGAGACATTCACCAGCAATTGCCTCCAGAAAGTACAAAGGGACCTGAGATGGTGGATTCCAGTGGGGACGAATTAATAATCTGTGAGGAGGGGGATGTACACAGTGAAAGGGGTGAGGAATCGGACGATGAGGAGGAGGTGGACATCTTGCCTCTGTAGAGCCAGTTTGTGCAAGGAGAGATTGATTGCTTCTTTTTTGGTGGCAGCCCAAACCAACCAGTCATTTCAGTCACAGTTGTGTGGCAGACCCTGTCGCTGAAATGATGTGTTTGTTAAAGTGTGCATGTCCTGTTTATACAACATAAAGGGTGGGTGGGAGGGCCCAAGGACAATTCCATCTTGCACCTCTTTTTTCTTTCATTTTTTTTTTGCATCATGTGCTGTTTGGGGACTATTTTTTTGAAGTGCCATCCTGCCTGACACTGCAGTGCCACTCCTAGATGGGCCAAGTGTTTGTGTCGGCCACTTGTGTCGCTTAGCTTAGCCATCCAGCGACCTTGGTGCACCTCTTTTATTCTTTGCATCATGTGCTGTTTGGGGACTATTTTTTTGAAGTGCCATCCTGTCTGACACTGCAGTGCCACTCCTAAATGGGCCAGGTGTTTGTGTCGGCCACTTGTGTCGCTTAGCTTAGCCATCCAGCGACCTTGGTGCACCTCTTTTTTTCTTTGCATCATGTGCTGTTTGGGGGCTATTTTTTTGAAGTGCCATCCTGTCTGACACTGCAGTGCCACTCCTAGATGGGCCAGGTGTTTGTGTCGGCCACTTGGGTCGCTTAGCTTAGTCACACAGCTACCTCATTGCACCTCTTTTTTTCTTTGCATCATGTGCTGTTTGGGGACTATTTTTTTGAAGTGCCATCCTGTCTGACACTGCAGTGCCACTCCTAGATGGGCCAGGTGTTTGTGTCGGCCACTTGGGTCGCTGAGCTTAGTCATCCAGCGACCTCGGTGCAAATTTTAGGACTAAAAATAATATTGTGAGGTGTGAGGTGTTCAGAATAGACTGAAAATGAGTGGAAATTATGGTTATTGAGGTCAATAATACTATGGGATCAAAATGACCCCAAATTCTATGATTTAAGCTGTTTTTGAGGGTTTTTTGTAAAAAAACACCCGAATCCAAAACACACCCGAATCCGACAAAAAATTTTCAGGGAGGTTTTGCCAAAACGCGTCCGAATCCCAAACACGGCCGCGGAACCGAATCCAAAACCAAAACACAAAACCCGAAAAATGTCCGGTGCACATCACTAGTTCAAATAGCCGCTCGGTAATGTAACGATCACCACCGCCACTATCTTAAAAAAGACTGCAGCGGGATGCTATAGGGTAACAGTGGGAAAATTTTAGTCAATATAGATTAATAGACGTGACACCCTGTCCACCAATGCGCATTTCGCTCCGGTGTCGGGCTTCGTCAGGGCAGTAAGATTAAGCATATCTTCATAGACTTTCACTTTGCTGTGCAAAATCTGACCGGATTCACTTCCTGGATTCTGGATTGAAATGGAACACTGGACCGGATTAGACATGACTGGACTTGAATTTGCCTGGACCGGAGTGGATTTGCCTTAACCAGAGCAGGACCTCTCTTGCTATTCTCCAGTAAAGGGCCAGTGATAATGTTAAGAAGCACCTGTATTCTGGAAGCAGATACCAGGTGGTTGGCGCGATCCAGAGCAGAGGCGCGGAGTCTAACACACCGGGGAGTGTACACCAGGGAACCCCGCAAGGGGATTTGGGCTTCGCTGCCCCCGATGTGCTGGTCGCGGCCCCCTGCCTGGGTCACCTGGTATCTGCACAGGAGTCCACAAGGTATAAACAGAATAATTTACCTGGAGAAATGCAGCTGGTAAGGCAGGGGTTAATTGCAGAGTAACTGACAAGCAGGGCTAATGGCAGAGGTTTGATGAGAGCTGAGCAGGGACACAGAGGGAAACTTAAACTTGCAGGCTGTATGTTCTGGATAGCGGAGCTGGAATTTGGCAGGATTCACAGGAGTTTGTTTGGAGCCTGGATACAGAATTGCAGGTACTGAATGGGGATGAACATGCAGAAAGGTCTGAGTGATTAGACTGCTGTTTGCAAAACTGGACATGTGCAGGATTACTGAGGCAAGGTGCAGGACTGGCTGGAATGGTGCACGGATTTCTTGAAGCAGGGATTCTAAAGCAGAAGGACACACTGGATATATAATTGTAGTAGATACAGGTCCAAACAGTGGCGTAACTAGAAATTTTTCTCCCCCAAGCCAAAAAATCTCCCCCCCCCCATCCCCCATAATTGGCACTAGTAAAGGGACAAACATGCGCGTCCCGCAAAAAAGGGGGCGTGGCTTTATTGAAATGGGCATGGCTTCACATAAAGGGGCATGGCATTGCAGGAAAAGACTACCTTATACCCCAGTTTTGCAACCTGCACGCCCAGACGTTAGCCACCACAGGAAAGAAAAATAATCCTGATTCATGCCCCTTACATTATTTGTCATTTTTCCTCCTTATAGTAATGCCCAGTATACATTATGCCACATACTGCAATGGCCCTTAGACATTATGCCACACACAATAATGCACATGACACAATATGCACACACCGTAATGCCCCCGATACATTATGCCACACACCGTAATGCCTGTGACACATTATGACAGGAATCGCAATGCCCGTTATACATTATGCTACACACTGCAATGCCCCTGATACATTATAGCACATACAATGTCTGTGACACATTATGACACACACCGCAATGACCCTGAGACATTATACCACATACCACAATGCCCGTGATATAGTATACAACACACCGTAATGACTGACACATTATGACTAGTGATGTGCACCGGAAATTTTTCGGGTTTTGTGTTTTGGTTTTGGATTCGGTTCCGCGGCCGTGTTTTGGATTCGGACGCGTTTTGGCAAAACCTCCCTGAAATTTTTTTTGTCGGATTCGGGTGTGTTTTGGATTCGGGTGTTTTTTTACAAAAAAAAACTCAAAAACAGCTTAAATCATAGAATTTGGGGGTCATTTTGATCCCATAGTATTATTAACCTCAATAACCATAATTTACACTCATTTCCAGTCTATTCTCAACACCTCACACCTCACAATATTATTTTTAGTCCTAAAATTTGCACCGAGGTCGCTGGATGACTAAGCTAAGCGACCCAAGTGGCCGACACAAACACCTGGCCCATCTAGGAGTGGCACTGCAGTGTCAGACAGGATGGCACTTCAAAAAAATAGTCCCCAAACAGCACATGATGCAAAGAAAAAAAGAGGCGCAATGAGGTAGCTGTGTGACTAAGCTAAGTGATCCAAGTGGCCGACACAAACACCTGGCCCATCTAGGAGTGGCACTGCAGTGTCAGACAGGATGGCACTTCAAAAAAATAGTCCCCAAACAGCACATGATGCAAAGAAAAAAAGAGGCGCAATGAGGTAGCTGTGTGACTAAGCTAAGTAATCCAAGTGGCCGACACAAACACCTGGCCCATCTAGGAGTGGCACTGCAGTGTCAAACAGGATGGCACTTCAAAAAAATAGTCCCCAAACAGCACATGATGCAAAGAAAAAAAGAGGCACAATGAGGTAGCTGTGTGACTAAGCTAAGCGACCCAAGTGGCCGACACAAACACCTGGCCCATCTAGGAGTGGCACTGCAGTGTCAGACAGGATGGCACTTCAAAAAAATAGTCCCCAAACAGCACATGATGCAAAGAAAAACAGAGGCACAATGAGGTAGCTGTGTGACTAAGCTAAGCGACCCAAGTGGCCGACACAAACATCTGGCCCATCTAGGAGTGGCACTGCAGTGTCAGACAGGATGGCACTTTAAAAAATAGTCCCCAAACAGCACATGATGCAAAGAAAAATGAAAGAAAAAAGAGGTGCAAGATGGAATTGTCCTTGGGCCATCCCACCCACCCTTATGTTGTATAAACAGGACATGCACACTTTAACAAACCCATCATTTCAGCGACAGGGTCTGCCACACAACTGTGACTGAAAATACTGGTTGGTTTGGGCCCCCACCAAAAAAGAAGCAATCAATCTCTCCTTGCACAAACTGGCTCTACAGAGGCAAGATGTCCACCTCCTCCTCATCGTCCGATTCCTCACCCCTTTCACTGTGTACATCCCCCTCCTCACAGATTATTAATTCATCCCCACTGGAATCCACCATCTCAGGTCCCTTTGTACTTTCTGGAGGCAATTGCTTGTGAATGTCTCCACGGAGGAATTGATTATAATTAATTTTGATGAACATCATCTTCTCCACATTTTCTGGAAGTAACCTCGTACACCAATTGCCGACAAGGTGAGCGGCTGCACTAAACACTCTTTCGGAGTACACACTGGAGGGGGGGCAACTTAGGTCAAATAAAGCCAGTTTCTGCAAGGGCCTCCAAATTGCCTCTTTTTCCTGCCAGTATACGTACGGACTGTCTGACGTGCCTACTTGGATGCGGTCATTCATATAATCCTCCACCATTCTTTCAATGGTGACAGAATCATATGCAGTGACAGTAGAAGACATGTCAGTAATCGTTGGCAGGTCCTTCAGTCCGGACCAGATGTCAGCAGTCGCTCCAGACTGCCCTGCATCACCGCCAGCGGGTGGGCTCGGAATTCTTAGCCTTTTCCTCGCAGCCCCAGTTGCGGGAGAATGTGAAGGAGGAGCTGTTGACGGGTCACGTTCCGCTTGACTTGACAGTTTTCTCACCAGCAGGTCTTTGAACCTCTGCAGACTTGTGTCTGCCGGAAAGAGAGATACAACGTAGGTTTTAAATCTAGGATCGAGCACGGTTGCCAAAATGTAGTGCTCCGATTTCAACAGATTGACCACCCGTGAGTCCTGGTTAAGCGAATTAAGGGCTCCATCCACAAGTCCCACATGCCTAGCGGAATCGCTCTGTTTTAGCTCCTCCTTCAATGTCTCCAGCTTCTTCTGCAAAAGCCTGATGAGGGGAATGACCTGACTCAGGCTGGCAGTGTCTGAACTGACTTCACGTGTGGCAAGTTCAAAGGGTTTGCTGGTGCTGCAGTCTTCGGCACGCGGTGGCTGAATGCCGAAAGTGGCCCGCAATTCTTTGGGCCACCGACAGCATCTCTTGCACGCCCCTGTCGTTTTTTAAATAATTCTGCACCACCAAATTCAATGTATGTGCAAAACATGGGACGTGCTGGAATTTGCCCAGATGTAATGCACGCACAATATTGCTGGCGTTGTCCGATGTCACAAATCCCCAGGAGAGTCCAATTGGGGTAAGCCATTCTGCGATGATGTTCCTCAGTTTCCGTAAGAGGTTGTCAGCTGTTTGCCTTTTATGGAAAGCGGTGAAATAAAGCGTAGCTTGCCTAGGAACGAGTTGGCGTTTGCGAGATGCTGCTACTGGTGCCGCCGCTGCTGTTCTTGCTGCGGGAGGCAATACATCTACCCAGTGGGCTGTCACAGTCATATAGTCCTGAGGCTGCCCTGGTCCACTTGTCCACATGTCCGTGGTTAAGTGGACATTGGGTACAACTGCATTTTTTAGGACACTGCTGAGTCTTTTTCTGAGGTCTGTGTACATTTTCGGTATCGCCTGCCTAGAGAAATGGAACCTAGATGGTATTTGGTACCGGGGACAGAGTACCTCAATCAATTCTCTAGTTCCCTGTGAATTAACGGTGGATTCCGGAAACACGTTTCTCACCACCCAGGCTGCCAAGGCCTGAGTTATCCGCTTTGCAGCAGGATGACTGCTGTGATATTTCATCTTCCTCGCAAAGGACTGTTGGACAGTCAATTGCTTACTGGAAGTAGTACAAGTGGTCTTCCGACTTCCCCTCTAGGATGACGATCGACTCCCAGCAGCAACAACAGCAGCGCCAGCAGCAGTAGGCGTTACACTCAAGGATGCATCGGAGGAATCCCAGGCAGGAGAGGACTCGTCAGACTTGACAGTGACATGGCCTGCAGGACTATTGGCTTTCCTGTGTAAGGAGGAAATTGACACTGAGGGAGTTGGTGGTGTGGTTTGCAGGAGCTTGGTTACAAGAGGAAGGGATTTAGTTGGGAGTGGACTGCTTCAGCTGTCACCCAAAGTTTTTGAACTTGTCAATGACTTCTGATGAATGCGCTCCAGGTGACGAATAAGGGAGCATGTTCCTAGGTGGTTAACGTCCTTACCCCTACTTATTACAGCTTGACAAAGGCAACACATGGCTTGACACCAGTTGTCCGCATTTCTGTTGAGATAATTCCACACCGAAGAGGTGATGTTTTTTGTATTTTGACCAGGCATGTCAATGGCCATATTCATCCCATGGACAACAGGTGTCTCTTCGGGTGCCTGACTTAAACAAACCACCTCACCATCAGAATCCTCCTTGTCAATTTCCTCCCCAGCGCCAGCAACACCCATATCCTCATCCTGGTGTACTTCAACAGTGACATCTTCAATTTGACTATCAGGAACTGGACTGCGGGTGCTCCTTCCAGCACTTGCAGGGGGCGTGCAAATGGTGGAAGGCGCCACCTCTTCCCGTCCAGTGTTGGGAAGGTCAGGCATCGCAACCGACACAATTGGACTCTCCTTGGGGATTTGTGATTTAGAAGAACGCTTCTTTGCTGTGCTTTTGCCATCTTAACTCTTTTAAGTTTTCTAGCTGGAGGATGAGTGCTTCCATCCTCATGTGAAGCTGAACCACTAGCCATGAACATAGGCCAGGCCCTCAGCCGTTCCTTGGCACTCCGTGTCGTAAATGGCACATTGGCAAGTTTACGCTTCTCCTCAGACGATTTTGATTTAGATTTTTGGGTCATTTTACTGAGCTTTATTTTTTGGGATTTTACATGCTCTCTACTATGACATTGGGCATCGGCCTTTGCAGACGACGTTGATGGCATTTCATCGTCTCGGCCATGACTAGTGGCAGCAGCTTCAGCACGAGGTGGAAGTGGATCTTGATCTTTCCCTATTTTACCCTCTACATTTTTGTTCTCCATTTTTTAATGTGTGGAATTATATGCCAGTAATATATCAATAGCAATGGCCTACTACTATATATACTGGGCATAACTTAAATGCACCACAGGTATGGATGGATAGTATACTTGACGACACAGAGGTAGGTAGAGCAGTGGCCTACTGTACCGTACTGCTATATATTATATACTGGTGGTCAGCAAAATTATGCACTGTCCTCCTACTATATATATACTGTGCAAAACTTAAATGCACCACAGGTATGGATGGGATAGTATACTTGACGACACGGAGGTAGGTAGAGCAGTGGCCTACTGTACCGTACTGCTATATATTATATACTGGTGGTCAGCAAAATTATGCACTGTCCTCCTACTATATATATATACTGTGCAAAACTTAAATGCACCACAGGTATGGATGGGATAGTATACTTGACGACACAGAGGTAGGTAGAGCAGTGGCCTACTGTACCGTACTGCTATATATTATATACTGGTGGTCAGCAAAATTATGCACTGTCCTACTATATATATACTCTGCAAAACTTAAATGCACCACAGGTATGGATGGGATAGTATACTTGACGACAGAGGTAGGTAGAGCAGTGGCCTACTGTACCGTACTGCTATATATTATATACTGGTGGTCAGCAAAATTATGCACTGTCCTCATACTATATATATACTGTGCAAAACTTAAATGCACCACAGGTATAGATGGATAGTATACTTGACGACACAGAGGTAGGTAGAGCAGTGGCCTACTTAACCGTACTGCTATATATTATATACTGGTGGTCAGCAAAATTATGCACTGTCCTCCTACTATATATATACTGCGCACAACTGAAATGCACCACAGGTATGGATGGATAGTATACTTGACGACACAGAGGTAGGTAGAGCAGTGGCCTACTGTACCGTACTGCTATATATTATATACTGGTGGTCAGCAAAATTATGCACTGTCCTCCTACTATATATATACTGTGCAAAACTTAAATGCACCACAGGTATGGATGGATAGTATACTCGACGACACAGAGGTAGGTAGAGCAGTGGCCTACTGTACCGTACTGCTATATATTATATACTGGTGGTCAGCAAAATTATGCACTGTCCTCCTACTATATATATACTGCGCACAACTGAAATGCACCACAGGTATGGATGGATAGTATACTTGACGACACAGAGGTAGGTAGAGCAGTGGCCTACTGTACCGTACTGCTATATATTATATACTGGTGGTCAGCAAAATTATGCACTGTCCTCCTACTATATATATACTGTGCAAAACTTAAATGCACCACAGGTATGGATGGATAGTATACTTGACGACACAGAGGTAGGTAGAGCAGTGTCCTACTGTACCGTACTGCTATATATTATATACTGGTGGTCAGCAAAATTATGCACTGTCCTCCTACTATATATATACTGTGCAAAACTTAAATGCACCACATGTATGGATGGGATAGTATACTTGACGACACAGAGGTAGAGCAGTGGACTACTGTACCGTACTGCTATATATATACACATATACTGGTGGTCAGCAAAATTCTGCACTGTCCTCCTACTATATACTACAATGAAGCACAGATATGGAGCGCTTTTCAGGCAGAGAACGTATACTGGTGGTCACTGGTCAGCAAAACTCTGCACTGTACTCCTACTATATAATACTGCTGGTCCCCAGTCCCCACATTAAAGCAATTAGCACACTGAGCACAGATATTTGCAGCACACTGAGCACAGACATGGAGCGTTTTTCAGGCAGAGAACGTAGATATTTGCAGCACACTGAGCACAGATATTTGCAGCACACTGAGCACAGATATTTGCAGCACACTGAACATAGAAACTGAGAGGACGCCAGCCACGTACTCTCACGATCATCTCCAATGCACGAGTGAAAAATGGCGGCGACGCGCGGCTCCTTATATAGAATACGAATCTCGCGAGAATCCGACCGTGGGATGATGACGTTCGGGCGCGCTCGGGTTAACCGAGCAAGGCCGGAGGATCCGAGTCTGCTCGGACCCATGCAAAAAAGGGTGAAGTTCGGGGGGGTTCGGATTCCGAGGAACCGAACCCGCTCATCACTAATTATGACACACACCGCAATGATCGTGATACATTATGCCACACACTGCAATGACCCTGAGACATTATACCACATATCACAATGCCCGTGATATAGTATACCATACACCGTAATGACTGTCACACATACCGCAATGCCCGTTATACCCTATGCCACACACCGCAATGCCGTTATACATTATGCCACACTGCAATGCCCCTGAGACATTATACCACAATGCCCGTGATATAGTATGCCACACACCGTAATGCCTGTGACACATTATGACACACACCGCAATGTCCGTGATACATTATGCCACACACCGTTATGCCCATTACACATTAAGTCCTACAGTAAGGCTTCTAATTACTTTTAAATTACCTGCTCGTTGCCAGGGGTTTCATGCTCTTGGTTCCATGCATGGTGCCAGGGGTTTTCATGCTCAGGGTGTCATGCTCGTTGCCAGGGGTTTCATGCACTGGGTGTCATGCTCGTTGCCAGGAATTTCATGCACTGGGTGTCATGCTCGTTGCTAGGGGGTAGTGCTTGTTGCTAGGGCTGTGCTCCCAGTGCCACATATGCCCCCAGTGCCAGATATTCCCCCACAGTGACAGGTACTCACATGCCCCCAGTGCCAAGTATAGCCCCCCCCATGTGCCAGGTACACATATACCCCCCCCCCCCCCCAGTGCCACATATGCCGCCAGTGCCAGATATTCCCCCACAGTGCCCGGTACTCACATGCCCCCAGTGCCAAATATAGCCCCCGCATGTGCCAGGTACACATATACCCCCCCAGTGCCACATATGCCCCCAGTGCCAGATATTCCCCCACAGTGCCAGGTACTCACATGCCCCCAGTGCCAAATATAGCCCCCCCATGTGCCAGGTACACACATACCCCGGAGGGCCACATATGCCCCCTCAGTGCCACATATGCCCCCGAAGTGCTCCCCCTCCCCCTGTGCCGAATATGCTCCCTCAGTGCCAGTTAAATCTCCCCCACCCCCCCTGTGCTCCCCAACTGTTTTGTGATGGAGGGACACGGAGGGCACAGCGCGCGCCTCTCCTGTGTCTCCGGTGGGTCTATTAAAGGAAGTGCCGGTTCGTGAGCCAATCAGAGCTCACGAACGGCACTTCATTTATTAGACCCGCCAGAGACCCAGGAGGGACACAGTAGAGGTGCGCGCTGTGCCCTCCGTGTCCCTCCATCATAGCAGCGGAGGGAAGGAGGGAAAGGAGACAGCAGATTGACATGCGGACGCTCGTCCGCTTGTCAATCTGCGCTAAATCAGTGGCGCCCCCGCAGCCCTGCGCCCCCAAGCCACCGCGAGGGCTGCGGGGGCAGTAGTTACGCCACTGGGTCCAAAATGAACTGGATGCAGGACTGGAAGGAATACTAGGACCAGTTTACCAGGACACAGGAGACTGAGAACTTGCACAGTGTGCAAAGGTCACGTGCTGAGCACACAGGAACAGGCTCTAAGGCAGGCATGTCCAAACTGCGGCCCTCCAGCTGTTGAGAAACTACACATCCCAGCATGCCCTGACACAGCTGTAGCATTCTCTGACAGCAAAACTGTGTCAGGGCATGCTGGGATATGTAGTTTCACAACAGCTGGAGGGCCAAAGTTTGGACATGCCTGCTCTAAGGAGTCCAGACTAGAACCTGACACTCTCTGACACTGAACTCTATCACTGGCACAGTGGTATGTGGATACTCCCTAGTTAAATGGAGACAGACCAATCACATGATAGTCAGGCTGAAGTTGCAGGTAATGAGGTCCAGGTGATCAGTTGCTAGGGAACGAGAACAACAGAAGGGAGCAGCCGGATCCAGGTGCTAATCAATGCAGAAAGCAGAACTGACAGATTTGCAGCCGCTGCACACATAACAATAGTAAGCCATACCTCCCAACATGACCCTCTCCAGGAGGGACACAATGCTCTGCTTCTGGACTTTTCTCTTAATTTGTGATTGCCGGCACCTGTGTTGAACAGGTTGGTGGATAAGACAGGCGTTACACCACAGGTGATGGCAATCATAAATTAAGAGGGAAGTCCAGGAGCAGAGCATTCTGTCCCTCCTGGAGAGGGTCGTGTTGGGAGGTATGAGTAAGCTGCTGGAGTCGGCCCTGGCGATGTGCCCTGGAGTCGGCTCATTAGGCTGGAGAAAACTTGTAATTTATTTAAAAATATAAAATCAGCAGTCTGCAGCTTCTTGCTGCTGACTGCCAGCTGAAGTCTACGGCCAGCCAATCGGGGGACTCCTGGTGGTTGACGGGTGGGTGTGCTGTGCTACATTATAAATAAAAGTTATTCTAATTGACAGGGGCCACGACCACACACAGCACTGCCGATAGTCACAGAGGGGGTGCGCTGTGCTGATGCTGATCGGCGCTCCGCCTCTGCTCGGTAGGTGGCTCTTATTGATCACTGGCGGGAAGGGCATTGTTGGAAGACAGTGTTGGAGCCAGGTGTCCCCCCCCCGGGAGTTCCACCCCTAGGATATGCTGCTTTATGTTATGCATCTTAAAGAAAACATATTAAAATATATTTAAAAAATACAGTGCAAAATGGGGTAAATAGTCTTTAATGCAGTTAGCAGCAGTTTCAAGGGAAACAAAACTTACATTTACAAAAAAATACAAATAAAAACAAATCTTGCATAGCAGAAACCTAATGGTGTTTCCCAGTGCATATTTTGATCTATATATTGTCAGCTAAATTCCTATCAGAGGGGTTGTGTTGAATCTGATAATCAGTTGTTTAGTGCAACCCTCAGTAAATGGATTTTTCCTAACTAGGAACCTGGTGTTTGACCACTGTGCATGTGTCACAGCCGCACTGTGCTGTGATTTATTAGCGGCAACGGACATAGGTGGTGATTCAGAGTTGATCGTAGCTGTGCTAACTTTAGCACAGCTACGATCAGGCACACTGACGTGCGGGGGGACGCCCAGCACTGGGCTAGCCCGCCCCGCATGTCAGTCCCTGCCCCGTCGCAGAAGTACGAAAGCATTGACAGCGGCGATGCTTTTGTACTTCAGGAGTAGCTCCCGGCCAGCGCAGCTCCTGCACGCTGGCCAGGAGCTACTCATTGCTGCCCTGGTCACAGCGGCTGCATGTGACATCACACAGCCACCGCGGCCCGCCCCTGGCATGGTCCAGCCACAACTGCGTTGGCCAGACCGCACCCCTTAAATGGCAGCTTAACGCCGCCATCCCGCCCCCTCCTGCCATCCTGCCCCCTCCCGCACAGCGACCGCTGTCAATCAGGCAGAGGCGATCGCTAGCTAAAGACAGCCATCAGCTGTCTGGCATGCGCCGGTGCACTGCGGTGGCTGGCGCATGCGCAGATTAGGCATGATCACTGCTGATGCGAGCATAGAAGAAATTAGCCCCCATAGTAGGGATTTTTTCACAAAGTAAGTGACAGGTAGTGATCATTTGGGGAGTGCCTACAAAAATTAAGGCATTTTCTGGGCGTGTCCATATCAGCCACTGTGAACTCTGGCATCTTAATGAAGATGGTAAAGGAGGTGGGGTTGGAATATTACTGTCCAAATCTTTAACACATCGTTTTACCACTTGTTCCCTCACTCGCATTTACATAATTTGAAGTACACTCTATTAGGATATTCCCCCCTTTCTCTCTGTGTGTTGCAGCTATCTATCGCCCACCTGGCCAACCCAAAAAGTTTCTGGAAGAGTTTTCTACTTGGCTCCCTCACTTTTTATCCTCTGACATTTTCATATCTCTATTGAAAGTCCACAATCTCCCCATGCCTCCAAACTACTCTCTCTAACCTCCTCTCTTGGCCTCTCCCAATGGACTGACTCCCCTACTCATCAGGAGGGCCACTGCCTTGATCTTGTATTCACCAGACTATGCTCTGTTTCTGAACTCACTAACACTCCTTTCCCTTTCTCAGATCACAACCTTATCACCTGCATGCTCTCCTCCATTACTTCAAACTCAATGTCCCTGAAGTCTACCAAGCCGCCTCTAACCCGCAGAAGTATTAATGCTATTAATTTTCAACAACTATCTACCTCACTGCATCCACTGATCTCACCAATTTCTATATTCACCTCTCCTGAGACTGCTGTATCACATCTTAACCAAACTCTAGAAACAGCACTTGATGAAGTGGCTCCAGCAACCCACGACACTCCACGTAGACTTAGATATCAACCGTGGCACTCTAAATACACTAGACACCTACAAAAACTCTCACGTAAAGTAGAACGCCAGTGGCGTAAATCTCATAGTTCAAGTGACTTTCTCACATATAAGACTGTGTACCACTCTTATTGTAATGCTTTGAAACAAACATATTGACCATTCTCTCATCTCTGCTCAAGCCTCTAACCCAAAGCAACTTTGTAATACATTTAAATCACTTCTTGTCCCTCCCTTCCCCAACCTTCCAGCCACTGTCAGTGCGCAAGATCTTGCTTCCTATTTCAAGGACAAGATTGATAAGATCCTAAATTAAAAGGTATGCTCTTCCACAGCCAGTGACCTGCTCAATTCCCTTCCTGAACCCTCTAACACCTTTTCTTCATTTGATCCTACAAATGTAGATGAAGTATCTGCACTCTTCTCATCTGCCTACTCTACTACCTCTCCCCTTGACTCTATATTCTAACAAATTAGTAAAGCTCTGTCTGCTGTGCTCATCCCAACCTTAACTAAAATCTGTAATCTCTCTGTCTACTGGTATCTTTCCTTCTCTGTACAAGCATGCAGTGATTACTCCCATTCTGAAAAAAAACAAAACTCTGACTCTAACTCTCTCTCAAACTACTGTCCCATCTCTCAGCTCCTATGCCCTTCCAAGCTACTTGAGAGACTTGCCTACACTCGCCTCACACACTTTCTTAACTCACACAGTCTACTGGACCCACTTCAGTCAGGATTTCGTGCCCAACACTCCACAGAGACAGCACTGACTAAGGTAGTGAATGACTTGGTCACTGCTAAATCTAAAGGACATTACTCATTACTTATTCTCCTTGATCTCTCTGCTGCTTTTGACACTGTTGACCACTCTCTTATCATACAAACATTATAATCCCTAGGTCTTCAGGACACAGACCTTTCCTGGTTCTCATCCTACTTATCTAATCGCTCCTTCAGTGTTCGTTTCTCTGATTCCACCTCCTCCTCGCTACCTATCTCAGTTGGAGTACAGCAAGGCACAGTCTTAGGTCCTCTGCTTTTCTCTATCTATACCACATCTCTTGGCAAACTAATCAACTCTTTCAGATTTCAGTACCATCTATATGCGGATGATACTCAAGTCTACCTATCCTCCCCAGATTTGTCACCATCTGTATTGGGCCGTGTCACTGAATGCCTTTCTGCCATTTAATCTTGGATGACATCTCGCCACCTCAAACTAAATATTTTCAAAATAGAATTAATTATATTTCCACAGGCCAATAGTAGTTACCAACCTGATATCTCTATCACTGTTGATAGCTCAGCAATCATCCCTACCCCACAAGCTTGCTGCGTATGTGTAATTCTTGACTATGAACTGTCCTTTGTTCCCCACATTTAATCTGTCTCAATATCATGTTACATACATCTAAGAAACATATCCAAAATACGACCATATCTTACTCAAGACACAGAAAAAACTCTAATCCATGCTCCCATTATTTCCCGCATTGATTACTGTAATAGTCTCCTGAACAGTCTTCCCAAACATAGGCTCTCACCACTACAATCCATTTTGAATGCAGTTGCGAGGCTAATCTTCCTCGCTAGATGTTCATCGTCTGCAGATCCGCTCGGTCAGTCCCTCCATTGGTTACCGGCACTCTACCATATTATTAAATATAAAATACTTTTACTTAAATACAAGGCTATTACCCAAACTGCACCAACATACAGCGCATCACTCATCTCAAAATATCTCCCTACCCGACCTCTCCGCTCTGCATAAGATCTGCATCTCTCATCCACACGCATTACTTGTTCACACTCAAAATTACAGGACTTTATCTGGCCTTCACCCACTCTGTGGAATGCCCTCCCATGCACAATAAGACTTGCCTCTAGTCTCCAAACCTTTAAACGTTCCCTGAAAACTCACCTCTTCAGACAAGCCTATCAAATTCCAGACCCACCCACATAACCTTCAGTGCTTTCCTATCTAATTACATCCTCTCTATACAGTACACCTAACATCACATATCTTGTCTTTCTTTACTCTCACACCCTCCTGACACTTGGCCAACATTGCTGGGTGATAATATCATACAACCCATTAAGAACCTAGCAATCTGGTGGAACATTATGCAATAGGTAGCATCTATCCTTGTGTAATGCCTATTTCCCTATAGATTATAAGCTTGTGAGCAGGGCCTTCCTACCTCTATGTCTGTCTGTTTTTAACCAGTTTTGTTCTATTACTGTTGTTCTAATTGTAAAGCGCAACGGAATATGCTGCGCTACATAAGAAACTGTTAATAAATAAAAATAATAAATAAGATGGATATTCTGAGTCATCACAGGGTTTCTCAGAAGTTCAGTGATGCAACCAATAGACCCTATTAAGGCCTGTTCCATGAAGACAAGAAGAGGGAGAGAGCCCCTTTGCACTGATTAAGTTCATATTTTTGAACCAGAATCACACAAACATTTCTAGCACGGTTGACAATAAGGATTAAAGTTCTGCTGGTGCGCCCCTAGAGTTTAAATCAGGAAATGCACAGGAGAAAGAAAAAATAAACTCTTTGTGGGGGCACTCTTAAAGAATATACAGTTATAAAATGAATGAAATTTATTGATATGCATTAAAAGTTGTACACAACATAACAATAACTCTTTAAGGAGTAAATACACATACTTATGAAATCCAACATATGGGGGTATATTTACTAAAGATCGATTTTGATCTATTTTAATTAATTTCAGATGTTGGGCTTATTGGGCAAAAACACAGATTTACTAATAGCTGATTTTTTATATTAATTTGGAAGATGAAAGTGGTTAAAATCTATCAAAATCAACCTTTAGTAAATATACCCCATGAGGTCAAAAATACCTCAAGATGTTTTTTACAGCCACTGAATGTACAGGGGATATATCATGCATGATATTCCGGGTACATATATACCCAGTAATCTGTGGGAGTAATAGTAAAGGTTAACTTCAGAAATTACTAGCATTTCAGACAGTCCCCCAACTAATATAACAGAAAGAAATCCTTCTGTGTCACATCAAAATGTTCAATTGATTTGTCATTATTCATTTGTCACCCAAAACGGTACTATGTATTGTTTTCTAACTAGAAACAGTATGCAGCTATTCTCTTATGCATGAATCAGGCTAAAGGTAGATCAGGCCCAATGTTCTCTACTGTATGTTGCGTATTTTGCATGTCAGCGGCAGATCTGAAATGCAAGTGGTGAGCGTCTCTGAACACACAACAGTGGTTGAGGCATTAGTAGAATTTTGCAAGTCGGCTGCATCCTAAATCGCAGTTGCGAGCGCAACCGCGTGCACCTCCTAACCAAGCCCTAGATCGGTTAAAATTACACTGCTCAAAAAAATAAAGGAAACACTAAAATAACACATCCTAGATGTGAATGAATTAAATATTCTTATTAAATACTTTGTTCGTTACATAGCTGAATGTGTTGACAACAAAATCACACAAAAATTATCAATGGAAATCAAATTTATTAACCCATGGAGGTCTGGATTTGGAGTCGCACTCAAAATTAAAGTGGAAAAACACACTACAGGCTGATCCAACTTTGATGTAATGTCCTTAAAACAAGTCAAAATGAGGCTCAGTAGTGTGTGTGGCCTCCACGTGCCTGTATGACCTCCCTACAAGGCCTGGGCATGCTCCTGATGAGGTAGCGGATGGTCTCCTGATCGATCTCCTCTCAGACCTGGACTAAAGCATCCGCCAACTCCTGGACAGTCTGTGGTGCAACGTGGCATCGGTGGATGGAGCGAGACATGATGTCCCAGATGTGCTCAATTGGATTCAGGTCTGGGGAACGGGCGGGCCAGTCCATAGCATCAATGCCTTCATCTTGCAAGAACTGCTGACACACTCCAGCCACATGAGGTCTAGCATTGTCTTGCATTAGGAGGAACCCAGGGCCAACCGCACCAGCATATGGTCTCACAAGGGGTCTGAGGATCTCATCTCGGTACCTAATGGCAGTCAGGCTACCTCTGGCGAGCACATGGAGGGCAGTGCGGCCCCCCAAAGAAATGCCACCACACACCATTACTGACCCACTGCCAAACCGGTCATGCTGAAGGATGTTGCAGGCAGCAGAACGTTATCCTTGGCGTCTCCAGACTCTGTCCCATATGCTCAGTGAGAACCTGCTTTCATCTGTGAAGAGCACGGTGCGCCAGTGGCGAATTTGCCAATCTTGGTGTTCTCTGGCAAATGCCAAACGTCCTGCACGGTGTTGGGCTGTAAGCACAACCCCCACCTGTGGACGTCGGGCCATCATACCACCCTCATGGAGTCTGTTTCTGATCGTTTGAGTAGACACATGCACATTTGTGGCTTGCTGGAGGTCATTTTGCAGAGCTCTGTCAGTGCTCCTCCTGTTCCTCCTTGCACAAAGGCGGAGGTAGCGGTTCTGCTGCTGGGTTGTTGCCCTCCTACGGCCTCCTCCACGTCTCCTGATGTACTGGCCTGTCTCCTGGTAGCGCCTCCATGCTCTGGACACTACGCTGACAGACACAGCAAACCTTCTTGCCACAGCTCGCATTGATGTGCCATCCTGGATGAGCTGCACTACCTGAGCCACTTGTGTGGGTTGTAGACTCCGTCTCATGCTACCACTAGAGTGAAAGCACCGCCAGCTTTCAAAAGTGACCAAAACATCAGCCAGAAAGCATAGGAGCTGAGAAGTGGTCTGTGGTCACCACCTGCAGAACCACTCATTTATTGGGGGTGTCTTGCTAATTGCCTATAATTTCCACCTGTTGTCTAATCCATTTGCACAACAGCATGTGAAATTGATTGTCAATCAGTGTTGCTTCCTAAGTGGACAGTTTGAATTCACAGAAGTGTGATTGACTTGGAGTTACATTGTGTTAAGTGTTCCCTTTATTTTTTTGAGCAGTGCATTTTAAAAATGACACAACAGATGTCCCTAGAAGGCCTTGCACATCAAAACAAACAAAAATGTGGGAAAAAAAATAGAAAATTGTTCGAATTGACCATAGACTCTGACATCTGAATGATAGCAGAAATGGTAAACATCGCCAAATAAACTGTTTGGCAAGTTTTGCATCAACATCTTAACATGACAAAAGTATGGCCCTCATTCCGAGTTGTTTGCTCGCTAGCTGCTTTTAGCAGCTTTGCACACGCTAAGCCGCCGCCTACTGGGAGTGAATCTTAGCTTTGCAGAATTGCGAACGAAAGATTCGCATAATTGCGAATAGAAATTTCTTTGCAGTTTCTGAGTAGCTCGGGACTTACTCTGCCACTGCGATCAGTTCAGTCAGTTTCGTTCCTGGTTTGACGTCACAAACACACCCAGCATTCGCCCAGACACTCCCCCGTTTCTCCAGCCACTCCCGCGTTTTTCCCAGAAACGCACACACCCATAAAACGGCCAGTTTCCGCCCAGAAACACCCACTTCTTGTCAATCACACTCCGATCACCAGAACGAAGAAATTTCTTCGTTAAGCCGTGAGTAAAATACCTAACTTTTTGCAAATTTACTTGGCGCAGACGCACTGCGAACATTGCGCATGCGCAATTTGCGACAAATCGCTCCGTTGCGAAAACCACTAACAAGCGAACAACTTGGAATGAGGGCCAACGCCTTTTACGGCTGAGCAGAAAAAAAATTGTGTTTGCACTTTTTAGACATTATTACCTGTGATTAGACAGGTTGGGATCATAGGGTCAACAGTAACTAGGTCGACAGTCATTAGGTCGGCCACTATTGGTTGACAGTGACTAGGTCGACACCTGGAATAGGTCAACATGGTCATTAGGTCGACATGGTAAACGTCAACATGGAAAAAGGTCAACATTAGGTTTTTTATATTGTTTTGGTGTGGTCTTCTATGGAAAGTGACAAGGAACCCCAATTAGTACACAGTGTCCCCTCGCATGGATCGCTTCGCTCGCCATGCTTCGGGCAAAGTGCTTCGCTCCACTCGGCAGAGGTTACTATTCCCAATTGTAGTCCAAGTGGACAGGGGCGTAACTAGACATTTGTGGGCCCCATAGCAAGATTTTGAAAGGCCATTTCCCCCCCCCCCCCTGCACTCCTCAAAAGCGATGGGGAGTGGGTTGGTGGTTTGGAGGTGATGGGAGACAGAACAGCAGAGAGGGAGCAGGGCCTGGCAGTGGATGGCAGTACCATGCAGGGTGGACACTAAGGTGTCAGTTATACTAATAACTAGCTGAGAAGGGGCATGACTACACACTAGTACCCCCAATTCAAATTACACTGCACAGTAGGTCCCCCGATTCACATTCTGTCATATAGCAGTACCCCTTATTCATGTTATGCCACACAGTAGAAGGGCCCCTTACACCATGTAATGACACGCAGTAGTAGTGCCTATTACACAGTTATGCCACACACAGTAATGCCCATTGCCCCACATTATGCCCCATACAGTAATGCCCAATGCGCCACATTATGCCCCACACAGTAATCCTCATTACGCCCCACAATTTAATTCCCATTGTACCACATTATGCCCCACACCATAATGCCCGTTGTGCCACATTATGCGCCACAAAGTAATGCCCAGACAACCAACTTGTCCATGTCCAGTGAGTCTGAATCTGGCATCTGTCCAGGGTCCCAACATTTTTGAAACTTCCCCCACTGAGCACAGTGGTGATAAGCGGGGTGCGGGCTTCATGCCCATCGCATACACCCGATTATGCCTACAGTCACTAACCAGTATTACACAATATACAGACTCATGCCCAGCATATACACCCCCCTATGCCCACAGTTACTTCCCAGCATATGCAACCCCCAATGCCCAAGTCACTTCACAACTCATACACTCCCCCCCCCCTATGCCCACAGTCACTGCACAGCTCATATGTCCCCCACCATGCCCACTGTCACTGTACCGTAGTTCAGCAGTTAGGCGCAGCTACTACTCACAAGCAGCTCGCTAGCTGGGCAGGAAACACGCGGCTGCCGGCAGATAAAGCTCCCCCGCCGCGCAGCTGGAAGGCAGTGTAAGGTGAGAGAAGCAGTTTGCTGGCTACCGCTGCAACAGTTATGTATGCTCGGCCGGAAGTGCGGGTCATCTGCGGCTGCGGGGGGGGGGGGGGCGGAGGCGGAATACAAATAACAAGAAGTAATCAGATCCAGTCAGTGGCCTGCTGGGTACAGGTGAGCTGCGGGGCCCCACTGGCTTCTCGGGCCCCATAGCAGCCGTATCCCCTGCACCTATGGTAGCTACGGCGCTGCACGTGGATCGTAAAGTATGAAAAAGATGAAAAAAATTCTGCTTAAAAGAAAACCTCATGTCGACCTTTTCATGTGTTGACCTTTGCCATGTCGACCTAGTGACCATGTCGACCTAATGCATGTTGACCAATAGTGGCTGACCTAATGAGTGTCAACCTAAAGACTAGATACTGATGAAACATTGATCTTCCAGTATTCTCCTGAGACAAAACGCCAGTCCATGCACTGGAAAACACCATCATCAACAATAATGAAGAAAGCCCATTAAAGCAAATCCAAATTCAAAGCCATGTTAATTGTTTTCTTTGATATCAAGGGTGTAATTTAAGCAAACTGGGTACCAGAAGGCACAACAGTGCCTCAACATGAATCAACAGTGGCACAACATTGAATCATCACAAAGATGTTCTAGAAAATTATTGGGAAATATTTTTTTTTTAAAAGAGGCAAGAGTTGTGGAAAAATGGATTCATCCTCCATCAGGACAATGCACCAGCCCACACAGCTCTCTCTGTGAAGCAGTTTTTGGCCAAGAAACAGATTGCAGTGCTAGAATACCCTCCATACTCGCCAAACCTATCACTGTGTGACTTCTTTCTTTTCCCTAAAGTCAAATCTGTACTCAAGGGAACCTGTTTTGCAATCAGTCACTGAGGTAAAGAAGAAAATGAGGGAGCTGGTGAGACAGCTGACAGGTAATGAGCTACAGCAGGGTATTGATAATAGGAAAATAATGCAGTGGTGTTTGGATGCAGAAGGGGAGTACGTAGAAGGGGAACAGATTTAATATGTACTTAATATAATGAAACATAAATTATAGTATCAGCCTTGTTATTTAATAGCCACACCTCATCAACATACAGAATGTCAATATGGATAAAATGTCAACATTCATGAGAAATTCACAATGTTGACGCTGGCACAATTTCAACATTGTTAGAATATCGACAGATGATTTTAGGGTTAGGCTGCGATTAGAGTTACAAACGTACTGCCGACATACCGATTGTGAACATTCACAATGTCAGCATTCTGGAATGTCAACATTTCGTTACTGTCAAAATTGTGATTGTCGATAGTTGATATGCCCTTTTGAATGTTGACATGTCATACCACACTACACCCCCAGGTGGCAGATATTACATGGACAATGTCCAATTTAGGGCTAATAACGGTCATGGGCAGCGGGACCCTGGCGGCAGGGAGCCGGAGCTTACCTCTCCAGGCGCTGTGCTTCCTCTCCTGGCGGCGCTGCAGCGGGTGGAGGACGGCTGGTGGGAGCAGGTGGCGATTGGCTGGTCTGAAGTATCCAGGCAGGAGGGGCTGAGCGGACAGTATAGCTTTGGGCGACCTGGTCTGGTGGCGCCAGGCTGTGGACGCCGCCATCTTGGATAGCACATGATCACAAAGGACGAATCAGTGAGCAGAGGCTAGTAATTCTGGCTGCACCAATCCCAGGAGATCCCAGGGTGTTCCTAGGAGCATTCTGGGGCAGTCTGGTGCCAGTGCAACATCTGATGCAGCCCTGTCTACCTGTTAGTGCTCTGTGCTCCCAGTTTCCTGAGTGTGCTCTTGATCCTGGTTCCTTTTACTAATAGCAACTCCGTTTCTCAGAGTATTTACCTATCTAGTCTATACGCTCTCAGTCCTGAACCGGCACCGTGTAAGTCTAACAGCTGACACCGCTTCGCTACAGTCACCTCTGTCACTGCTCCAGTCTGCAAAGGGGTGATCCGGCTCCAGATCACGGTATACCGGTGTCCTCTGTCCGCCAGGGATTTTCCTCTGAACTTCCAGAACCCATGTCATTCTTCTTTCCTTCATTATCCTCATTTTCAAGTTGTCAACACTTCATGCGAAGGAACTTTGTCCAACCAGCCCACTGCCATCCCAGAGAAATGGTCTCCCAATTGGAACTTAGTTCAGTGACTCTGGTTCCAGCCGTCATCTCAGGGGCAGCTAAGAACTTTAGCCCTTCAGACCACTTCCATCCCGGAGAGTCCGTCTCCCAACCGCAAACCAACTTGGATCCACCAGTTACAGCTAGAACAATACTGACGGTTTGCCCTGGCCCAATGAATCCAACTGGTGCGCAGGCCCTGAGCACAGATCACCTACAGACTATCGCAGCTCTTTTGGAAGGGTTGGAGGCCACCCAACGAAAACTAACTCAGTGTCTTTAAGAAATGTCTTTGCGACAGGACTCGTTTCAGTATTCTTTATATAGAGTGCATCCTTCAGTTCAGCCCAGTTCTCCCATCAGTCAAGTCGTACGGTATCTCCTCCTGTTGCTCTGTCGCCAACACTTCTGCGGTTACCCACTACCAATAAGTACGATGGAAATCCCAAACAGTGTAGAGGCTTCTTAAATCAGTGCGATGTGCAGTTCACACTACAGCCAGGCCATTTCCCTACTTCCAAGACAAAGGTGGCCTAAATCGTCTCTTTGCTCACTGGTGTCGCCCTGGAATGGGTTTCTACCCTGTGGGAGAGAGACAATCCAATATTGAGTGATCATACCAGATTCATTTTCTTGTTTCGCTAAATCTTTGACAAACCCGGGAGGGTTTCCTCAGCATCCTCGGAAATCATGCGTCTCCATCAAGGGAACAGAACCGTGGGGCAATACGTGGTACAATTCCAGACACTTGCCTCTGAGCTCGGATGGAATGAGGAGGCTCTTGTCTCAGCGTTCTGAAACGGACTATCCGAACGCCTGAAGGATGACCTGGTGACCAGAGATTTGCCCACCAAGTTGGATGATTTGATCTCGTTATGCAATAAAGTTGACCTAAGATTCCGGGAATGTCAGCTTGAGAAAGGCCGGAATGAGTGATTCAGGACTAAGGTTACACCTTCTCCACCACCTTTGCCAGCAGCTGCAGTTTCCCCAGATGAACCTATGCAAATCTAACTATGCTCGTCTGTCACCTGAGGAGTGGCTGAAACGCTGCCGCGAGAATCTCTGCATGTACTGTGGAGAGTCCGGTTATCTTGTCGCCTCCTGTCTCCGAAGTCCGGGAAACTTCCACTCCTAGCCGGTCCAGGAGAAGCCAGGTTGGGAGTAGTTAATCATTCTCCAAAAAATTCAGAATCCGAGATTCTAGTTTCTCCGGAGAGTCCATAGGGAATTATTTCTATTTCCTCTCTCTTAGATTCTGGAGCTGGAGAAACCTTTATCTCAGCAAAACTCGTCCAGAAACACAGAATTCCAACTCATTCCCTGTATTAAAGTATAACTGTTACAGTTGTGGATGGTACTCGAATTTCCTTATGGGTCTGTTCTTCTTCAAACCCTTCCGCTGAACCTCCGGATTGGGGTGCTCCATGTGGCATGAATAGAACTCCTGGTGATTGCCAAGGCATTGCACGGAATTGTTCTTGGTCTACGTTGGCTACGTAAACACAACCCCGAAGTTGATTGGGTCACGATGCAAATCCTTTCCTGGGGAGAGACTTGCTTTTCCTCCTGTCTATTCAAAAATCATCCCGTTCGGAGTACCAGTTGTAATCCTCCAATTTCAATTCCTCCTCAGTATTCAGGATTTAAAAACATCTTTAGTAAATAGAGTG
Organism: Pseudophryne corroboree; assembly: GCF_028390025.1. NCBI lineage: Eukaryota > Metazoa > Chordata > Amphibia > Anura > Myobatrachidae > Pseudophryne > Pseudophryne corroboree. The sequence goes on along the minus strand of NC_086453.1, from coordinate 193,654,650 downwards.
CCGATATCCTACCACCCCACAGGCCATGGAACTGTCCTACTGAGCTAATACCGGGAAAGGTGCCACCCCTTGGGCGTATTTATCCTTTATCAGCCCCGGAGACCCGAACAATGTCTGAATACATCCAAGAAAATTTAAGTAAAGGATTAATTCATCCCTCCAAATCTCCTGATGGTTGTTATAAACCACAAGTAGTGGTTCATTCCTGTTTGCTTTCCGTTTATGTATTTTGTACTATAGTTCTGTTCGCATGCCAGGATTTCCATTGCAATGGTTTAGAAGACTCTTGTTGGCCGCCGGTGGTAAGTCGGTGTAATTACAGCCTGTTTCTATGTGTTTAGCCTCACCTGCTGATAGTTGATCATTATGTGGTGAGTCTCTGTACTGCAATCTGGCTCTTGTCTGTGTTACTCTCACCTGCAGCTATTCTGGTCATTATCTTGTGCCTGGCTTCCAGCCATCCTGATTGGGGCGTGTTCCCTTATTACCTAGCTAGCTATGCAGTTCTGAGCTGGTGATAGATGTTTGTAGCTATACCTGGATGTTCCTGATTAGTGTCTGGTCCAGTAATGCATCTGTGTCCTGGCCCTGTCTGATACTGGAATCCTGTGTACTCGGTTCTTTCTGAGTCTGGAGCTTCTTGTGAGCTGTTTCCTGCCTTGGCGTGTTCCTGTCCATAGGTCCTGTGGGATAGCCTGTTCCTGATCCAGTTATCCTGTGTCTTGGCGTCCTCTGGTCTGTTGTCAGAATCCTACCTACCCTCCAGTTCTGTGAGCCTGTGTCTGCGGCTTTGGGGTTTCTTGTCCGTTCGCCTGTATTCACACCGGTTTCGTGAGTAGCGGCTTTGCCGCATCTTACGGCCTTGGCCATAACTTCTTGTTATATTTGCTTTGGATTTTCTGCAGAGGGTGCTGCGTATGCTGTCATGCCGGTACACCACAGTATTGTGTCGGCGTATGGACAGCATTACCTTTGTTGTTATTTGTCTTGGCGGCTGAGCCGCACATACTTTTGTTAGAGTTCTGGAGTTGGCCCTGAAACTCTGTTTCAGGTTTTAGTTAGAGGTTCCCCTTGTTATGGCCCCGTCTCAGTTTACGCCTTGTCTCCAACTAAGACCGGGGGGCATCAGAGTTGGGCAGACTTAATCCGCCCTTCAAACGCAGCTGCCGTGGGCCCAAGCAAACATAGTCCTGCAGGCGTAGACTGACCATGAGGGTGAGACAACGGAGTCAGGGTTTCTGTAGGGGTTGCTGCGGATCTCCGTTCCCACTCCAGCATTACGTTTCTGTACTTGGGGCTCATCCGCCCAGTTTCAGGAGTACCAAGTACAGTGAACGTAACAACGGTGCTGTTTTTCTTATATGTGAGTAAGGAGGATGTGGGTCTCTGCCCCTGCATCGACTATCGAGGCATAAATGAAATCACCATAAAGAACCGTTACCCTTTGCCGCTGATCATGGATCTTTTTAATAGGATCAAAGGATCATCACTCTTCACCAAGTTGGATCTAAGAGGTGCCTACAAACTGATCAGAATCCATGCGGGAGATGATTGGAAGATGGCCTTTATTACCGGGGATGGCCACTACGAATATTTAGTTATGCCATTCGGTCTCAGAAATGCCCCTGCTGTCTTTCAAAACTTTGTAAATGAGATCTTTCGTGATATGCTTTACAACTCTGGGGGTCATTCCGACCCGATCACACGCTGCAGTTTTTCGCAGCGGTGCAATCGGTTCTGAACTGCGCATGTGCCCCAACCGCAATGCACAGGCACGTTGCTCCCTGGTGACGGCCATCGCCGGGGAGCGACAGTACTAATGAAGAAAGGGATCGCACCCGCGACCGCAAGAAGATTGACAGGAAGAGGCCGGCTGGAGGAGTCAACTGACCGTTTTCAGGAAGTTTCCGCCGAATGCAGGAGTGCCCAGCGGTTTCAAGGGAGGGATCCTGACGTCAGCTCCATCCTGGATGATCGCAGCTGGTAAGTCCTGAGCTGTGCAGAAACTGCACAAACATAAGCGAGCGCAGCACTACACAGTGATTCCCTTCTACCCTGTAGGCAGCGACTAATTGATTGCAGCAGTGCTAAAAGTAGCCTGCTAGCGATCAGGTCAGAATGAGGGCCTCTGTTGTAGTTTATCTGGACAATATTTAAATTTTTTCTTACATGTCCAAATCCATCGTCAGCTGGTCTGTGAAGTTCTTCGGAGGTAACGAGAGAATCATCTCTTCTGCAAATTGGAAAAGTGTGTGCTTGAAGCAACTTTCATTCCATTCCTTCGTCACATAATTTCTGATTCACGTCTGCAAATGGATCCTGAAAAAGTACAAGCTATTCTCAACTGGGTCCAGCCCACCACCCTACGTGCCATCCAAAGATTTTTAGGTTTTTCCAACTATTATTGCAAATTCATAAAAAAAATTTCAGCCATAGTGGCTCCCATTGTAGCTCTAACTCGCAAAGGTGCTAATCCATCTTGTTGGTCACCTGAGGCTATTTCCGCTTTTCAACTTCTTAAACAATCTTTTATTACAGCTCAAGTCCTTCACCAGCTGGATACTAACAAGCCGTTTCTTTTGGAAGTAGATGCCTCTTCTGAAACTGTAGGGGTAGTTCTCTCTCAAAGAGCTACAGACAACTCCCTACATCCCTGTGGGTACTTCTCAAGGAAATTCTTGTCTGCTGAAAAAAATTATACCATCGGAGAACAGGAACTGTTGGCTATAAAACTTGCTTTGGAGGAGTGGTGTTATCTTTTAGAAGGATCATCGCACCCCATCACCATATATACCGACTACAAGAATCTGGTATTTTTGAAGACATCATCACTGTCTCAACCTAAGGCTAGCTTGTTGGGCTCTCTCCTTTTCTCACTTTAATTTCATATCATCATATCGTTCTGGTTCGCAGAATGAAAAGGCCGATGCAATCTCTCGATCTCTCAGTTCTGAAGGGAATCCAGGAAGTCAACCTCCAAGTCCAGTCCTAAATCCTACAGTCATTGCCGATACTACAGTTCAGCCTCCTACTGGGAAAAGCTTTGTTTCTCCTCACCTTTGGAAGAAACTTCTAAATTGAGCACATGCATCCGGTTTCTCCGGACATGTTGGAATCCATAAAACTCTAGAATTCGCACGATGATCATATTGGTGGATCTCCAAGAAATCAGATGTGTCTGATTTTGTATCCTCTTGCATCAAGTGTTCACAGCACAGAATACCTTGTCAAGCTCCTCTGGGTCCATTGCAGCCAGTTCCTGTTCCCCATCGACCTTGGTTCCATTTATCCATGGACTTCATTACAGAATTCTCAAGGTTTCACTATCATCTGGGTGATCATGGATCGTTTTTCAAAAATGGCTCATTTTGTTCCTCTCAAGGAACTTCCCACAGCACCGGAGCTGTCCCAACTCTTAATTTCCACTATTTTTAGATTACATGGACTACCTTCTGAAATCATATCTGATTGGGGGATTCAATTCGTGGCTAAGTTTTGGAGATCCCTATGTGCAGTATTCCAAGTCAAATTGAAATTCTCTACGGCATACCATCCCCAGACCAACAGTCTGACGAAGAGAGTGAATACAAATCTGAAAACCTTTTTGCTTCTTCATTTATCTTCATCTCACGATAACTGGGCAGAGCTTCTTCCTTGGACAGAGTTTGCTCATAATAACCCTTATCATTCCTCTCCCAAAACCACTCTGTTCTTCATTGTCTATGAAATGCACCCCCGAGTTCTAGAATTTTTAAGTCTACCCATGCAAGATCTTCCGGCAGTGGAATCTTCTGTCCAGCAATTTGCTAGTAACTAGAAGAGAGTTCATGCTGCTCTTCACAAATCTTCTAGCCAGTATGAATTCTGGGCCGACAGGAAGAGATGAGCAGCACCCAGTTTCAAAATTGGAGACTTGGTGTGGCTGTCTACCTGGAATCTGAGACTTCGGGTTCCTTCAGTAAAGCTCGCTTCTCCATTTATTGGCCCATTACCTGTAGTAAGGCTCATTAACCCAGTTGCCTTCAGACTCAAACTTCCCCCACATTTGTGAGTTCCTAACTCTTTCCACATTTACTTGCTTAAAGCCTTGGTGCTTAATCGTTTTCAAAAGAACCTTCCACATTCTCCCAAAGTCCTCACTGACAGGGGAGTCGAGTTTGAAGTAAAACAAATTTTGGGCTCACGAAGACGTTATAGTCGTCTACAGTACTTGCTGGACTAGAGAGGCTATGGGCCTGAGGAACGGACTTGTGTTGATGCCACCAACGTTCATGCTCCTGCTGTAGTTCAGAGGTTTCATATTCAAAATCCTAAGAAGCCGAGGAAGTATCCAGAGGCCACCCAAAAAGGAAGGGTACTGTCACGGGCAGTGGGACCCTGGTGGTGGGGAGCCGGAGCTTACCTCTCTGGACACTGCACTTCCTCTCCTGGTGTTGCTGCAGCAGGCGGAGGATGGCTAGCGGGAGCGGGCGGCGTCTGGCTGGTCTGAGGTCACCAGGCAGGAGGGGACAAGCGGACAGTGTATAGCTCTGGGCGGCCTGGTCCCGGCGGCGCCAGGCTGTGGACGCCACCATGTTAGATAGCACATGACCACAAAGAACCAATCACTGATCAGAGGCTAGTAATTCTGGCTGCACCAATCGCAGGAGATCCCAGGGTATTTCTGGGAACATTCCGGGGCAGTCTGGCGCCAGTGCAATGTCTGATGCAGCCCTGTCTGCATGTTAGTGCTCTGTGCTCCCAGTTTCCTGAGTGTGCTCTTGATCCTGGGTCCTGTTACTAATAGCAACTACGTTTCTCAGAGTAATCACCTGTCTAGTCTATATGCTTTCTGACCTGAACTGGCACCGTGTAAGTCCAACAGCTAACACCACCTTGCTACAGTCGCCTCCATCACCGCTCCAGACCGCAAAGGGGCAATCCAGCTCCAGATCGTATACCGGTGTCCTCGGTCCTCCAGGGATTCTCCTCTGAACTTGCAGAACCTGTGTCATTCTTCTTTCCTTCATTATCCTCGTCTTCAAGTTGTCAACACTTCATGCGAAGGAACTTTATCCAACCAGCCCGCTTCCATTGCGGAGAGAATGTCTCCCAATTGGAACTTTGTTCAGTAACTCTGGTTCCAGCCGTCACCTCAGGGGCAGCTAAGAACTTTAGCCCTTCAGACCACTTCCATCCCGGAGAGTCCGTCTCCCAACCGAAAACCAACTTGGATTCACCAGTTACAGCTAGAACAATACTGACAATAACCTAGAAATGATAATAATATTAATATTAAAATTGTGGGGTTGGGGACGACTATTACTGTTGTTCCTATTGGCAGCCTGGTTCCTAAATCCACAGTTGTGATCAGGTTTAAGATCATACAGTACTAAGAATATGTATTTCTTTACAGCCATTGCTACTTTATGGCAGTGGCAATAGCAGAAATACTTTGGTCTTGTTCTCGGCCTGGATGACAGAGGAGTAAACAGTGTGGCTCAGTGGCAGGGACAGCACTCCCGAGGACCAGTGACAGCAGCATATTAAGGGTAGTGTAATCTGGTAGGCGCTCTGTGTGGGGAACCCCCTGGGTTATCTACTTATATGCCTGTGTGATATGTATAAATATCTAATGCTGATACAAAATGTTGGTACTTTTGCATTTTTTCCATCATTTTTGATTACAAACTCACTGTGGTACACAATACCCACAGCCCACACAAGGCACTCTGTGTTCATTTGGAAAAGATCTAACAAAGCCACGTGTCCTCAGAGATGCCTTTCACATTTGTATATGGGGTAGGTATGTCTTACCAGAGGCCGGGATCCTGGCCGCAGAATGCTGGCGGTGGAAAACGAGCGCAACAAAGTCCCTTGCGAACTCGCTATGCTCGCCACAGGTTCTATTCCCACTCTATGGGTGTTGTGGACACCCACCAGTGGGAATAGCCCCGTTTAGTTGGCATGCCGACTGTTGGGATTGTAAGTGTTCGGGATGCTGGAGTAGGTATTGTGACCGCCGGTCACATAACTACATCCCATGTATACAGCTCATATAATTAAAATTAAAAAGTCTGCTTTGGTATATATCATTGCTATGAGGACTGTCACTTCAGTAAAATCAGTAACCAAGGATATTGGACAGAGTTTCAGATGTGCCAAAAAGAGCAGTGTGCAGTGAGCAACATTTAATTAATATTCTGATTTACCAGAGCTGAACTGACTTTGGATAAACGGTAAGACAATACAAATTACTGCCCTGTAAGATGTCCAGATATTTTTATCTTTACTTTCTTTTTAAACAGCAGAGGCTTCTGACTTTTATTTATTTTATTTATTAACAGATTATTTTATAGCGCAGCAAATTCCATTTGAAGTCAGATGTATTCTTTCAGAGATGTAGTCAAAATGTCAACAATGACAATGTCTACATTCATAATGTCAGCACAATGTTGACAGATATAAAGTCAACACTGTAAAAATGTCGACAGGCAACATGTCAACATACTCAGGATTACGGATAGTTGAGAAATACTGGAACCGGAGTACTGACCTGGAAGTGACAATCACATGACTGCCAGGACCTAGAGGACTCCGCTGGAGCTGCTGATCAGGAGCTGGGTCATCATGGACAATATGTCATCAATGTAACATGTCAACATTTCATTACTGTCTGCTTGACGAATAGTCGACATGGTCAATGTCAATGTTCTGACTAGGCTGACATTCTCATGTAGGCATAATGAAAGTTGGGCCTAATTCAGATCTGATTGCAGCAGCAAATTTGTTATTAGATTTGGGTGGGGTATGTTGAAACTGAAATCTAAATTGCAGTGTGAAAATAAAGCAGCAAGTATTTACCCTGCACAATAACAAAATAACCCACCCAAATCTAACTCTCTCTGCAAATTTTATATCTTCCCCCACCCCCCACCACCTGCAGTGCACATGGTTTTGCCCATTAGCAAACAAATTTTCTGCTGCGATCAGATCTGAATTAGGCCCCTTTATATTATGACTGTTGATATATCATAACCAACTCATTTGTTCAGGATTAGGGTACATAGTAAAGCAAAGGTACAGAACAAAGCCATACACACCAGAGCTTGGAAGAGCTGGGTCCTTTGCTGGTAGCTGTCTGTATAAGTTTATCACAGAATACTTGTAATAAGTTCTCACAATGCTGAAACTGGTCTCTGGAACTGACTAAAACACTGCAAATATATTTTACAATTCTCACACAAAGTAGCTCTTCATCACACTGTAAGAACTGTAACTAACATTGACCAATCAACTCTCCTTTGCGCTATTCCACTCAATTGCATAAATCTTGGAATATAAGAATCATTTTTAATGCCATTATTTATTACAATCAGTCAAATACTCCAGTTCACTTAATTTTATTAGAGACTGTCATCATCTTGCCAGGAAACACCCATCATTAGATATTCTAGCGGGATTTCATATTTCTCCAAGCATGTAAGTAGAGGAAACTACTCGACATGTTTCCCTGCTGTGCAGCAATTAATCAGCCAACAGTTCTTCTTCTTGCAGAGTTTTGAGGTCTTCATCAAGAACCATTTCCTAGTTCTAGAGGGGCAGCAAACAGGAACTGCTACTTTCGGGTACGTTTATACAGGTCCTCAACATTATTAGTTCTAGAACCTCAAATCCACTGGTCTAGAGTATGAATTAGCTGCTGCACTTCAAATATATTTAAGGACCTTCATTAATAAGAATTCATGTGTGATAGCAGAGCCCCAATGTGGCTTGTTTAACTTCTGTAATGCATTCTATTCCTTGGCCATAATCCCAGTCAGTAAATTTCCTACCTAGAATGTTATGACATAACATAATCTCAAATATTACTAGGTATCAATAACCTTCTTGTTTTCATGATAGGTAAATTACAGACAAAGCACTGTGGCTGCTGTTCAGTTATAGAAAACTATCCACAAATAATTTTAATAAGCTCTAACACTCAATCCTGCCCCAATGTCTCTGATCCTCTTGAAATTATGTTGTCCATTAAAGGCCCCATACACCAGCAACGGATTGTCACAATTCATCAACTCCCAGATGCTGGGGTTGTTGGATCAGTGAAATGCAACATATTGGATTTCACAGATTTGCAGATCATTATCAAAATATGATTGTGATCAGCAAAGCTGTCATTATTTACATGGAGCATTTCACTGATCTTGTCATCAGTGGCTGCTGGTCGGTATTTCCGATCTGATCATAGGATCGGGCAATCAGTCGTAAGGTGCCTTGTACCATAAGCAGTTTGAGCGAGAGGTTCAGGGTGATTTTTTTCTTAGAGGCATTCACTGTCAGGCAACGTTGGACTGGATGAGACATCTCCCTTCTCATGCAGTAGTAGCATTTTAAGGCAGTTAATTCTGTTTTTCTATTGTTGCTTGAATTGTGCTGTCTAGCAAAACACTATTGACTCTGTGGGGTCTTGGAGACGTCTACCAGTGTGGCGTGTCAGGCTGCGAATATTTTCAGCCGGCGATCGCTCCATTAATCCTATGAATGTGTCCATGCATAAGCACATGTCCTTGCCGCAGGCACACTAATCATGCCAACTATGCAAACACATTGCGCAAAGCTGAGCATTGCTACATCTGTATTTTCTTATTTCGCTGAGTGCTAGACCACTGCGCTGTCACCAATACGTCACTGAATGTAGACCATGAACTGAAAGATGAGCACCAGGTCTGTTAAATTAATTGCAATTGATTTAAAAAAATTTTTTTATCAGCAGACCTTAGTATAAGAACACAGAGTTACGGGATCACGTTTGCTTTGCTATTCTGAAAGTGCTGGGTACTTTACAAACGTAATATTTTGTCTACTCACTCCCATGCACGATAGCAGGACTTTTTTTAGGCTGCATCCACTCTGTGGAATGCAGTACCTATCCAAACCATCAAGCGTTCCCTGAATAATCATCTCTTCCGGCTAGCTTATCACATTCCAGAACCGCTCACTCAACCTTCAAAAGCTTTCCTATCCAATTATATCCCCACTAGACAGTTCACACGGTATCCGTTCACATGGTCGACCATCTTATGGTCGACAGTCATTAGATCGACCACTATTGGTCGACATTGACATGGTCGACATTGACACATGGTCGACACATGAAAGGTCGACACATGAAAAGGTCGACATGATTTTTTAACTTTTTTTTCTTTTGGGGAACTTTTCCATACTTTACGATCCACGTGGACTATGATTGGAACGGTAATCTGTGCCGAGCGAAGCGGTAGCGGAGCGAAGGCACCATGCCCGAAGCATGGAGAGCGAAGCGAGCCATGCGAGGGGACGCGGTGCACTAATTGGGGTTCCCAGTCAATTTACGCAAAAAACAACACCAAAAAAGTAAAAAAACTCATGTCGACCTTTTCATGTGTCGACCATTTGTCCATGTCAACCATGTCAATGTCGACCAATAGTGGTCGACCTAATGACTGTCGACCATAACATGGTCGACCATTCATACCGGAACCAGTTCACACATATCCTCCACATATTTTCTCTTTCTTCACTTTCCCTTCCTCCTGACCATGGTTCGTCATTGCTGTGATGTAACATCATGCAGCCCACCTAGAACCTTTGCAATCTGGTGAACTATGCAATTGATAGCACCTATCCTCGTGTATCAATGCCTATTTCCCTATAGATGGTAAGCTTGCGAGCAGGACCTTCTTGCCTTTATGACTGATTGTTATTACCCAGTTTTGTTTTATCATTGTGTCCAGTTGTAAAGCTCAACGGAATTGCTGCGCTATATAAGACACTGGGGGTGTTTCAGATGTGACCGCACGCAGGCTATTTTTTGCACTGCAGCGATGAGGTAGTTGCCGCCTACAGGGGAGGGGGTAATCGCTGTGCAGAGGTACGTATGCTTGCACAGAGAGCTGCACAAACTAAAGTTTGTGTAGTCTCTGTACAGCTCAGGACTTACTCAGCCGCTGCGATGATCCTGGAAGGAGCTGACATCAGGAACCCTCCCTGGAAATGGCTGGGCATGCCTGCGTTTTCCTGGACACTCCCTGAAAACGGTGAGTTGCCGCCCACAAATGCCTTCTTCCTGTCAATCTTCTTGCGATCGCCACTGCGATAGCTTTCTTCGTAGAATCCGTTGCTGTCCAGCGAAGCCCGTCGCCGGCCTGCAACGCGCCTGCGCATTGCAGACAGCACACGTGCTGTTCAGACCCGATTGAACGGCTGCAAAAATAAGGCAGCGTGCAATCGGGTCTTAATGACCCCCACTATTAATAAATAAATAAAATAGCAAAAGCAATATGTAGCAGTTTGCAGCTATGGAGCACCGGCTGTTTGTGTGGGGAGTTACATGATTTACCAGCTGGATTAGGACCTGTTCTTGTTACTCTAATCTTCAATTCAATTAGAAGTGATCGCTGCAAATTGCAGCATAAATGGCAGGATTGCTGGAACCTTGCTGCCACCAACATCGCACATTCTCACTTGCACCCCATAGAGTGTAAGTATTCGTGTATATGAACCATGCACAGGATTAAACACAGACATCAGAATGATTCAGAAGGGGCTGATTAGCATTACAGAGCACCAGGGAGAATGAGGTGGAACAGAGTTCCACCACCTGGAATAGGGGGAACTAGTTCCACTTCCTCCATTGCCCTGCACAGTAATTAAAAATAGAAAAACTTGCCCAAACACCTACACCAATAGATGACACAGGTGTCGTTAGTGTTACTAAAGAGCTGCAGCAACCTCCCCCTTCCTTAGGTCCTGGTGGATCCATGGCCCTCCTCCATTTACAGCCCACCCCTCCTTGTACTTACACACGCTGTGTCTTTTAGACAGCTTTCATCCCCTAGTCAGGTCTCAGTGGCTTCCTTCTCTGGCACGGGGTATGTGATGTCATGCTGCACCACTGAAGTGAAGAGGAGCCATGAAGATGCAGGCTCTGTGCATCTTGAAGACAAGATGAGAGGGGACTTGAGGGACAAGAGAGGTTGAAAAGCTGCTGGAGGGATACATGGCATAGAGCTGCTGGTGAGACACAGGCAGTGAGCTGTTGGAATGACAGAGGCAGAAATGTGTATAAGGGGCAAAACTGTAGGCATTATGTGTATAAAAGGCACAACTGTGGTCATTATGTGTAAGGGGCACTACTATTGTGGGCATTATGTGTAAGTGGCAATACTACTACGGGCATTCTGTATATAAGCGGCACAACTACTGTGGGCATTTTGTGTATTAGCGGCACTTCTGTGGCCATTATGTGTATAAGTGGCACTACTGTGGTTATTATGTGTAAGGGGCACTACAACTGTGGGCATGATGTGTAAGGGGCATTACTACTACTGTGAGAATTGTATATAAGGGGCACTACAGTGTGGCATAATGTGTATAAAGGGTTCCATTGTGTAGTGCAATGTAAATAAAGGGTATAACTCAGTGGGGGGTGCTGAAAACACTAGCACTGGCCCTGGCTCCGCTTAATGTGAGAAAGGGGGGTAAGGGGTAAATGAGTTCCATTACATCTCCAGAACCACTTTAATCCCTGCAGAGCACTGTTTTCAAAAGATTGTTTTCGACATTACTGAACCTGCTCCTATACAGTGACTGAAGCTATTGTCACATTAGTTATAAAATGCCAGACTTTCACTGTAGATCTGACTAAATACAGCATCAAAGGTAGGAACCTGGGTGTTTATTTACTGAGACAGGTTCTAAAACCCAGTGCTTCTGCTCGTTTATGTCACATATTTAAAAGGGCAAATAACCCCCCTGGAATATAAATATATTGCAGTGGACTGGAACATGTGGAGAGAGATTGAGGTTTTTTTTGCTAGCATTACCTGATATGAATAGCTTATATAACACTAACCTAGTCCAATAAGCCTATGATGTCCACATGTTTTGAAGTCTACATAGAGTTTGACTATAATATCCTAAGTCTACTTGTGGTGTATGTATAAAAGTAGAGTAAAATGTCAGTACTAGTAAAATAAAAAAAATATAGGGGTACTGTGTTCACAAAATATATTTTTTATTGGAATAAACAAGCTTCATGGTGTCAGAAAAGCAGATTCTTGTGTTCCCGGGGAAGACTTCTGGCCAGTGTTGGTGCTGATGTTCCTGTGCAGGAAGCTGGGTGGCCAGATATAAGGGGTCATTCCGAGTTGATCGCTCGCTAGCTACTTTTTGCAGCACTGCGATCAGATAGTCACCGCCTGTGGGGGGAGTGTATTATCGCTTTGCAAGTGTGAGAACGCCTGTGCAGCCGAGTTCTGCAAAAACATTTTGTGCAGTTTGAGTTACCCAGAACTTACTCAGCCGCTGCAATCACTTCAGCCTGTCAGGTCCCGAAATTGACGTCCGACACCTGCCCTGCAAATGCCTGCGTTTTCCCAAACACTCCCAGAAAACGGTCAGTTGACACCCATATAAGCCCTCCTGTCAATCTCCTTGCGATTGGCTGTGCGAATGGATCCTTCGTTAAATCCAACGCTCAGCAATGATCCACTTTGTACCCGTACGACGCGCCTCTGCATTTCGGTGCATGCACAGTAGTGACCTGATCGCTTTGCTGCGAAAAACGGCAGCGTGCGATCAGGTCGGAATGACTCCCATAGTTCTTTCTTATGTGGTAAAATAACTAAACTGAAATAAAGATGGAACACTACTATATCTAGTACTGCTGTGATGCGGAGCAGTACCAGCTACACTGGATTTCTGTGATGCGGAGCAGTACCATCTACATAGGATTGCTGGGTAGCAGAGCAGTACCAGCTACACAGGCTTAGATGCTGGGATTTGGAGCAGTACCAGCTACACAGAATTGCTGGGTTGCGGAGCAGTGCCAGCTACACAGAATTAGATGCTGTGATGCGGATCAGTATCAGCTACACAGACTAAGACGCTGGGATGTGGAACAGTACCAGCTACACAGGCTTAGGTACTGGGATGCAGAGCAATACCAGCTACACAGGCCTAGACGCTGGTATGCGGAGCAGTACCAGCTAAACAGAATTGCTGGGATTGGACCAGCGATACAAGATAGCTGTGGCAGCTGACACTGGGATGCACCAACGATACTTAGAACAACCGCTGCAGGTTTACACTGGAATGGCAACAGTGACATAGAAGCCAGAGAGCACCTGGAGGAGATTGCGCTGATAGTCTCTAGGTCAGGGATGGGGAACCTTTGGCCCTCCAGCTGTTGTTGAACTACACATCCCAGCATGCCTTGCAATAGTTTTAGCATGGCCAAATAGCAAAACTGTAGCAGGGTATGCTGGTATGTGTAGTTCAACAGCAGCTGGAGGGCCGAAGGTTCCCCACCCCTGCTCTAGGTGAATGCAGTCAGGAAGATGCAAAGTAGCTTGCTGTAGCTCTGGAGACAACATTGCACTGGCCACTTGAGACTTCATGGACTGCCCCTTTTATACTTGCTGGGAAGCAGAGATTGGCTGCTTCAATCAGATGAACGGCCTGGTGACTGATTGGCTGAGGACACAGTTGGCTAATCAGAGGCTAGCAACACAGACTGCAGGTTGTATGCTGAATAAACCACTCAGAAAATGAACACAGCCAAACAGAATATATCAGAACTGGTAAGGTGGGCTAAACCCAGTAAGCAGGATTACTGGACTGCAGACTGTTGGCAGAGGTAAGTCATGATAATCTACTAAAACCAGAGGAACAAAGTCAGGATCGTGACACATGGTTTGTGACTTTTCACTGTGCTGCAGAAATGCATATTTATTGGCTGGGGTATAGTTACGAAGCTTGGTGTTTTTTGCACTTAATATTAATACTGCTTTAAATTGTAAGCCAAAATTTGCTGCTTCATAAATATATCCGGGTGGTCTTCTGTATGCCGAATGTCGGGATCCCGGCGCACAGTATACCGGCGCCGGAATCCCGACACCCGGCATACCGACAACTATTCTCCCTCGTGGGGGTCCACGACCCCCCTGAGGGAGAATAAAATAATGTGGCGCGCGTAGCGCACCACCGTGCCCGCAGCGTGGCGAGCGCGAGTCCGCAAGGGGCTCCTTTGCGCTCGCCACGCTGACGGTATGCCGGCGGTCGGGCTCCCGGCGCCGGCATGCTGGTCGCCGGGAGCCCGAGCGCCGGCATACCATACTACACCCAATATATCCCAGTGTGTTGTTTTTGATAAGCGTTTACATGCCCCAACCATCATACATAATAATAGAGCTTTTGGTAAATGATTGCTAAGTTTTAAATGTCATTCATTACAATTGCAATGGGGGGAATATTTACTAAGCGCCAGTATTTCAAAGCTACCGATTATTGGCGGTTCTGGCTGCAGAAATTAAACAGCTATAATATTATATGCAAAGTCAGGCGTGAATTGCATTAAATGTTATTGCTGTTCCCACGGCCAAAACAGCCAAAAATCAGCAGCTTTTCCTAGGTGGTATCTTCACTGTTCCTATAACAGGTATGATTGGTCATGTAAGAGCTAGGCCATAGGTCTGTAAACTCGGTCCTCATTACCCCACACAGTGCATGTTTTGCAGGTCTCCTCACAGAATCACAAGTGAAATAATTAACTGCACCTGCGGACCTTTTAAAATGTGTCTGTGAGTAATTAATACACCTGTGCACCTGCTGGGTTACCTGCAAAACATGCACTGTGTGGGGTAATGAGGACCGAGTTTGCAGACCTATGAGCTAGGCTGTTATAATCCCTGCAGCTATATTAGAAGTAGTCCTCTTGTACATCTGACATGATTTTAACCTAATATTTACAATAAAAGAACATCGTATTGCTACAGCTGAGTGCAACTGGAAGTTTTCAAGGTCACAAAAATATAAAAGTACTATGTAAAGATGGGGGTAGACGAGATGTCAGCCATACCTGCATTCATGAGAGGATACTAGGAAGGATTTTATTGCTTGTAGCAGAGGATGATGATCTTCACATACATTGCCAAATGTCGCCGTGCTATAAAAATGGAACTCCCCCAGGGGCTATACATCTGTTCAGTGACAGACGCGTATATTTGCTTTACGAGTTGTTTTATAGTCTTACAAAGTGACCCTCCCCAGTCATGATAGCAGGCAGACGATCATTTTATTATATTGCCCTCTTAAATAGGACTTTTGAGAGTCCATTAGCGGTGCCAGAAGTGAAACATGAGCCACTCTTTCAGTGCCAGGGACAATGTCATAGAAATTGCCTTTCCCATAAACTATTTGCATCATTTCCCAATCACAGTAGTGTAACCGTCATCTATTGTACAAAAACAGGATCTGTGCTCATAACATGCCCATGTACAGAATAGGCACTTGTCACGTAATACATTGCCCCAAGCATGATGGGACACATTGCTTTGGAACATAACAGGATGGCCTGTGTTGCTAATGTGCCCCACAAACTTGTGGGCATGGGAGCATTGCAAAAGTCTGTGTTCTATTTTCCTTTCAACATTGCATTGAAAATTTGAAATGACCTAAAGCATATGAGTATTGGTATGAATACATAGTACTGTATAGGTTACAGATTTGGTGATCGCCATGATTCCTCAGGGGCATGATGGTGAACTGAAAACCTTCATAGCAAATATCAGTACCATTGAATATTGACTGGTGGGCATGTAATGTATTCCAGGTCCTGGATCTTATACCTGCACTGTTCCAGGTACGGTCATCCCAACCATGTGTTTTTTTTAATTAGTTTAATTATTAGATCCACCAAAAGTTTGTAATACAGTATGTCTAAATAATGCCTTTTTTTTTTTTTTTAAATAAATGGTCTTTATTTTTACTCAGTCTGTTTTTAATTACAACGTGAGACATTTCTCATACGTCCTAGAGGATGCTGGGGATGCTTCAAGAACCATGGGGTATAGACGGGATCCGCAGGAGACATAGGCACACTTTAAGACTTTGATTGGGTGTGAACTGGCTCCTCCCTCTATGCCCCTCCTCCAGACTCCAGTTTAGAATCTGTGTCCAGAGAGACTGGTCACACACGGGAGCTCTACTGAGTTTCTCTGAAAAGACTTTGTTAGGTTTATTATTTTCAGGGAGACCTGCTGGCAACAGGCTCCCTGCATCGAGGGACTGAGGGGAGAGAAGTCAGACCTACTTCTTCTTAGTTAAGGGCTCTGCTTCTTAGGCTACTGGACACCATTAGCTCCAGAGGGTTCGATCACTTGGTGCGCCTAGCTGCTTGTTCCCGGAGCCGCGCCGTCACCCCCCTCACAGAGCCAGAAGAAAGAAGCCGGGTGAGTAAAAGAAGAAAAGAAGACTTCAGTGACCAGAGGCGTATCTAGCACGGGGCGAGCAGGGCACGTGCCCTGGGCGCCATGGCAGCCCCAACAGAGGGGGGCGCCACCGGCACCTGCACGGTCCACTCGCCCCATGCTTCAGGGATTCCGCCGGCGCTACCCGCGGCGCTTTCCCTGTCTCCCCGGCTGCTGTGCCTGTCACAATAGACAGGCAGCGGCAGCCAGGAGCCTCCTCCTACTCCCCCCTGCAAAGTGACTGTGTACGCGATCGCGGAGGTGCGCGCATGCGCGTGCGCGACCTCGAGGGGGCGTGCGGCCCCTGAACAGCAGTGAGTGCAGGTGAGCGGGAAGGGGGTGCGGGACATTTTGTGTGTGTGTTAATTGTGTGTGTGTCGGACAGTGTGCGTGTGTGTTGTGTGTGGGACAGTGCGTGTGTGTTAATTGTGTGTGTGTGAGTGTGTTAATTGTGTGTGTGGGACAGTTTGAGTGTGTGTAAATTGTGTGTGTGTGTGTGTGGGACAGTGTGCGTGTGTTAATTGTGTGTGTGTGGGACAGTGTGCGTGTGTTAATTGTGTGTGTGTGGGACAGTGTGCGTGTGTGTTAATTGTGTGTGTGTGTGGGACAGTGTGCGTGTGTATTAATTGTGTGTGTGGGACAGTGTGCGTGTGTGTTGTGTGTGGGACAGTGCGTGTGTGTTAATTGTGTGTGTGTGGGACAGTGTGAGTGTGTTAATTGTGTGTGTGGGACAGTTTGAGTGTGTGTAAATTGTGTGTGTGTGTGGGACAGTGTGCGTGTGTTAATTGTGTGTGGGACAGTGTGAGTGTGTTAATTGTGTGTGGGACAGTTTGAGTGTGTGTAAATTGTGTGTGTGTGGGACAGTGTGCGTGTGTTAATTGTGTGTGTGTGGGACAGTGTGTGTGTTAATTGTGTGTGTGGCAGTGTGCGTGTGTTAATTGTGTGTGTGTGGGACAGTGTGTTTGTTAATTGTGTGTGTGACAGTGTGAGTGTGTTAATTGTGTGTGTGGGACAGTTTTGAGTGCGTGTTAATTGTGTGTGTGTGGGACAGTGTGCGTGTGTGTTAATTGTGTATGTGTGGGACAGTGTGAGTGTGTTAATTGTGTGTGTGTGTGTGGGACAGTGTGAGTGTGTGAATTGTGTGTGGGACAGTTTGAGTGTGTTAATTGTGTGTGTGTGGGACAGTGTGCGTGTGTGTTAATTGTGTGTGTGTGGGACAGTGTGCGTGTGTATTAATTGTGTGTGTGTGTGTGTGGGACAGTGTGCATGTGTGTTAATTGTATGTGTGTGGGACAGTGTGCGTGTGTTAAGTGTGTGTGTGTGTGGGACAGTGTGAGTGTGTTAATTGTGTGTGTGTGGGACAGTGCGTGTTTGTTAATTGTGTGTGTGGGACAGTGTGCGTGTGTGTTATTTGTGTGTGTGGGACAGTGTGCGTGTGTGTTATTTGTGTGTGTGGGACAGTGTGCGTGCGTGTGTGTTAATTGTGTGTGGGACAGTGTGCGTGTGTTAATTGTGTGTGTGTGTGTTAATTGTCCCGGCGGTTATTGGCGTCTGTAGTGTGCGCCCCGTCCTCCTCCGCTGCCAGGAGCGGCGGTGTGCGGCTCTCCCCCTCCTCCGCCGGCTCCGTCCTCCCGTCGTGGCCCTGCAGTGTGTGGTCTCCCCAGCAGCAGCAGCAGCAGGTTAGTCTCTCTCCCCCCCCCCCCCCTCTCTCTCTCTCTCTCTCCTCCTGTGGATTGCAGTTTGTAAGTATCATTTTAATTTTTACAGGTACCCCTATTGAATTCTACTGGACAAGTGGACGTGACCGGCGTGGGATGTAGGTAAGTAATCTGTCTCTTATTTTTACAGGTACCCCTATTGGATTCTACTGGACAAGTGGACGTGACCGGCGTGGGATGTAGGTAAGTAATCTGTCTCTCATTTTTACAGGTACTCCTATTGGATTCTACTGGACAAGTGGACGTGACCAGCGTGGGATGTAGGTAAGTAATCTGTCTCTCATTTTTACAGGTACCCCTATTGGATTCTACTGGACAAGTGGACGTGACCGGCGTGGGATGTAGGTAAGTAATCTGTCTCTCATTTTTATAGATTCCCCTACTGGATTCTACTGGACAAGTGGACGTGACCAGCGTGGGATGTAGGTAAGTAATCTGTCTCTCATTTTTACAGGTACCCCTATTGAATTCTACTGGACAAGTGGACGTGACCAGCGTGGGATGTAGGTAAGTAATCTGTCTCTCATTTTTACAGGTACCCCTATTGGATTCTACTGGACAAGTGGACGTGACCAGCGTGGGATGTAGGTAAGTAATCTGTCTCTCATTTTTACAGGTGCCCCTATTGGATTCTACTGGACAAGTGGACGTGATCGGCGTGGGATGTAGGTAAGTAATCTCTCTCTCATTTTCACAGGTACCCCTATTGGATTCTACTGGACAAGTGGACGTGACCGGCGTGGGATGTAGGTAAGTAATCTGTCTCTCATTTTTACAGATTCCCCTACTGGATTCTACTGGACAAGTGGACGTGACCAGCGTGGGATGTAGGTAAGTAATCTGTCTCTCATTTTTACAGGTACCCCTATTGAATTCTACTGGACAAGTGGACGTGACCAGCGTGGGATGTAGGTAAGTAATCTGTCTCTCATTTTTACAGGTACCCCTATTGAATTCTACTGGACAAGTGGACGTGACCAGCGTGGGATGTAGGTAAGTAATCTGTCTCTCATTTTTACAGGTACCCCTATTGGATTCTATTGGACAAGTGGACGTGATCGGCGTGGGATGTAGGTAAGTAATCTGTCTCTCATTTTTACAGGTAACGCTATTGGATTCTACTGGACAAGTGGACGTGACCGGCGTGGGATGTAGGTAAGTAATCTGTCTCTCATTTTTACAGGTACCCCTATTGGATTCTACTGGACAAGTGGACGTGACCGGCGTGGGATGTAGGTAAGTAATCTGTCTCTCATTTTTACAGATTCCCCTACTGGATTCTACTGGACAAGTGGACGTGACCAGCGTGGGATGTAGGTAAGTAATCTGTCTCTCATTTTTACAGGTACCCCTATTGAATTCTACTGGACAAGTGGACGTGACCAGCGTGGGATGTAGGTAAGTAATCTGTCTCTCATTTTTACAGGTACCCCTATTGGATTCTACTGGACAAGTGGACGTGATCGGCGTGGGATGTAGGTAAGTAATCTGTCTCTCATTTTTACAGATTCCCCTACTGGATTCTACTGGACAAGTGGACGTGACCGGCGTGGGATGTAGGTAAGTAATGTGTCTCATTTTTACAGCTACCCCTATTGGATTCTACTGGACAAGTGGACGTGACCGGCGTGGGATATAGGTAAGTATGTGTGAGTGTGTCAGTGTGCTTTAATAAATTTTTACTGTCACGGTGTGTGAGTTGTGTTTTTATTTTGGTATTTTTTCTGTTGTAGAACTACAGGTACCGGCGGGCCCGTTATTTCCCTGCATGTTGGTACTTGAGGTTCTCCAAGTACCAGCAAGCGGGGGAGGCTTTCTGGGCCTTGTAGTTCCACAACAAAAAAAAATATTCTTTTTTTACTTACATGGCTATCAGCCTCCCATCCACAGCCCACGGATGGGGGGGACAGCCTCGGGCTTCACCCCTGGCCCTTGGGTGCCTGGAGGGGGGGTGACCCCTTGATTTAAGGGGTCCCCACTCCTCCAGGGAACCCCGGCCAGTGGTGACTAGTTGGGGGGGTAATGCCACGGCCGCAGGGACCTACATAAATGTGTCCCCCGGCTGTGGCATTATGTCCCTGGCTAGTGGAGCCCGGTGCTGGTTTTAAAAATACGGGGGGACCCCTACATCTTTTGTCCCCCGTATTTTTGGAACCAGGACCGGACTAAGAGCCCGATGCTGGTTGTCTAAATACGGGGAACCCCTGTCCAATTTTTTCCCAGTATTTAAACAACCAGGACCGGCTCAAAGAGCCCGAGGCTGGTTATACTTAGGAGGGGGACCTCACGCAGTTTTTTTTTACATTTTTAACCCATTCAGACCCTTCTCCATTAAGTTAATGGAAACCCTGGACAACAAAATTGCATTCATGTCCTCCTCCCACTCCCTTCCCAGTCCCAAACACTGATTATTATTTTTTTCTATAAAAATGTACAATATATCACAAGTATGATGAGCAGGCATGCAGCGGGCATTGGCGACTTTGGACTGAGTTGCAAATTAGTGGCGGAGGGCTGGGTCAGTTGATGGTGGGCGAGTTTGTAAGCCATTGGTGGTGGCAGCGGGCATCGGCTCAGAGGCAGTGGCGGGCATTGGCTCGGTGGCGGTAGGGGTCATCGGCAGGATTCGGCGGACATTATGGCTGTAGTGCCTCACCGCACGCCACTGACCTCACCGCACGCCACTGGTGTGTGGGACAGTGTGCGTGTGTGTTAATTGTGTGTGTGGGACAGTGTGAGTGTGTGTTAATTGTGTGTGTGTGGAACAGTGTCAGTGTGTGTAAATTTTTGCAGTCCAGTGTGTGTGTGGGGGAGAGGAAAGTATGAGAATGTGTGTGTGTAGTCTGAGTGGGTGTGTGTAGGATTTGGGGGTGGCCAGTCTGTGTGTGTGTAATCAGTGTGTGTGGGATGTACTAATGGCCATTTACCGAAGACAGATATGTATTAAACCACGGGCACTGAGATGCCCTTCTCACTCACCATCCAGCTGGGTGGGCGAGCCGGGCGGGTGGAAAGCCAGCAGCAGGGGCAGCATGCCGGATATCAGCAGCCGAGGGTGGGGGCTGTAATGCACATGCGGAGCCCAAAGCCGGAGATCAGCAGCATGCTGACCGGCAATAAGCAGCTTCTGCTTCCGCGTTCAACATGCTGCTGATCTCCGGCTTTGGGCTACGCAGGGTTCGGGGGATGGGTGTCCTCTGCCGGTGTACTGCAGCTCCGGGGGTGCGGGCTCCGGAGGCTTTCAGTACTGTTGAATATCCAGCTGCCTCAAGTATGTACAGCCCGCACCCTCTGCTGCTGATATCCGGCATGCTGCTGCTGGCTGTCCCCCCGCCCGGCTCGGCCACACAGCTGTATGGTGAGAAGGGCATCTCAGTTCCTGAGGTTTAACACATATGCCTCAGAAAATGGCCTCTGCGGTAAACGATACTAATGCTTACCGTGACAGTAACAGCGGGGAGGAAGGCGCACATCGGGATCCTGCAGCATGAAACAAGAACCCCTTCGGAGCGCAGCAGACCACACTGAAAAGGGTGCATACCCGGTGCGGTGCTCTGCATCCCGGGTGGTGCCGAAGATGTGGAGTGTCAGAGGTGGCAGAAGCACCGCAGCTTGGGGTGAGAAACCGCTGCAGCCCTTCCGCTGCTAAACTCTGCAATTAGTCTATTAAGGGGGTGGGCTCCCCTCATCATAGTGCCCCACAGGCCATGTTAATTCTGGGTGTAGGATCCCCTAACTCTATAATGGGAATTTTGGCTCATATCATGTGCTGTAACGTGAATTTTGGCTAATACCGTGTGCTATAATGTGAATTTCGGCTCATACTATGTGGGGTAATGTGAATTTTGGCTCATTCCGTGTGCTGTAATGTGAATTTCGGCTCATACCGTGTGCTGTAATGTGAATTTCGGCTCATACCGTGTGCTGTAATGTGAATTTCGGCTCATACCATGTGGGGAAATGTGAATTTCGGCTCATACTGTGTGCTATAATGTGAATTTCGGCTCATGCCGTGTGGGGCAATGTGAATTTCGGCTCATACTGTGTGCTATAATGTGAATTTCGGCTCATACCGTGTGCTATAATGTGAAAGGGGCACCAGTACTAGATAGTATAAGGGGTCCTACTACACTGAAGGACACGCCCCTTTTGAGTGACCGCGCCCCTTTTCCGGAGCGCGCATAATTGCTATCTGCACTCTTTCATTCCACCTTCAAAAATTCAACTTCGACCACTGCACCTACATACACACCCTTACATCTTTATATGCAGTGACACCGGTGGCGTCTGCACATACTTTCCTTTTGTATTTTTTTTTTATTATCATTTTATTAATTTATTATTTTTATTAAGAAAAAAATATTATTATTTTTTTTTTTGGGGGGGGGGGGGGGGGCGCCATTATTGATCTTGCCCTGGGCTCCAAAAACCCTAGTTACGCCTCTGTCAGTGACAGCTGCTCCCACACACACAGGCAATGGCAGGGTGCGGGGGGGGGGGGGCGGGCGCCCTGGGCAGCATAAGCACTGAAGTTTTTAAAACTGGCAAATATGTATATTATAAGTGCCTAGGCACTAAATATAGACCCCCGCCAGTATAATTATGTAGATTGAGCGGGACTGAAGCGAGCCAGTGAGGGGGCGTGGCTTAGCCCTCACAACTCTTCCAGCGCCATTTTCTCCTCAGCAGAGACGCTGGTACTTCCTAAACACTACTGTATAGATCAGAGTGGAAAACGAGGGGGGAGGCACAGTGGTTTGGTGTAATTTAAATTGTAATAAAAACATTATCATGGGCGCTGAGGGAAAATGAGCTGGTAAACTCCTTCTGTGTTTCCATGACAGACTGTACTGGGGTCTATCCCTTATAGCCAGTGTAATGTCGGTGGGTGTTTGGTACACGTGTGTCGGCATATTTGAGCCTGAGGGCTCTGCCACAAAGGGAATGACTATGTCGGTGCTGTCGACTCCTAATGGTACTTGGTACATGTAAATATGTCAACATGTCAGAAGAGGTATATTTTTCCCAAGAGAAAACTATATGGGAGAAACAGACGTGGGGGGTGTCTCTGTCGGCACCAACAATATCTGATTGGGTGGATATGGACATGTTATTATGATGCATATCAGATAGATCTATACCTATATGTAATATGTATGTATAGTATGGTTATATAGGTCTGTGGCACAATCACAGAAGTGATAATATTATGGAGGGAGTCATATTCGAAGAATAGTTTCTCTCAGACCCCTCGGGGTTGCAAAAATATTATTTTGCCCAGTTACTACTCCCTGATGTCGACACAAATACTATTTCTTATGTCGACCATGATGTTTCCTGATTAGATCCACAACACTGGCATTCAGTACATGTTTCATACACATTAAGAACGTATTAACGTCAATAGGGACCCTGCTGTTCCTGACAAAAATATATATATATAGATATATGTGTATTAAAATGCGTATATTCATATTAAAATTTATGACTGCTGAAGTAAAGTTATTCCTTCTCATGTGCTGGTCGCTGTGTTGAATAGCTCTAGGTCAGCCGTGACAAGATGGTTTCAAATCATCACAAGGAGTCCGAGTGTTCTTTTCCCGCCGTGGATAGAATAAAGTGAGAGTCAACTCCTGTTCTGCACGGGGCCCTGTCACAAAGGATCGTATACAGGAAGCTAAGTGATATTTTAATTATATGCTTTGATTATATTTGCATCACATGCGCATGAGGGAGTGCTTGTATTCAGAAATGGTCGGTTACCTTGTCATCCGATATAATTACCCTGGGGAGAGATGGGATACTCCTTAAGTTGGGTCATATCTAAAACATTGCAGCATACCGTCGTGCGACTACAAGAGGTATGGGACTCTTGGGTTCACGGGCCAATTCCATGGCGGACTCGGCTAGGAGGGCGTTGTGGATTCACCAATGGAATGCTGAGGCTGACTCCGAAAAGTACTGGAGTAGCTTCCCTATGAAGGTGAAACTTGGTTTGGGGATGGCTTTGTTATGTTGATCTCGGCAGATAGCTCAAGAAGGTAGACTTACCAGTGGCATGTTCCCTCACAACGGTTGGTGACGCATTTTTGTAGGATGCAGTAATTTCGACCGGATGGATACAGTTTTTCCCCTTCTTTGCAGGTAGAGGAAGGTGAAAAGGTAAGAGGTCAGCAGTCTTTTCAAGTTCGCAGAAACAGAAATCATCCTCTGTTTCTACTAGCGATGAGCGGGTTCGGTTTCTCGGAAACCGAACCCCCCCGAACTTCAGCTTTTTTTACACGGGTCCGAGCAGGCTCGGATCCTCCCGCCTTGCTCGGTTAACCCGAGCGCGCCCGAACGTCATCATCCCGCTGTCGGATTCTCGCGAGGCTCGGATTCTATCGCGAGACTCGGATTCTATATAAGGAGCCGCGCGTCGCCGCCATTTTCACACGTGCATTGAGATTGATAGGGAGAGGACGTGGCTGGCGTCCTCTCCGTTTAGAGTAGACTAGAGAGTAGTAGAGACACTTGATTTACTAATTTTGGGGAGCATATTAGGAGTACTACTTGCTGATAGTGTGACCAGTGACCACCAGTTTAATTAATCCGTTCTCTGCCTGAAAAAAAAACGATACACAGTGTGACACAGTCACATACCATATCTGTGCTCAGCCTCAGTGTGCTGCATCATCTATGTAATACTGTATATCTGACTGTGCTGAATGCTCACTGCTCACACAGCTTAATTGTGGGGGAGACTGGGGAGCAGTTACAGCAGGAGTACATATTTTAACAGTGCACACTTTTGCTGCCAGAGTGCCACTGCCAGTGTGACTGACCAGTGACCACTGACCACCAGTATATTGTGATTGTCTGCCTGAAAAAGTTAAACACTCGTCGTGTGGTGTTTTTATTCTATAAACGCATTCTGCTGACAATGTCCAGCAGGTCCATCATTATATAATATATACCTGTCCGGCTGCAGTAGTGATATATATATATATTTTTTATATCATTATCATCCAGTCTATATTAGCACTGCAGCAGACGCAGTACGGTAGTCCACGGCTGTAGCTACCTCTGTGTCGGCAGTCGCTCGTCCATCCATAATTGTATACCACCTACCCGTGGTGTTTTTTTTTTTTTTCTATCTTCTTGATACTAGTAGCTTACTTTAGGAGTCTGCAGTGCTGAGCTGACAGTGTCCAGCAGGTCCGTCATTATATAATATATACCTGTCCGGCTGCAGTAGTGATATATATATATTTTTTATATCATTATCATCCAGTCTATATTAGCAGCAGACGCAGTACGGTAGTCCACGGCTGTAGCTACCTCTGTGTCGGCAGTCGCTCGTCCATCCATAAGTATACTAGTATCCATCCATCTCCATTGTTTACCTGAGGTGCCTTTTAGTTGTGCCTATTAAAATATGGAGAACAAAAATGTTGAGGTTCCAAAAATAGGGAAAGATCAAGATCGACTTCCACCTCGTGCTGAAGCTGCTGCCACTAGTCATGGCCGAGACGATGAAATGCCAGCAACGTCGTCTGCCAAGGCCGATGCCCAATGTCATAGTACAGAGCATGTAAAATCCAAAACACCAAATATCAGTAAAAAAAGGACTCAAAAATCTAAAATAAAATTGTCAGAGGAGAAGCGTAAACTTGCCAATATGCCATTTACCACACGGAGTGGCAAGGAACGGCTGAGGCCCTGGCCTATGTTCATGGCTAGTGGTTCAGCTTCACATGAGGATGGAAGCACTCAGCCTCTCGCTAGAAAAATGAAAAGACTCAAGCTGGCAAAAGCACAGCAAAGAACTGTGCGTTCTTCGAAATCACAAATCCACAAGGAGAGTCCAATTGTGTGGTTTGCGATGCCTGACCTTCCCAACACTGGACGGGAAGAGCATGCGCCTTCCACCATTTGCACGCCCCCTGCAAGTGCTGGAAGGAGCACCCGCAGTCCAGTTCCTGATAGTCAGATTGAAGATGTCAGTGTTTGAAGTACACCAGGATGAGGAGGATATGGGTGTTGCTGGCGCTGGGGAGGAAATTGACCAGGAGGATTCTGATGGTGAGGTGGTTTGTTTAAGTCAGGCACCCGGGGAGACACCTGTTGTCCGTGGGAGGAATAGGGCCATTGACATGCCTGGTGAAAATACCAAAAAAATCAGCTCTTCGGTGTGGAAGTATTTCAACAGAAATGCGGACAACATTTGTCAAGCCGTGTGTTGCCTTTGTCAAGCTGTAATAAGTAGGGGTAAGGACGTTAACCACCTCGGAACATCCTCCCTTATACGTCACCTGCAGCGCATTCATCATAAGTCAGTGACAAGTTCAAAAACTTTGGGTGACAGCGGAAGCAGTCCACTGACCAGTAAATCCCTTCCTCTTGTAACCAAGCTCACGCAAACCACCCCACCAACTCCCTCAGTGTCAATTTCCTCCTTCCCCAGGAATGCCAATAGTCCTGCAGGCCATGTCACTGGCAATTCTGACGAGTCCTCTCCTGCCTGGGATTCCTCCGATGCATCCTTGCGTGTAACACCTACTGCTGCTGGCGCTGCTGTTGTTGCTGCTGGGAGTCTATGGTCATCCCAGAGGGGAAGTCGTACTCGTAAGACCACTTTTACTACTTCCACCAAGCAATTGACTGTCCAACAGTCCTTTGCGAGGAAGATGAAATATCACAGCAGTCATCCTGCTGCAAAGCGGATAACTGAGGCCTTGGCATCCTGGGCGGTGAGAAACGTGGTTCCGGTATCCATCATTACTGCAGAGGCAACTAGAGACTTGTTGGAGGTACTGTGTCCCCGGTACCAAATACCATCTAGGTTCCATTTCTCTAGGCAGGCGATACCGAAAATGTACACAGACCTCAGAAAAAGACTCACCAGTGTCCTAAAAAAATGCAGTTGTACCCAATGTCCACTTAACCACGGACATGTGGACAAGTGGAGCAGGGCAGGCTCAGGACTATATGACTGTGACAGCCCACTGGGTAGATGTATGGACTCCCGCCGCAAGAACAGCAGCGGCGGCACCAGTAGCAGCATCTCGCAAACGCCAACTCTTTCCTAGGCAGGCTACGCTTTGTATCACCGCTTTCCAGAATACGCACACAGCTAAAAACCTCTTACGGCAACTGAGGAAGATCATCGCAGAATGGCTTACCCCAATTGGACTCTCCTGTGGATTTGTGGCATCGGACAATGCCAGCAATATTGTGTGTGCATTAAATATGGGCAAATTCCAGCACGTCCCATGTTTTGCACATACCTTGAATTTGGTGGTGCAGAATTATTTAAAAAACGAGAGGGGCGTGCAAGAGATGCTGTCAGTGGCCAGAAGAATTGCGGGACACTTTCGGCGTACAGGCACCACGTCTAGAAGACTGGAGCACCACCAAAAACGCCTGAACCTGCCCTGCCATCATCTGAAGCAAGAGGTGGTAACGAGGTGGAATTCAACCCTCTATATGCTTCAGAGGTTGGAGGAGCAGCAAAAGGCCATTCAAGCCTATACAACTGACCACGATATAGGAGGTGGAATGCACCTGTCTCAAGCGCAGTGGAGAATGATTTCAACGTTGTGCAAGGTTCTGCAACTTTTTGAACTTGCCACACGTGAAGTCAGTTCAACCACTGCCAGCCTGAGTCAGGTCATTCCACTCATCAGGCTTTTGCAGAAGAAGCTGGAGACATTGAAGGAGGAGCTAACACAGAGCGATTCCGCTAGGCATGTGGGACTTGTGGATGGAGCCCTTAATTCGCTTAACAAGGATTCACGGGTGGTCAATCTGTTGAAATCAGAGCACTACATTTTGGCCACCGTGCTCGATCCTAGATTTAAAACCTACCTTGGATCTCTCTTTCCGGCAGACACAAGTCTGCTGGGGTTCAAAGAACTGCTGGTGACAAAATTGTCAAGTCAAGCGGAACGCGACCTGTCAACATCTCCTCCTTCACATTCTCCCGCAACTGGGGGTGCGAGGAAAAGGCTCAGAATTCCGAGCCCACCCGCTGGCGGTGATGCAGGGCAGTCTGGAGCGACTGCTGATGCTGACATCTGGTCCGGACTGAAGGACCTGACAACGATTACGGACATGTCGTCTACTGTCCCTGCATATGATTCTCTCCCCATTGAAAGAATGGTGGAGGATTATATGAGTGACC
This sequence comes from Pseudophryne corroboree, assembly GCF_028390025.1. Lineage (NCBI taxonomy): Eukaryota > Metazoa > Chordata > Amphibia > Anura > Myobatrachidae > Pseudophryne > Pseudophryne corroboree. The sequence continues at coordinate 193,626,499 of NC_086453.1, read as the reverse complement.
GCATCCAAGTAGGCACGTCAGACAGTCCGTACTTATACTGGCAGGAAAAAGAGGCAATTTGGAGGCCCTTGCACAAACTGGCTTTATTCTACCTAAGTTGCCCTCCCACAAGTGTGTACTCCGAAAGAGTGTTTAGTGCCGCCGCTCACCTTGTCAGCAATCGGCGTACGAGGTTACATCCAGAAAATGTGGAGAAGATGATGTTCATTAAAATTAATTATAATCAATTCCTCCGTGGAGACATTGACCAGCAGCAATTGCCTCCACAAAGTACACAGGGAGCTGAGATGGTGGATTCCAGTGGGGACGAATTGATAATCTGTGAGGAGGGGGATGTACACGGTGATATATCGGAGGATGATGATGAGGTGGACATCTTGCCTCTGTAGAGCCAGTTTGTGCAAGGAGAGATTAATTGCTTCTTTTTTGGTGGGGGTCCAAACCAACCCGTCATTTCAGTCACAGTCGTGTGGCAGACCCTGTCACTGAAATGATGGGTTGGTTAAAGTGTGCATGTCCTGTTTATACAACATAAGGGTGGGTGGGAGGGCCCAAGGACAATTCCATCTTGCACCTCTTTTTTCTTTCATTTTTCTTTGCGTCATGTGCTGTTTGGGGGGTGTTTTTTGGAAGGGCCATCCTGCGTGACACTGCAGTGCCACTCCTAGATGGGCCAGGTGTTTGTGTCGGCCACTAGGGTCGCTTAGCTTACTCACACAGCTACCTCATTGCGCCTCTTTTTTTCTTTGCGTCATGTGCTGTTTGGGGAGTGTTTTTTGGAAGGGCCATCCTGCGTGACACTCCAGTGCCACTCCTAGATGGGCCAGGTGTTTGTGTCGGCCACTAGGGTCACTTAGCTTACTCACACAGCTACCTCATTGCGCCTCTTTTTTTCTTTGCGTCATGTGCTGTTTGGGGAGTGTTTTTTGGAAGGGCCATCCTGCGTGACACTGAAGTGCCACTCCTAGATGGGCCAGGTGTTTGTGTCGGCCACTAGGGTCGCTTAGCTTACTCACACAGCTACCTCATTGCGCCTCTTTTTTTTCTTTGCGTCATGTGCTGTTTGGGGAGTGTTTTTTGGAAGGGCCATCCTGCGTGACACTGCAGTGCCACTCCTAGATGGGCCAGGTGTTTGTGTCGGCCACTAGGGTCGCTTAGCTTACTCACACAGCTACCTCATTGCGCCTCTTTTTTTCTTTGCGTCATGTGCTGTTTGGGGAGTGTTTTTTGGAAGGGCCATCCTGCGTGACACTGCAGTGCCACTCCTAGATGGGCCAGGTGTTTGTGTCGGCCACTTGGGTCGCTTAGCTTAACCATCCAGCGACCTCGGTGCAAATTTTAGGACTAAAAATAATATTGTGAGGTGTTCAGAATAGACTGAAAATGAGTGGAAATTATGGTTATTGAGGTTAATAATACTTTGGGATCAAAATGACCCCCAAATTCTATGATTTAAGCTGTTTTTTAGGGTTTTTTGAAAAAAACACCCGAATCCAAAACACACCCGAATCCGACAAAAAAAATTCGGTGAGGTTTTGCCAAAACGCGTTCGAACCCAAAACACGGCCGCGGAACCAAACCCAAAACCCAAAAAATTTCCGGTGCTCATCACTAGTTTCTACCACATCCACCGCATGTCGCTGGGCCTATCTTGCGGGAGCCCACACCGGTGGGACCACATCTAATACTCTTGAGTCAGTCCTGGAACGGACATGGACCAGTGAGTTTACAGAACAGAGCCCCAAGTGGACATACTGGAGTTTCCAGACGATTCCCCTCACTGATTTTTCAAATAAACCTTTCCAATTCTCCTCTGGACGGGGAGGTAGTATGCGACGCCATACAAGAGTTGGGTCAGGATCAGGTCATTGTCCTGCTGTCCCAGGTTAAAAAAAATAATAAAAGGATAAAAGCTGTTATTCAAGCTTTTTCGTGCTTCTGAGGCCGGAAGGCTCGGTCAGAACAATTCCAAACAATTTCTACTTAAGAAGTTGAACTACAAGATGGAATCTCTCTGGGCAGGGATCTCCAATCTGTTAAGGAGAAAGAGGGTTTAAATACGGTTCTTCCGCATTAGGCTTACCTGATTTGCTATTCAGGATTGTCAGTGCCAACTCACCGGAGTAATGGCGGTATGATGGTTTTCTTCAATAGTAAAAGAGTCATTATTACTCTGTACTGGGACGCACTCCGGCGTACGGGGAGGGCAAGAAACAAGTAGTGCAAAACTTTATTTTTATCCCTGACGGATCTTCAACAAAGTGGTTGGCTCCTGAACTTACCAGAATCACGGTTGATCCCGAAGACGCGGTTGTCAGCATTGAAAAAGATGTTAGATACAGAACTGTTGAGTTTTTTTCTTCCAATGGAAAGAGCTCTGAAGAACCAGAGTCGGGTCAGATCTACAAGAGTGTCAATCCATCAATACGTTCCATTGATGAAAAAGAGTTGCGGCCTACGAGGCCAGGTTAAATGCCAGAGTTTTTTGGCGGGACCAATTGGACATGTGGTCCGGGTCTCACCTGCACCGAAAAATAAGAATTTACTCACCGGTAATTCTATTTCTCGTAGTCCGTAGTGGATGCTGGGACTCCGTAAGGACCATGGGGAATAGCGGCTCCGCAGGAGACTGGGCACAACTATAAAGAAAGCTTTAGACTACTGGTGTGCACTGGCTCCTCCCACTATGACCCTCCTCCAGACTTCAGTTAGGATACTGTGCCGGGAAGAGCTGACACAATAAGGAAGGATTTTGAATCCCGGGTAAGACTCATACCAGCCACACCAATCACACCGTATAACTCGTGATACAATACCCAGTTAACAGTATGATAACAACTGAGCCTCTCAACAGATGGCTCAACAATAACCCTTTAGTTAAACAATAACTATATACAAGTATTTCAGACAATCCGCACTTGGGATGGGCGCCCAGCATCCACTATGGACTACGAGAAATAGAATTACCGGTGAGTAAATTCTTATTTTCTCTGACGTCCTAAGTGGATGCTGGGACTCCGTAAGGACCATGGGGATTATACCAAAGCTCCCAAACGGGCGGGAGAGTGCGGATGACTCTGCAGCACCGAATGGGCAAACTCTAGGTCCTCCTCAGCCAGGGTGTCAAACTTGTAGAATTTTGCAAATGTGTTTGACCCCGACCAAGTAGCTGCTCGGTAAAGTTGTAGAGCCGAGACCCCTCGGGCAGCCGCCCAAGAAGAGCCCACCTTCCTCCTGGAATGGGCTTTCACTGATTTAGGATGCGGCAGTCCAGCCGCAGAATGTGCAAGCTGAATCGTACTACAGATCCAGCGAGCAATAGTCTGCTTTGAAGCAGGTGCACCCAACTTGTTGGGCGCATACACGATAAATAGCGAGTCAGTCTTTCTGACTCCAGTTGTCCTGGAAACATAGACTTTCAGGGCACTGGCTACGTCCAACAACTTGGAAGCCTCCAAGTCTTTAGTAGCCGCAGGCACCACGATAGGTTGGTTCAGATGAAAAGCTGATACCACTTTAGGGAGAAACTGGGGACGAGTCCTCAATTCTGCCCTATCCATATGGAAAATCAGATAAGGGCTTTTACATGACAAAGCCGCCAATTCTGATACACGTCTGGCCGAAGCCAAGGCCAACAACATGACCACTTTCCACGTGAGATATTTCAAATCCACGGTTTTTAGTGGCTCAAACCAATGTGACTTTAGGAAATCCAACACCACGTTGAGATCCCAAGGTGCCACTGGAGGCACAAAAGGGGGCTGAATATGCAGCACTCCCTTAACAAAAGTCTGAACTTCAGGTAGTGAAGCCAGTTCTCTCTGGAAGAAAATCGATAGAGCCGAAATCTGGACCTTAATGGAACCCAATTTTAGGCCCATAGTCACCCCTGACTGCAGGAAGTGCAGAAATCGACCTAGCTGAAATTCCTCCATTGGGGCCTTCCTGGCCTCACACCACGCAACATATTTTCGCCAAATGCGGTGATAATGGTTTGCGGTAACTTCTTTCCTAGCTTTAATCAGCGTAGGAATGACTTCCTCCGGAATGCCCTTTTCCTTCAGGATCCGGTGTTCAACCGCCATGCCGTCAAACGCAGCCGCGGTAAGTCTTGGAACAGACAGGGCCCCTGCTGTAGCAGGTCCTGTCTGAGCGGCAGAGGCCATGGGTCCTCTGAGATCATTTCTTGAAGTTCCGGGTACCAAGCTCTTCTTGGCCAATCCGGAACAATGAGTATAGTTCTTACTCCTCTTCCCCTTATTATCCTCAGTACCTTTGGTATGAGAGGAAGAGGAGGGAACACATAAACCGACCAGTACACCGACGGTGTCACTAGAGCGTCCCCAGCTATCGCCTGAGGGTCTCTCGACCTGGCGCAATATCTTTCTAGCTTTTTGTTTAGGTGGGACGCCATCATGTCCACCTGTGGCCTTTCCCAACGGTTTACAATCATTTGGAAGACTTCTGGATGAAGTCCCCACTCTCCCGGGTGGAGGTCGTGCCTGCTGAGGAAGTCTGCTTCCCAGTTGTCCACTCCCAGAATGAACACTGCTGACAGTGCTAACACGCGATTTTCCGCCCATCGGAGAATCCTTGTGGCTTCTGCCATCGCCGTCCTGCTTCTCGTGCCGCCCTGTCGGTTTACATGGGCGACCGCCGTGATGTTGTCTGACTGGATCAGTACCGGCTGGTTTTGAAGCAGGGGTTTTGCCTGACTTAGGGCATTGTAAATGGCCCTCAGTTCCAGAATATTTATGTGCAGGGAAGTCTCCTGACTTGACCATAGTCCTTGGAAGTTTCTTCCCTGTGTGACTGCCCCCCAGCCTCGAAGGCTGGCATCCGTGGTCACCAGGACCTAGTCCTGTATGCCGAATCTGCGGCCCTCTTGAAGATGAGCACTCTGCAGCCACCACAGCAGAGACACCCTGGTCCTTGGAGACAGGGTTATCAGCCGATGCATCTGAAGATGCGATCCGGACCACTTGTCCAATAGGTCCCACTGAAAGGTTCTTGCATGGAACCTGCCGAATGGAATTGCTTCGTAGGAAGCTACCATCTTTCCCAGGATCCGCGTGCAGTGATGCACCGACAGCTGTTTTGGTTTTAGGAGGCCTCTGACTAGAGATGACAGCTCCTTGGCCTTCTCCTCCGGGAGAAACACTTTTTTCTGTTCTGTGTCCAGAACCATCCTGAGGAACAGTAGACGTGTCGTAGGGATCAGCTGTGACTTTGGAATATTTAGAACCCAGCCGTGCTGTTGTAGCATTTCTCGAGATAGTGCTACCCCGACCAACAACTGCTCCCTGGACCTCGCCTTTATCAGGAGATCGTCCAAGTACGGGATAATTAAAACTCCCTTCTTTCGAAGGAGTATCATCATTTCGGCCATTACCTTGGTAAAGACCCTCGGAGCCGTGGATAGACCGAACGGCAACGTCTGGAATTGGTAATGACAATCCTGTACCACAAATCTGAGGTACTCCTGGTGAGGATGGTAAATGGGGACATGCAGGTAAGCATCCTTGATGTCCAGTGATACCATGTAATCTCCCTCGTCTAGGCTTGCAATAATCGCCCTAAGCGATTCCATCTTGAACTTGAATTTTTTTATATATGTGTTCAAGGATTTCAAATTTAAAATGGGTCTCACCGAACCGTCCGGTTTCGGTACCACAAACATTGTGGAATAGTAACCCCGTCCTTGTTGAAGTAGGGGCACCTTTACTATCACCTGTTGTGAATACAGCTTGTGAATTGCCTGTAACACTGCCTCCCTGCCTGAGGAGGCAGATTTGAGGAAACGGCGGGGGGGAGACGTCTCGAATTCCAGCTTGTACCCCTGAGATACTATTTGAAAGATCCAGGGATCCACCCGTGAGCGAGCCCACTGATTGCTGAAATATTTGAGACAGGCCCCCACCGTACCTGGCTCCGCCTGTGGAGCCCCAGCGTCATGCTGTGGACTTAGAGGAAGCGGGGGAGGACTTTTGCTCCTGGGAACTGGCTGTATGCTGCAGCTTTTTCCCCCTACCTCTGCCTCTGGACAGAAAGGACGCGCCCTTAACCCGCTTGCCCCTATTGGGCCGAAAGGACTGTATCTGATAATACGGTGCTTTCTTTGGCTGTGAGGGAACATGGGGTAAAAATGTAGACTTCCCAGCTGTTGCTGTGGAAACGAGGTCCGAGAGACCATCCCCGAACAACTCCTCACCCTTATAAGGCAGAACTTCCATGTGCCTTTTGGAATCTGCATCTCCTGTCCACTGCCGAGTCCATAACCCTCTCCTGGCAGAAATGGACATTGCACTAATTTTGGATGCCAGCCGGCAAATATCCCTCTGTGCATCCCTCATGTATAAAAGTGCGTCTTTAATATGCTCTACGGTTAGCAATATAGTGTCCCTGTCTAGGGTATCAATATTTTCCGACAGGGAATCTGACCACGCAGCTGCAGCACTGCACATCCATGCTGACACAATAGCTGGCCTCAGTATAACACCTGTGTGTGTTTATATAGACTTCAGGATAGCCTCCTGCTTTCTATCAGCAGATTCCTTCAGGACGGCCGTATCCGGAGACGGTAGTGCCACCTTTTTTGACAAGCGTGTGAGCGCTTTATCCACCCTAGGGGATGTTTCCCAGCGTGACCTATCCTCTGGCGGGAAAGGGTACGCCATTAGTAACCTCTTAGAAATTACCAGTTTCTTATCAGGAGAAGACAACGCTTCTTCACACACGTCATTTAACTCCTCAGATGGAGGAAAAGCTACTGGTAGTTTTTTCTCTCCAAACATAATACCCTTTTTTGTGGTACCGGGGGTAACATCAGAAATGTGCAACACATTTTTCATTGCCTCAATCATGTAACGTGTGGCCCTATTGGAAGTTACATTAGTCTCATCGTCGTCGACACTGGAGTCAGTATCCGTGTCGACATCTGTGTCTGCCATCTGAGGTAGCAGGCGTTTTAGAGCCCCTGATTGCTTTTGAGACGCCTGGGCAGGCACAGGCTGAGAAGCCGGCTGTCCCATAGTAGGTATGTCGTCAAACCTTTTATGCAAGGAGTCGACACTGTCGCGTAATTCCTTCCACAGAACCATCCACTCAGGTGTCGACCCCGCAGGGGATGACATCACATTTACAGGCATTTGCTCCGCCTCCACATAAGCCTCCTCATCAAACATGTCGACACAGCCGTACCGACACACCGCATACACACAGGGAATGCTCTGACAGAAGACAGGACCCCACAAAGCCCTTTGGGAAGACAGAGAGAGAGTATGCCAGCACACACCAGAGCGCTATATAATACAGGGACTAACTGAATTATATCCCCTTATAGCTGCTATATATATATATATATATATACATACATACTGCGCCTAAATTTAGTGCCCCCCCTCTCTTTTTTACCCTTCTGTAGCTTGTAGACTGCAGGGGAGAGCCAGGGAGCTTCCTTCCAGCGGAGCTGTGAGGGAAAAATGGCACCAGTGTGCTGAGGGAGTTAGCCCCGCCCCTTTTTCGGCGGACTTCTCCCGCATTTTTGAAACTCTGGCAGGGGTATTAATTTACACCTATATAGCCTCTGGGACTATATATGGTGTATATTTGCCAGCCAAGGTGTGTAATATTGCCCTCGGGGCGCCCCCCCCCAGCGCCCTGCACCCATCAGTGACCGGAGTGTGAGGTGTACATGAGGAGCAATGGCGCACAGCTGCAGTGCTGTGCGCTACCTTGGTGAAGACCGAAGTCTTCTGCCGCCGATTTTCCGGACCTCTTCATGCTTCTGGCTCTGTAAGGGGGACGGCGGCGCGGCTCCGGGAACGAACATCAAGATCGGGTCCTGCGGTCGATCCCTCTGGAGCTAATGGTGTCCAGTAGCCTAAGAAGCCCAAACTACCACCTGTTAGGTAGGTTCGCTTCTTCTCCCCTTAGTCCCTCGCTGCAGTGAGTCTGTTGCCAGCAGATCTCACTGTAAAATAAAAAACCTAAAATATACTCTCTTTCTAGGAGCTCAGGAGAGCCCCTAGTGTGCATCCAGCTCAGCCGGGCTCAAGATTCTAACTGAAGTCTGGAGGAGGGTCATAGTGGGAGGAGCCAGTGCACACCAGTAGTCTAAAGCTTTCTTTATAGTTGTGCCCAGTCTCCTGCAGAGCCGCTATTCCCCATGGTCTTTACGGAGTCCCAGCATCTACTTAGGACATCAGAGAAATAATCTTATCTTCCAGGACCAGAATTTCTCTCCTGTGGTGGCTGCTCAGTTCTTACCTCCTAGAGGGATGAAGGTTCGGGATCCAGGATGGAATCCTGGTGTCCATGGATGCAAGTCTCCAGGGCTGGGGAGCAGTCATTCAGGGGGGGAACGAAATTCCAGGGAAAATGGTCAAGCCAGGAAGCTTGTCTGCACATAAACATTCTGGAACATCTTGTTCGTGGTCTGCCCGTCTTAATTCAGTCGGACAACATACAGCAGTGGCGTACATAAACCGCCAGGACGGACTGGAGATCAGAGCGGAGATGGCAGAAGCCCAAAAAGTTTTCCGCTGGGCGGAAAGGGCATGTAAATGCTCTGTCAGCGATCTTCATTTCGGATGTAGACAACTGGGAAACAGACTTCCTCAGCAGACACGATCTCCATTCAGGAGAGTGGGGTCTTCATCAAGAGGTCTTTGCAGAAGGGTCAAGTCGTTGGGGAATTCCTCATATTGACATGTTGACGTTTTGCCTCAACAAGAAACTTCAAAGATATTGTTCCAGGTCGAGGGACCCTCAAGTAATAGAGGTCGACGCCCTGGTGACACCGTGGGTGTTTCAGTCAGTCTAGGTGTTCCCTCCACTTCCACTCATTCCGAGGTGATAAAGATCATAAGAGGAAAAAGGGTTCAGGCGATACTCATTGTTCCAGACTGGCCAAGGAGGGCCTGGTATCCAGATCTTCAGGAGTTGCTCATAGAAGATCCCTGGCCTCTTCCTCTTCGAGAGGTCCTGTTACAACAGGGGCCGTGAGTGTATCAAGACTTACCGCAGCTGCGTTTGACGGCATGGCGGTTGAACGCCAATTCCTAGCCCGGAAGGGTATTCCCAGTGAAGTCATTCCCACACTTCTTCAGGCTAGAAAAGAAGTAACGGCAAAGCGTTACCACCGTATTTGGAGAAAATATGGGTCTTGGGGTGAATCCAAGAACGCTCCTACGGAGGATTTTCCGCCGAGGCGGTTGCTCCATATTTTGCAAGCAGGTGTGGATGCGGGCCTTAAGTTAGGCTCCATTAAAGTACATATTTCGGCCTTATCAATTTTCTTTCAGAAAGAATTGGCCTCCCTTCCAGGAATACAGATCTTCTTGAAAGCGTGTTGCACATCCAACTTCCCTTTGTGCCCCCTGTGGCTCCATGGGATCTTAATGTGGTGTTGCATTTCTTGCAATCTCATTGGTTTGAACCTTTACGTAAGGTTGCATTCAAATTTCTTACTTGGAAAGTAGTCATGATGTTGGCCTTAGCACACAAAAGCCCTATTTAATCTTCCATGCTGATAGAGCGGAGTTGAGAACTCGTCAGCAATTTCTGCCAAAAGTGGTTTCATCATTTCACGTAAACCAGCCTATTGTGGTGCCAGTGGCTACTGACGCCTTGGCGGAGTCAAAGTCTCTCGATGTGGTCAGAGCTTTAAAAATCTATGTCGCCAGAACGGCTCATATTGGGAAAACAGAGGCTCTGTTTGTCCTATGGGCTCCCAACATGATTGGGGCTACTGCTTCCAAGCAGACTATTGCATGCTGGATCTGTGCTACAATTCAGCAGGCTCATTCTATGGCAAGATTGCCGTTACCGAAATCGGTGAAGGCCCATTCTACTAGAAAGGTGGGCTCATCCTGGGCGGCTGGCCGAGGGGTCTCGGCATTACAGCTTGGCCGAGCTACTACTTGACCGGGATCAAACACCTTTACGAAGTTTTACAAGTTTGATACCCTGACTGAGGAAGACCTCTTGTTGGGTCAATCGGTGCTGCAGAGTCATCCGCACTCTCCCGCCCGTTCTAGAGCTTTGGTATAAACCCCATGGTTCTTGAAGCATCCTCTAGGACGTAAGAGAAAATAGGATTTTAATACCTACCGGTAAATCCTTTTCTCTTAGTCCGTAGAGGATGCTGGGCGCCCGTCCCAGTGCGTACTGTATCTGCAGTTATTGGATATGTTTACACACAGGGTGTGTTGTGTTTAAGTCAGCCTGTTGCTGATGATGTTCATGCCATGGCATGCGTTATGCTGTTATTGGTAGTGTTTCCACACACAGGTTGTGTTACGCTTTATGTCAGGGTATTGCTGCATATTCTTCATGCCATCGGCTGGTGTTCTATTGAATGCCATGTTCGGCGGCATACTGAGGTGTGAGCTGGTAAGATGCTCACCGTGGTTTAACAATAAAATCTTTCCTCGAAATGTCCGTCTCCCTGGGCACAGTTACTTAAACTGGAGTCTGGAGGAGGGGCATAGAGGGAGGAGCCAGTTCACACCCAATCAAAGTCTTAAAGTGTGCCTATGTCTCCTGCGGATCCCGTCTATACCCCATGGTTCTTGAAGCATCCCCAGCATCCTCTACGGACTAAGAGAAAAGAATTTACCGGTAGGTATTAAAATCCTATTTTTTCAGTCTCTAATTACGGTATTTCGCACTGCAGGTGTGTGACTTTTCTGAATCTACTTCTTATTTTTCTCACTTTGATGCGATAAGGAGGCTGAGACCAGGGTTGGAATGGGTGAGAACTGGTAGAAAGTAGGCGTCAATGTGACTGCAAGGAAAGTACAGTAAGGGTATGGTTAGGGTACTGTATGTCATCGCAAACGGTGACATGAGAAAAATCTTAAATACAGCCTTATGATGGTGTCAGAGACCCTGTTGTAAGTGTAAAAGTTCAGTGATAATTGCAAAGCTACTAAAGATTACTACGCAACTGATGATGGCCGCAGCTGTACAAGACACACCCATTTATTTACATTTAGAAAGACAGCAGGAGCACTGTTTAAGAAGTTATTTCACACTGCAAGTAACCTTTATATTTTAGATTGACTGTGCAAATTGTAATTAAGTTTCAGACTCTGGGGGATATCCAATTATCCCCGGTAAAACATCGAGTCCGAAAAATGGCCGTTTTTCGGACCCAATGTTTTACCGGGGATAATTGGATATCCCCCTGACTCTGAATAAGGATCTTAATCTTCATTATTAGAAGTGTAAATGCCCACCATGATTAATTGATTACAAATGCCATTTTGAAGGCAGTAGATGCAAGATGACAAAGACAGACATCGCCCATAGTGGACACTGCAGTATTTCTGCAATCTTTTTGTCTGTTGAATTGGTTAGGTTGCCCAATATTCTTGGACCGCACATTTTTAAAAGATATATATTTTGTCTTACATTTATGTAAACTGGAGTCCTTTCAGTTTAAAGGACAGCTGGATATATAACCTCTGTCTAATTATGGGCGGTACTTCAGCCAACAAGGTATGTAGATAAGTGATGTATAATCTGGACAATGTACAACTGAGCAAACATCCACCAACATATAATGCAATTTGTAAATAAACAGGAATGATGATCTCTTCATTATTTATCTGGCCATGTTACACTTTCACAAATACAGAAAAAGCAATTAATGTACAATCCATACACACGCATTATTAATTAAACCTAACTGGTATTTAAGTATCAAATAAACCAATGATATATATAAAAAAAGGCTTTGTTGTATAATTAAGACCATATCGCTCTCTCCTTAGTGTTTGGATTATCAACAAATAAGTATCAAAGTCGATGACATCCATTTTAGTTCCTTATAACTGTTCAAAGAATTGAAGAGGTCGGAATGACCTGCACATCAAGGTGAAAAATATTTCTATTCTTCATTTAGCTATAGAAAGAGAAAGGTGCTCTCATGGTTAGAGCAGCACAAACAGAGCCGTGTAACTCATGTGTGGCTCCAGTCCTCCTCTCCCAGGAGTGGACTGCGGACATCAAGAGCCATGTCGAGTGTAGCTGTTCAAATGCCAGGCTTGAAATCCAGGTCTACAGTGACCTCAATGTGCAGCTTGTTAATGCCCTCTAATGCTACATGGCCTGTTCAGTGCTCCATCTTAGTGCAGGTTGAAAAAATAAAATCAGTAATATCTATCTCTTCTCTTCTTTACATCCAGAGCATCCTCCCCTTCATCCTGCGCCAGCTCCAAGTCATCAGCATTATCTGCTTCACCAACTTGCTCTTCCTGTCACACAAACAAAAGCCACAGATCAGACTTTGGACAAAAGAAGACAGGTACAGTATCATGCAACGAGAGTATGAAAGGAACCTGAAATTTCATAAGCATAGAGTTCTGAAACCCTGAGCAAGAGGGGACATGAGATCAGAGAAGTCAGGCCAAAACAGAAATCTGGAAAATGGTTAGCTGCAACAGGAACCTCCAGCACCGGAGATTGTTTTCATTCCATCTGTGCATGCTTATTTATGGGATAAAAATATGAGACTGTAGGGATTCACAACTAAGACAAGTGCACAAATAAAATATATCATAGTATCATGATGTTTTCTCTTAAATAACGTAGTGGGGGATTTATCAAAGTTTGGAGAGAGAAAGTATGGTCATTTGTCAAACACAGCCTGTCTATACAGGTCTATCTATGACAGATAGAAGCTGGTTAGTACTTTATCTCTTTCCACTTTCTCTCTCTCTCTCCAAGGTTTGATAAATCTCTCCCTTAGTTAGGACACACATATTGTTATGTGAAATTAACCTAGTGTACCTGTACTAAAAACATTAATACTACAGCTTGAGTGAATGCCTAATTGCAATGTACAGTTATTAGCAGGCATACCATTCTGGAGAACATTCGGCATAAACTGATGCCTCTCTTTGCGTTGTACATATTGCTGTGCTGTCCTACAGTAGGTATTATTTAAATTAGCCATTGGTATCAACTGAAAAAAATGGTTGTCTCCGATTATGTTCAGCACATAATTCCTTTTGGTTGTCATACAACAGGTATACAAATATAACTACATAGTTAGTCTATTCATTTGATTACTTAAGGAGCTTAAATAACATGAAAATAAGTATTCTGAGTTACAGATATGGGGTAGGTAAAATGTCACCTTGGGCCTTAATCAGAGACACATAAATGCACAATGCCCCACAGTCTGATGTCATCTGAGAGTTATTCAGAAGCAAACTGAGCACACACCTGTCTGTACATAGGATGGAGAGACAAGCACAATTATGGCTAGGTCTCACTGAGATGCAGAGTTCCAGGGATGCTGTATTTGAGCTTTACCCTTACACAATGGGTTTGGAAACTCACATTTTACACAATATATAGACTCGGAATAGATCTGGGATGACAATGGTCAGTGATTGTACTGTGTGCTGTGGTTGGGTATGGCTAGGAACACCAAAGGTCAGGTGGTAAATGTGGCAACTATTCCACAAAACTGTCCTGAAATTTTGCAGATAGCTAATAGGATGTTTGCACATTAGTACTGTTAAAAGAAAAAAAGAGAAAAAACTATATACAGTAGCTGTTCCATACAGTGATTATCTAACTGTATATTAAACACTTTCCCATGTACATTATGGAACTATATAACAAATACTGACTGCAATTTGGTTTGCATATGCCATTCTCCTCTACTGTACTAATCTTGCATGCTAATAATATATTATTCTTCAGACGTGGACTTGTATATGCAATAATAGTGTTTTGCCTATTGTCCCACATCAGGTTACCTAAAACTCATTTTCCCCTATCTGATCTTTTAAATGGACGTACTGTAAAATGCTCTATACTAGCACAAGGTAGAAAACCAATGAGCTCTAACTATCTTATTAGCGACCTGTATTTACAGAATATAGCACTAATATACTACTGTATGCAGTTTGTAGTCCATATTCTTCACAACACATGGGGCAATCAGGGTTTGGTATGGGTGACCAGAATTTGGGATCCTGCCGGTCACCATACCAACGCCGGAGTCCCGGGGTTTAGAATGCCGGCGGGGGAGGGGGGAGATCTGCCAGCGCAACAAAGCCCCTTGCCACACTGTGGGATCGGTGGAGAGTGCAGGTTCTATTCCCACTCTATGGGTGTTGTGCACACCCACGAGTGGGAATAGTCCCTGTTGATCGGCATGCCGACAGTCTGGATTTTGGGGGGACGGGATGCAGGCGTCAGTATTGTGACACATAACTACATCCTGGCAATTTCACCATCCAAAGCCAATTTTGCTTTAGCAATCACATACAGTCATACTATGTAATCTTTTTCCCTTTGGACTGAGGGTGCAAATTAGATTGGGGGGACGGAAATGGAGGAGGTGAGGTTGGGGCTACTTTGGTTGTCATATGAGTTATCGGGATTAGCCCCAACATGAAGAGCGACTTGACCCCTAAATTGACTAAAAGGAAACCTACAGAACCCTAGCCATGTCCAGAACTTAAAGGATAAGTCCAGCAAACAACTAACATTTTATCCAACACTTCCCTCACCTAAAAAGAAGAACTACAGATGTGTCCTCGTACACTGTGGCTTCAGTCACACCGAATAGCCTCCCTCTACCCGCCAGGTCCCAGGCAACCCAGACGGGCATCTTTTTTCTGTTCAAAATGTGCATTTTCTTCACACAAATAAATCAGCTGGCAGGGAGAATACTACTCTGTAGACTGCACTGATCAGTTTTATGTGGGACATTTGTACATGTGAATGGGTGTGAATGATTCGGATATGTGAAGTGCTACAATGCAGTGCCCACAGCTTTCTCACACCAAGTTTTGTTGTTCTTCATCTGCGACTGTGTTTAAAACAAATTCCTATGCAATTAAATTCCCAGCCCAGCATCAGTAGTATATTTTGCGTGGTGTTTTGCTGCATCTACGATGCAAATAAGTTGCAGAATTAAAAGAAAAAGATGCTACAGCTCTCAGAGTGGCTTACAAGCGCTAGCTGTCTCGTGCCATATGGTGTATATGCTACACCCCTCGGAATGGCTTACAAGCTCCAGGTGTCTCGTGCCATATAGTGTATATGCTACACCCCTTGGAATGGCTTACAAGCGCCAGGCGTCTCGTGCCATATGGTGTATATGCTACACCCCTCGGAATGGCTTACAAGCTCCAGGTGTCTCGTGCCATATAGTGTATATGCTACACCCCTTGGAATGGCTTACAAGCTCCAGGTGTCTCGTGTCATATGGTGTATATGCTACACCTCTCGGAATGGCTTACAAGCTCCAGGTGTCTCGTGCCATATAGTGTATATGCTACACCCCTCGGAATGGCTTTCAAGCTCCAGGCGTCTCGTGCCATATAGTGTATATGCTACACCTCTCGGAGTGGCTTACAAGCGCCAGGTGTCTCGTGCCATACAGTATGGTGTATATGCTACACCACTCGGAGTGGCTTACAAGCGCCAGGTGTCTCGTGCCATATGGTGTATATGCTACACCTCTCGGAATGGCTTATAAGCGCCAGGAGTCTTGTGCCATATGGTGTATATGCTACACCTCTCGGAGTGCCTTACAAGCTCCAGGTGTCTCGTGCCATATAGTGTATATGCTACACCTCTCAGAGTGGCTTACAAGCTCCAGGTGTCTCGTGCCATATGGTGTATATGCTACACCTCTCGGAATGGCTTACAAGCTCCAGGTGTCTCGTGCCATATAGTGTATATGCTACACCCCTCGGAATGGCTTTCAAGCTCCAGGTGTCTCGTGCCATATAGTGTATATGCTACACCTCTCGGAGTGGCTTACAAGCGCCAGGTGTCTCGTGCCATATAGTGTATATGCTACACCCCTCGGAATGGCTTTCAAGCTCCAGGCGTCTCGTGCCATATAGTGTATATGCTACACCTCTCGGAGTGGCTTACAAGCGCCAGGTGTCTCGTGCCATACAGTATGGTGTATATGCTACACCACTCGGAGTGGCTTACAAGCGCCAGGTGTCTCGTGCCATATGGTGTATATGCTACACCTCTCGGAATGGCTTACAAGCTCCAGGTGTCTCGTGCCATATAGTGTATATGCTACACCCCTCGGAATGGCTTTCAAGCTCCAGGTGTCTCGTGCCATATAGTGTATATGCTACACCTCTCGGAGTGGCTTACAAGCTCCAGGTGTCTCGTGCCATATAGTGTATATGCTACACCCCTCGGAATGGCTTTCAAGCTCCAGGCGTCTCGTGCCATATAGTGTATATGCTACACCTCTCGGAGTGGCTTACAAGCGCCAGGTGTCTCGTGCCATACAGTATGGTGTATATGCTACACCACTCGGAGTGGCTTACAAGCGCCAGGTGTCTCGTGCCATATGGTGTATATGCTACACCTCTCGGAATGGCTTATAAGCGCCAGGAGTCTTGTGCCATATGGTGTATATGCTACACCTCTCGGAGTGCCTTACAAGCTCCAGGTGTCTCGTGCCATATAGTGTATATGCTACACCTCTCAGAGTGGCTTACAAGCTCCAGGTGTCTCGTGCCATATGGTGTATATGCTACACCTCTCGGAATGGCTTACAAGCTCCAGGCGTCTCGTGCCATATAGTGTATATGCTACACCCCTCGGAATGGCTTTCAAGCTCCAGGTGTCTCGTGCCATATAGTGTATATGCTACACCTCTCGGAGTGGCTTACAAGCGCCAGGTGTCTCGTGCCATACAGTATGGTGTATATGCTACACCACTCGGAGTGGCTTACAAGCGCCAGGTGTCTCGTGCCATATGGTGTATATGCTACACCTCTCGGAATGGCTTATAAGCGCCAGGAGTCTTGTGCCATATGGTGTATATGCTACACCTCTCGGAGTGCCTTACAAGCGCCAGGTGTCTTGTGCCATATGGTGTATATGCTACACCTCTCGGAGTGCCTTACAAGCGCCAGGTGTCTCGTGCCATATGATGTATATGCTACATCTTTTGGAGTGGCTTACAAGCGCCATGTGTCCAACGCCATATGGTGTATTAAGGCAAAGTGTGTGGTGTTTTATGCCTGGAAATCTCTTGTCTATCCTTAGTTCTAACACAATTGTAAAAAAAAAGACAAAAAAGAAAAAAAATAGAAGAGAACTATTTACAAAACAACTTTCATGTTAAGTTTAGAACCTACACATGCAGATGTCTGTCAAAGGACATGAACAGAAAATCATACTTTTTCCCTTTAAACCTTCTCTATAAGTGAACAAATTCTGATAAACGTCAGCTTTGGCTTAGTATGGAGAAACCCTACAATTTGTCACTACACATGAATTACTGACTTGGTGACAGAAAAGAAGTTGGACTGCATACAGATAGAATCATAATACATTTTGTATTTAGGCATTTATTGTATTGCTGCGTTACAATTACACATGTACTGTAGTAGAAATGACTGTGATGGAAACACAGCAAGCAGCACTGCGTATTGGCAATCTGACATGTCTCCATAAATAAATGGCTGCTATTTTCTCCTCTCTTACAAAGGGAGTCGCACAGTGGAATTTAAAGAGCGCCCTTCTCCCTTCACTCATAAATACAATTTATATTCACTCTAAATGTGGCTAGGTTCTGGCAAAGGTATATTTAGACATGGAATGGGAAAATAGCTGTATGGAATGACAGGCATCTGTAAAGCACCATTTTATATGCTTATAAAACTGAGTAACTACACACAGGCCTCAACTTCAATTGGAGTCAAAAATAGCTGCTTGCCTCACAGGACCCAGTATAAAAAGAGTAATTCATTATGACAGAACTGCACCACTTGCAGAGGGATTAATACTATCTGATTGTTGTACTTGCATCAGTCATTACAGTGAGTAATTAGGAGACAATCTGCTTAAAGGAACATGACCTGGGGGGTGAAAAAATATAAGGCAACAATAGGATTGGGGGAAAAAATATCTAGAAAACACTAATCTTAAAAACAAGCCTGCTCAGCCATCTGTGAATCGTTCCTGCAGGTCTATGACGCTCCACCTATATATAACATCATGACGTGTGACATGACATAGTGTGCATCACGGCACGGCGCTGCCTATTTTGTCACAATTTCTGATGGCAACCCTGGCTGTGAAGAGGCCTTTCCTAAAGCTGATGAAGATTGTTTTCCGCAGACTGCCGAAAAACAAAAGTTATGGTAGACTTACCATGGTTAACTATTTTTCTTCGAGGTCCATAGGATCCACTTTCCTTACATTGGGGTGTAAGGGGTAGAAGTTAAGCTTTTCGTTCCCAGGATGCTCCAGTCCTCTTCCTCATATACCCCGGCCCAGGGGAGACAGTTTTGTTAAACCCAAGGCAGGAGCAGGATTTCAGGAGAGAAGGAAGACCTGAACATACAAGGTACACTCTCCCACATAACAGAGGAGAGAAACATCAAAAAGGGAAAAAACTAAAAATATTCCCCCCCAAGACAGGTACGTTAGGGTGGGCGCCATATGGATCCTATTGACCACTAAGAAAAAGCGTTAACCATGGTAAGTCTACTCTTGTTTTCTTCGTCAGGGTCTATAGTGATCCACAGTTCTTACATTGGGAATGTCCTATAGCAGTAGATGGGAGAATCTGATGCCCAAAGGAAGCATCCTGAGAGGCAAAGGTATTAAAGGCATAAAACCTCAAGAACGTGTTAATAGAAGACCACATAGCTGCCTTGCAGAGTTGTTCAGCAGTAGCGCCTTGGTGAGCTGCCTATGGGGGACCTACTGAATGTGTAGAATGAGCAGAGACTGTATCCGAAACAGGAAGATCAGCTCGAATGTAAGCCTCTGCAAGTCATGCAAAGCCACCTGGACAGCATTTGTTTACTAGGTGACCAACCTCGCTTATGGAAGACATACAGGACAAATAGAGAATCTGTTTTCCTGATCACTCTGGTATGTTCCACATAAATCCTTAGTGCATAAACCACATCCAATAAGGCCTCTCCAGCCAACAGATCTGAGGACTGAAAGGCTGAAACCACTATCTCCGTATTTAGATGAAACTTGGACACCAACTTCGGAAGGTGACCCACCTTGGTCCAGAAAACTGCCCTATCTTGATGGAAGATCAGAAACAAAGGCACTCCCAAATCAGACACCCTTATCGCACAGCCAATAGCCAAGAGAAATAACACCTTTACCGGCAGCCACTTAAGGGGGGTAATTCAGATCTGATTGCTGCTGTGCGTTTTCGCACAGCGGGCGATCAGATCCTGACTGCACATGCGTATGCACCGCAATGCACATGTGCATGGACAACAGCAACAAGTATCGCTGGCCAGTGACGGGAAGGTGCAAAAAAGCCCATCGCATGGGCGTACGCAAGGTGATTGACAGGAAGAGGCCATTAGTGGGTGGCAACTGACCGTTTACAGGGAGTGTGCGGAAAAACGCAGGTGTTACAAAGCATTTTCAGGGAGGGTGTCTGACGTTGGCTCCGGCCCCGATCAGCCTGTTCTTATCACACTGGAGGAGTAAGTCCTGGGTTGCGCAGGTACAGCTCGGCTACACATGTGATAGCACACTTGCAACGGCGAAAATACACTCCCCCTGTAGGCAGTGACTATCTGATCGCAGGAGAGCAAAGAACGCAGCCCAGCAATCAGATCTGAATTAGGCCAAAGGTCCACTGACTCTAAAGGCTCAAATGGGGAAGTCTTAAAAGCTTGAAGGACCAGGGCTTAAATCACAGGGGGCCACTGGACGAACAAAGGGAGGCTGGATATGGAGTATTCCCTGAAAAAAGGTACACACATCTTGTAGTGGAGCCATCTTTCATGCTAAGCGAAGACTAAGGTCTAACCCTGCCTGCAGAAAGGCCAGTATCCTGGAGACCCTAAAGGCACAAGGATCATAACGCCTACGTGCATACCACTGAAAATAAGCATGCAAAATCCGGTAATAGATGTGGGATGAAGATGGCTTATGAGCCCACAGCAGTGTCTGTATCACTGCATCTGAGAACCCCTTAGCTCTGAGGACTGGTGACTCATAAGCCAAGCCGTCAAAGACAGTTGAGCCAGGTCCCGATGCAGACAGGGACTCTGAGACAACAGGTCTGGTCACTGTGGCAGTAGGAATGGCATGTCCATGGACAGATTTTGGAGATTGGCAAACCATCTGGGAGCTATCACTATCACGGTACCTTCTACCCGCTTGAACTTGCAAAGAACTCTGGGTAAAAGTGCTATTGGAGGAAACCGGTATCACAGATGGAAGGTCCACCGTACAGCTAGAAAGTCCATGAAGGCTGTCTGTAGCTCTCTGGTCCTGAATCTGTACATTTTGATTGTGACAAGAGGCCACCAGGTCTAAATCCGGCAGACCCCATCTGTTTGCCAGGTTTTGGAACACTACGGGGTGCAGAGCTCATATGCCATTGTGGACATCCCGCCGACTGAGGAAGTCTGCTTCCCAGTTGAGGATTCCTGGCAGAAATACCGCTGAGATGGCTGGAAGGTGAGCTTTGGCCTACTGGAGCATGCACTCCACCTCTGCCATAGCCAGATGGCTGCGAGTGCCCCCTTGATGGTTTAGATAGGCAACTGTGGTGGTGGTGTCGTACTGAACAGGCCTGCCCTAGAGGAGATCCTGAGCCTGAACAAGAGCTCTGTAAACTGGCCGAAGTTCCAGGACATTGATTGGCAAGAAACTTTTGGCTGGAGTCCACAGAGCTTGAAAGACGTGTGGACTAGTTTCTGCGCCCCATGCGCAGAGACTGGCATCCGTGGTGAGGACCACCCAATCCAGAATGGCCGTCCTTTGTCCAAGTGGGACGTCTGTAGCCACCAGGTGAGAGACAGACACACCTCCAGAGACCGTGATCTGATGATACTGCCCGTTCCACCTGGACAGTATCAGATGTTGTAGGGGCCTGGAGTGAAACTGGGCATACTCCACCATATCGAAGGTGGAGACCATGGACCCCAGAACCTGCATTGCCAAATGTATGGACCCCGCTGATTGTGCAGTAAGTTACAGACCTCTGACTGCAGTCTGGCAACTTTGCTGTCAGGAAGAGCCTCTGTTCCTGTGAATCCAGGAGAACCCCTAGATGCAACATCCGTGACGAGATAAGGGAGGACTTTTTCCAATTGATCAGCCACCTGTGAGTTTGTAGAAAGGCCATGGATATTCAAAGATGGCAGTGCAAAACCTCCTGAGATTATGCCAGGAGTAACAAGTCGTCCAAATATGGGAGCACCCTGTTCCCTTGACGATGCAGCTGAGCTGCTATGAGAGCCGTAACTAGACTTTTTGGTGTCCTGTGCCAGAGAGAGAATTGGCGCCCCCCCCCCCCCCCCATTTTTCACAACTGGGACATAAGGCACATGCCTCGTGGGGAAGGGGCTTGACAAATTGATCTCAGAGAAAGCCCATACTATGATGCCCCTTCCTACATACACACACATTTATAGACCACTGTAATCCTCTTTATACCATACCATATCTCTATACCATATTCATTCACTTAACGTGAGAGCTCGTTGTTATTCAGTTACAATAACCTGTATTAAATAACACATTTCAATATACTGCTATACCTAGGATTCAAACCTATAACCTGTTGATTTCTAATCAAACACCCTACTCATTGAGCTATTTGATCCTGCATAGAAACTATGAACACTAAATGAAGCCACTGGTACTTTGTAAAAAAATATTCAGCATTGCAATTGAGCAGATCTACAGTATGTAGTGTCAGCCACACATCCAATCTCTTGCAGCCACACAGTACATAGATCTACTCAGCTGCAATGCTGATATTTTCACAATGTACAAGGTATGCTTCAAATAGTTAGAATTCTCTAGCTTAGAATTAGGGCATATAGCTCAATGAATAGATTGTGTGACTGCAATGCCACAGGCAGTGGTTTTGAATCCCGGGTATGTCAGCATCTTGAAATGTAATAACGGACAGTGTGACTGAAAAACAAAGACATCTCAAGTTCAGTTCATGAATGTTGTATAGGTATTAGCAACAGAATGGGCCAGGGTAGGAGACACAGGGGCGGCCAGGAGATGCTGGGCTTCAAAAAGGGGGAAAGCTGCAAGTGGAAGTAATTAAAACAGATAACTGAGAAGTGACGCCAACAGGGCCCCCGACCCTGCAGCGATATGTGCGGTGCCCCCTCCACACACACCTAGTTGTGGCCCTGGCTGCCATACCCACCATCAACTTCGTAAATACCCATAGAGTCGTAGCCAGCCCAAAGGGTAGTGCCTGAAACTGCCAATGCTGTTGCAGAACAGCAAAGGGGAGAAATCTTTAAAGAGCGGGTGCTATAGGGACATGTAGGTAGGCATACTGAATACCCAAGAATACCATAAAGTCCCCTGGCTCTGATGCCAGAGCAATAGACCATAGTGTTTTCATACGGAATCTGGGCACCCGCAAAAACTTGTTCAGAGATTTCAGATTGAGGATAAGCTGATAGGTCCCATTGGGTTTCCGAACCAGGAAAAGGGGGGAGTAAAAATCCTTTCCCTGTTGTTCTCAGGAAACAGGATAATAATCCCTACGTTGAGTAAATACTGAACAGCTCCTTGGACCGCCATGGCTGCACATGGATCAGATGGAGGATAGGTGCAAAAAAAGCTGCTGGGGGGGCATCTCACAGATGAAAGGGCATACTCGTGAGAGACCACTTCTCGCACCCATGTGTCTGTAGTTGACTGGTGCCATGAGGCTGCGAATTGCAGAAGTCTGACTCCTACCTTGGGGTCCCCCAGGAGGAGGCCCGGCTTGTCAGGTGGAGGGTTTAAACCTCTGCTTGGGGGCCAGGTGTCTGGCTATCCAGGCTTGCTTAGTCCACAACTTAGCCACCTTGAGGGAGACAACCTGCCATGAAAAAGCCTGCCCTTTCGCTTTTCCTTGAAACTGAAAAGGAAGATGTTCCAACCTTCAGGTTAGATGCTGATGGTAAAAAAAAGCAGACTTGGAAGCTGCCTGAATAGCCACAATCTTATCCAATTACGCGCCAAACAGAATGTTTCAAGCGAAAGGCAGAGCTTCCAGTGCTCTTTTAGACTCTGAATCCGCCTTCCAGGAGCGTAGCCTGAGCACACGGTGAGATACCACTGAAGTAGCCAAGTGTTAGGGTCTCCTGCTCTGTGCTGCCACGTCGTCATGGCAACCGGGAGACAAGTGCTAGCGGAGTAACCTGAGCGTAGCTGATACTCCGGTTCGGGTCTTTTGCTGTGCAGTGGTTACAGGCTCTGTGCACGGCAGGGGATCCGGTGCTGGTTTTTGTGCTCACAGTCTGTGAGGTCTGAGTGGGGCGTGGACAGCACCTGCTATATAAACCCTCTTCTCAGGTTAGGCAGATGCTGCTGAATCTTTGTTGGTTAGTCAGTTCCTGAAAGCTAGCTAGTACTGTGTAAACTTTGTATTTGTTTGTTGCTTACTGCAAATAGGCCTTGGGATTTGGTATTACACTCTGCCAATCCAGACCTAGCAGTAAGACTGGAGTCAGTCGTTTAACCTGCTGGGGTTCTTTTGCTACTCTGTGAACCTAGCAAGTTTGTGGCTGTATTCTCAGACTTGCCTGCCAAAATCCTTTCTCACTGTGCAAGGTGTTCAGGTGTCAGTTTAGTGGCAGTAAGCTGAACCAGTGCACTGCAAGTGAGGACTAGGATTGTGGAGACTCTCCTTGTGTCTATTATTCCATCTCTGACTAAGAAGTTTACTGCCAGACCCGTTGGTAACCCTTTAGGGTTTTGCTGTTGCCCTTAGCAACAGCATTTCGGGTTCTCTACGTATTAAATCACTACATCTCGCTTCTTTCCATCTGAGCATTCCTAATACTAGGGAGACACCCAGTTTCTTAGCCTTTGGGCTTCTCTGTTCACTTTGTGTTTATTTTGTTACCCTATCACCTTCTGTGTATGTAATGTCATATTCCCCAGTCTGTCTGTGAGTTCATTTGTTTTGCATCCCTCACCGTTCAGACACCAGTACATTCCTGCTGGCACTGGTGTGCATAACACCAAGGCCCTGGAAGCCAACATACTCGTATCCCGGGATGCCTCTCCTAAATATCGAGCCACTTGCCTGATGTTAGCTATAAGAGACAGCTGGTCTCAGGAACCATCCAAATTCAGACTGTCCTCTAGTGCATCAGCCGAATGCTCCATAGCTTTAGCCACCCAGGCTGAAGCTAACGCTGGTCTAGAAATAGCCCCTATAAAAGGTAAAAAACAGACTTAAGACCCACTTCCCCATCTGTCACATCCTTAAGGGAGGAAGCCGAGGGTATAGGTAATGTGTAGGAGCGCACCAGGAGTGCCACATAAATATCCCCAGGAAGGGAAATTTCCCATGTAGCACACTCTCATTGTAATAAAGGGTAACGAGACGCCAATCTCTTAGGCACAAGGAACTTCTTAATAGGAGCATTTCAAGCTTCCTGCATGAGTTCAGCATGATATTCAGTGAGGGAACTCAGCCTTAATCACCTTCTGATGCTTAAACAAAGAAGTTTTAGGCGCAGGCCCTGGTTCTTCCTCCTCAAAAACAAAGAGACTTGACTTCCCTCACAAGGGCTGTATCATCCTTCCGAGAAATGATGATCCTCCTCCCCTGAGGGAGACCCAGGGAGAGAGGTGTCCAACTCTTCCACTGAGGAATCCACAGAGTTTGACCACTGTGTAGACTGTGAGGATAGTTTTTATGTGCCATAATTGTCTTAGGACGGTCTGCCTGCAACAACTGAGAATCTGCCTGCAACAACTGAGAAACAGCCACCATGTGTATGTAAATGGGTTCATCCATGGAGGATACCCCGGGGCCTGCAATGCATGAGGCAGTTGCTGCGGAACCCCCATATTAGGTGGCAAAGCAGGAGGCGACAAGCGGTCCGCTATACGCATTAACACCTGTGCAAAAGAAGCCACCCAGGGTGGTTCACAGGGGCTGGTTGAAGCAGCCGTTGTAGATTTGACACAAAGCATTTAACACACATCCTCTTTGTTACCTTTGTCTTTGGAAGACATTGTAACCGATTAACTAGAGATGAGCACGTTCGGTTCTCAGAAAACAGAACCCCCCGAACTTCACGATCCGAGCCGGGAACAGAGACCGGCTTGGGACTTCCCGCCAGACTCTGATCCCAGAACGAGTCAAAACGTCAACATCCTGCTGTCGGATTCTCTTGGGTATTGTATTCCATATAAAGAGCTGCGCGTCACTGCCATTTTCACTCCGGACTTGGAGAGTGAGGGAGACAGACCTCTGTCTCGCTGTGGGTGGTGGTGTCGGGTGGGGTCGATGTGTGCTCTCTAGGGGTGCTGTCCTGTCCCTGTGCTGTTCTGGCTGTCACTGGTGTCATGTGCTGTTAGGGGTGCTGCAGCTGTACATGGGTGTTGCTATCCTGACTGACACTGTGCTGTACAGGGGTACTGTCCTCATGTATGCTGTGAAAATACAGGGGTGCTGGCCCTGTCTTGTATGCTGTAAAAATTCAAGGGTGCTGTGAAAATAAATGTACACTGCCCCTGTCTTGTATGCTGTAGAATTTCAGGGGTGCTGTGAAAATGAATGTACGCTGGCCCTGTCCTGTATGCTGTAAAAATACAGGGGTGCTGTTGTTAAAATAAAAGTACACTGGCCCAAATACAAAGGTGCTTTTGTTAAAATAAAAGTACACTGGCCCTGTCTTATATGCTGTAAAAATACAGGGGTGCTGGGAAAATAAAATGGTACTGTTCTGTGTGCTGTAATAATAAAGGGGTGCTGTCCTGTGAAATGGAGAATAAAAATTTGGAGGAAAAAATAGTGAAAGGTCAGGATCCACTTTCAGTTCCTAGTACTAGTGTTGAAGCTGCTGCTGCCACCAGTCATGACATTGACGATGCAATTCCATCAATGTCGCCTGCTAAGGCCAATGACCATAGAGTGCATGTAAAATCCAAGAAGCAAAAATTAATAATCAGAAAATAAAAAAAATATCTGATGAGAAACGTTAAATTGGCAATATGCCAATCATGACACTAAGTGGCATGGAAAGGCTAATGCCTTGGCCTATGTTCATGACTGGTGGTTCAGCTTCTCATGAGGATGGAAGCCCTCCTCCCTCTCAAAAAATATAAAAAATTAAGCTTGTTAAAGCACAGGAAAAAACAACTGTGCATTCAGAGATATCACAAATGCCCAAGGAGAGTCCAAGTGTGTCCGCGGTTGTGATGTCTAGGCTATCCCTTCCCAAGACTGTATGGGAAGAGGAGGCTCCGACCACCATTTGCACGTCCCCTGCAAGTGCTGGGAGGAGCACCACCAGTCCAGTTGTTGATATTGAAATTGAAGATGTCACATTAGAAGTACACTAGAATGAGGAGGATATTTGTGTAACTGGTGCTGAGGATGAAGTTGACGATGAGGATCCTGATGGTGATGTGGTTTGTTTGAATAAGGCACCAATGGAGACAGTTGTTGGACATGGGATGAAAAAGCCTATTATCATGCCTGGGCAAAACACAAAAAAAGCCATCTCTTTGGTGTGGAATTATTTCTTCACAAATCCGGACAAAAGGTGTCAAGCCATGTGTTGCCTTTCTCAAGCCATACTAAGTAGGGGTAAGGACGTTAACCACCTAGGAATATCCTCCCTTATACGTCACCTGCAGCACATTCATCATAAGTCATTGTCAAGTTCAGAAACTTTGGGTAATAGTGTAAGCAGTCCACTGACACCTAAATCCCTTCTTCCTGTTGTACCCAAGCTCCTGCAATCCACACCTCCAACTCCTGCAACGTCAATTTTCTCCTCAGTCAGGAATGTAAGTAGTCCTGCAAACCACGTCACTGGCATGACTGATGAGTCCTCTCCTATCTGGGATTCCTCCGGACGATCCTTCAGTAGTACGCATACTGCCGCTGCTGCTGTTGGGAGTTGATCGTCATCCCAGAGAGGAAGTCAGAAGACCACTTGTACTACTTCAACTAAGCAAATGACTGCCCAACAGTCCTTTGCGAGGAAGATGAAATATGACAGCAGTCACTCTGTTGCAAAGCGGATTACTAAGGCCATAACAACCATGCTGGTGTTAGACGTGTGTCCGGTATCCGCAATTAGTGCAGTGGGATTTAGACAGTCGATGGACGTACTGTGTCCCCGGTACCAAATCCCATCTAGATTCCACTTCACTAGGTAAGCGATTCCTGGACTGTACAGGGACATTAAGAAACGTGTCCACAAAAATGCGGTTGTACCCACTGTCCACTTAACCACGGACATGTGGACAAGTGGAGCAGGGCAAACTAAGGACAACATGACTGTGACCGCCCACTGGGTAGATGTATTGCCTTCCGCAGCAACAACAGCAGCGGCACCAGTAGCAGCATCTCACAAACGGCAACTCGTTCCTAGGCAGGCTACACTGTGTATCACCGGTTTCTGTAAGAGGCACACCACTGACAACCTCTTACGTAAACTTAGGGGCATCATCGGACAATGGCTTACCACACTTAGACTGTCCTTGGGATTTGTAATATCTGTCAACGCCACCAATATTGTGCGTACATAACATCTGGCCAAATTCCAGCACGTCCAATGTTTTGCACATACAATTAATTTGGTGATGCAGAATATTTTGAAAAACGACAGGGACGTGCAGGAGATGCTGTCGGTGGTTCGAAAAATTGCGGCCCACTTTCGACATTCAGCAGCTGCGTAACTGGAGTGCCAGCAAATACTTCTGAACCTGCTCTGCCATCAGCTGAAGCAAGAGATGGTAATGAGGTGGAATTCAACACTCGATATGCTTCAGAGGATTGAGAAGCAGCAAAAGGCCATTCAAGCCTATACATCCACCTATGATATAGGCAAAGCAGGGGGAATGCACCTGACTCAAGCGCAATACAGAATGATTTCCGTGTTGTGCAAGGTTCTCCAACCCTTTGAACTTGCCACACGTGAAGTCAGTTCAGACACTGCCAGCTTGAGTCAGGTCATTCTCCTCATCAGGCTTTTGCAGAAGCAGCTGGAGAATTTGAAGGAAGAGCTAAGATAGAGCGATTCCGCTAAGTATGTGGGACTTGTGGATGGAACCCTTCATTCGCTTTGCCAGGATTCAAGGGTGGTCAGTCTGTTGAAATCAGAGCACTACATTTTGGCCACCGTGCTCTATCCTAGGTTTAAAGCATACGTTGTATTTTTCTTTCCGGCGAGCACAAGTCTGCAGAGGTGCAAAGACCTGCTGGTGAGAAAATTGTCAACTGAAGCGGAATGTGACCATCAACAGCTCCTCCTTGATTTTCTCCCACAACTGGGGCTACGAGGAAAAGAATAAGATTTCCTTGCCCACCTGCTGGCTGTGATACAGGGCAGTCAGGAGCAAGTGTTGACATCTGGTCCGGACTCAAGTAGCTGCCAACTATTACGGACATGTCTACTGTCACTGCATATGATACTGTCACCATTGAAAGAATGGTGGAGGATTATATAGGTGACAGCATCCAAGTAGGCATGTCAGACAGTCCGTATGTATACTGGCAGGAAAAAACAGGATTTTAATTACCTACCGGTAAATTCTTTTCTCGTAGTCCGTAGAGGATACTGGGGTCCATTTAGTACCATGGGGTATAGACGGGTCGACTAGGAGCCATGGGAACTTTAAGAATTTGATAGTGTGGGCTGGCTCCTCCCTCTATGCCCCTCCTACCAGACTCAGTCTAGGAAACTGTGCCTGAGGAGACAGACATACTTTGAGAGAAGGATAGATGAGGATAGTGGTGAGATTACGAACCAGCACACACAACAAGAGGAAAGCCAAGCTAACCAAACTTGAAACAGGAATAGCAATGGCTCCCCTAACATTACTTAACCAAGTAACAGTGCAGGACGAATGAAGCGCTGGGCGGGCGCCAAGCATCCTCTACGGACTACAAGAAAAGGATTTACCGGTATGTAACCAAAATCCTATTTTCTCTTACGTCCTAGAGGATGCTGGGGTCCACATTAGTACCATGGGGATGTACCAAAGCTCCCAGAACGGGAGTGAGAGCGCGGAGGCTCCTGCAGAACTGACTGACCAAACTTCAGGTCCTCAGTGGCCAAAGTATCAAACTTGTAGAACTTTGCAAACGTGTTCGAGCCAGGCCAAGTAGCTGCTCGGTAAAGCTGTAAAGCAGACACACCCGGGCAGCCGCCCAGGAAGAACCCACCTTACGAGTAGAGTGGGCCTTAACAGACGTAGGACACGGCAATCCTGCCATAGAATACACATGCTGGATAGTGAACCTAATCCAGCGAGAGATTGTCTGCTTAGAAGCAGGACATCCAAGTTTCTTGGGATCATACAGGACAGAGAGTCCGATTTTCTGTGACGAGCAGTCCTCTTCACATAGATTTTCAGAGCCCTTACAACATCCAAGGACTTGATGAAATTGAGGAATCAGTCGTAACTGGCACCACAATAGGTTGGTTGATATGAAATGCCGACACAACCTTCGGAAGAAACTGCTGACGTGTCTGAAGCTCAGCCCTATGTTCATGGAAGATCAAGTATGGGCTTCTACAGGACAAAGCCCCCAACTCCGACACACGTCTAGCAGAAGCTAAGGCCAAAAAAGTGACAGCCTTCCACGTGAGAAACTTGACCTCTACCTCCTGTAGAGGCTCAAACCAGTCCGACTGGAGGAACTGCATCACCACGTTAAGATCCCAGGGCGCCGTAGGCGGCACAAAGGGAGGTTGGATGTGCAGAACTCCCTTCAAAAAAGTCTGAACATCAGGGAGGGCAGCCAACTGTTTCTGGAAGAAAATGGATAGGGCCGAAATTTGGACCCTCAGGCCCATATCCACACCTGCTTGCAGGAAAAGGAGAAAACGTCCCAGTTGAAACTCCACCGCAGGAAACTTCTTGGACTCGCACCAAGATACATATTTTTTCCAAATACGATGGTAATGTTTAGACGTAACTCCTTTCCTAGCCTGTATCAGGGTAGGAATAACCTTGTTCGGAATGCCCTTCCGAGCTAGTATCTGGCGTTCAACCTCCATGCCGTCAAACACAGCCGCGGTAAGTCTTGATAGGCGAACGTCCCCTGCTGGAGCAGGTCCTCCCGAAGAGGAAGAGGCCTCGGCTCTTCTAGCAGTAGATCCAGAAGATCCGCGTACCAAGACCTTCTTGGCCACTCTGGAGCAATGAGGATGCTTGAACCATTGTTCTCCTTATGAGCTTTAGCACTCTTGGAATGAGTGGAAGTGGTAGAAACACGTACACCGACTGGAAAACCCACGGAGTCTCCAGGGCGTCCACCGCCCTGGTGACTCCCTGGAACAATATCGTTGAAGCTTCTTGTTGAGACGAGAGGCCATCATGTCGATTTGAGGTACACCCCAAAGATCTGTTACCTCAGTCAACACCTCCAGATGGAGTCCCACTCTCCTGGATGGAGATAGTTTCTGCTGAGGAAGTCCGCTTTCCAGTTGTCTACTCCCGGAATAAAGATTGCTGACAGCGCCAATGCGCGTTTTTCTGCCCAGAGGATGATTCTTGATACCTCTGACATTGCAGCTCTGCTCTTCATTCCGCTCTCTCGGTTGAGATAAGCCACTGTTGTTACATTGTCCAACTGCACTTGAATGGCCCAATTTCTCAGAAGATGGGCCGCTTGGAGAAGACAGTTGTAGGCGGCTCTTAGTTCTAGAATGTTTATCTGTAGGCCGGCTTCCAGACTTGACCACCTTCCTTGGAAGGTCTCCCCTTTAGTGACTGCACCCCAGCCTTGGAGACTTGCATCCGTGGTTAGAATGATCCAGTCCTGAATCCCGAACCTGCGGCCCTCCAGACGGTGAGGTAGTTGCAACCACCAGAGGAGTGAAATCCTGGCCTTTGGTGACAGTCGTATCCTCTGGTGCATATGTAGATGGGATCCTGACCACTTCTCCAGGAGATCCAGTTGGAAGGACTGAGCATGAAACCTCCCATACTGTAGAGCCTCGTAAGAGGCCACCATCTTTCCCAGAAGGCGAATGCACTGATGAACCGACACCCGGGCTGGCTTCAAGACATCCCGGACCATTGTTTGTACACAAACGCTTTTTCCTCTGGAAGAAACACCCTCTGCACTTCCGTGTCGAAGATCATTCCCAGAAAGGACAACCTCCTGGTTGGTTCCAAATTTGATTTTGGAAGATTCAGGATCCAACCATGTTCCCTGAGCAGGTGGGTCGTGAGAATGATGGACTGTAACAGCTTCTCCTAGGATGGTGCCTTTATCAGCAGATCATACAGATATGTAATTATGCTCTGTAGAGCTCCCCTAGCTGTGACCGACTCCTCCGGGCACATTTTCTAAACTGAGTCTGGTAGGAGGGGCATAGAGGGAGGAGCCAGCCCACACTCTCAAACTCTTAAAGTGACAATGGCTCCTGGAGGACCCGTCTATACCCATGGTATTAATGTGGACCCCAGCATCCTCTGGACGTAAGAGAAATATAATTATTGTAAATGCTATATCCTTGGATATCTTTTTCAGTTAGAAATTTATCTAACCATTTTTAAATGTATTTACTGATTCCACCATTACTACTTTCTCTGGCAGAGTTCCAAATCCTTATTGTGAAGAACCTTTCCTACGTTGGGTAGGAAATTTTCTGTCCTCTAGCCTCAGGGGGTGACCGCGTGTCTTGTGCAGAGTTCCCACAATAATGCATGCAATGTGCATGCATTGGTTAGGCAGGGAAAGAAAGGAGGAGTGAAGTACATTAAGACAAAACACTTACAGCGCGGACATGCATTATTCCAAGGGTTTGTCTAGTGTGTACTGCAGGAGAATGGAGCAGACACCCCTACTTTTTGGATATATATGGGCCCGATTCAGATGATGGTTGAAGTTGCTATATCTCTGTATGGTAATGCAGCAGAAGGCATCTATTACAAGCTGACACGTCTTGTTGCAGCAGTGATCCGACCTGTGTCCTAAGATGCAAGCATCAGATCAATCACTCAGCATCAGGTGGCTTGCTACGCCCATGGGGACACGCAAGCCACCTGTCGCAGAGGCCAGGAAATCTCTATGCAACGACAGAGATCCCTGGCCTCTTTCCTCCACCTAAATGTCGCCGCCACGCCTCTATTTTGGGAAACAGAGGCAGACGCCACCGCCTCCTCACACCCCAAATAGCAGCAGACTGTCAATCACTGTCAGTCTGCTGCTGTCCTTCCTACATCGCAAGACCCATATGCACACAGGTAGAATTAATCCGTACTCTGCGACACACAAAGCAATTCCAGCCACAACTGAATAACCCCCTATATGTCAATATCCCAAAATCAGGTTCCTCTGCTCTGTCTGTCTGTCTGTCTATCTATCTATCTATCCTTTAAAGAGCACAGAATAAGTTAAAATATATGAATTAACTGGAGGCAAACGGTTAAAATGTTAGAAGCTGAAACAGTGATTGCTCTATTAGACCTCACCAGAAAGTCAAGGCAGCGCAGCTGTTCCCTCCACTCAGCAAAATACCACTGCTGAGTCCTAATCTTCCTGGTCTTGGATGCATGAAGCCAACATGGCTCAGTAAACGCATCCTGGACGACGTCCTTAATCAAATCCCACTTTTTAGCTGTGAGTGGTTCTGCAAATGAATTCTGGGAAGACCATGTTAATGTAAAATTAAAATAAATATATAATGTGAAGCTGCACTATCACAATGAAAACCTTGATTCTATGGTGGCCCCTCCTCACGGCCCCTGCTGAACGCCTATAAATGGCTGCAGAGGAAGTGTGTGAGCAGGGTAATCTAATCACAAAATGCAATCCCTTCATTGCAACTTTCCTCAGCACTCACCCCTGTGTATAGCCTGGGCTGTGAGAAAAAAACATACTAGACCCCAGTGAAATGGTCACGGTGAGCGGCCACCATATGATAAATGTTACGTGGCTGGTAATGCAACTTCAAAGAAAATTTTACTGAAATGTTGATTACTTTACATGTAATTTACAGAGCTTAGTGCTGAGCAACAGTCCATGAATACTTCAGCGTCAGAGAAATGACCTGTTCTAAACCTATTCTTTCATGATGCAAGCGATTCACCACTGAGGCCCTCTGGCTGGATAAAGGTCCATTAGGCACCTAGAATTTATAGATTTTCTGTAATGCACTGAAATACAGGCAGATTTTGAAAACATTTAGATTGCACTTTTAACAGATAAAATAAAATAAATGCAGTTAACACATGTACTAACATTATTGGAAATGTATTATAATATAATATGTGTGTGTGGTTTAATGCCATTACCATGCAAATACAAAACAAACAATAAGAAAACAAAAAACAAATTCTTCCTAGCAGATCCCAACTTTGAACTGTCCCATATTGATTACAGGCAGAATGATTGTGACTATAAGCCCATCTGCCTGATATTAAGACCAGGTTAATAAGCACAGACTCACTCTAGATATACAGCAGTGAATTTAAGTGAAAAGTCTTAACCCTCAGTCAGGTGCAGCAAAGCTGTTCTCACTCCCCTCTCCGCCCCAAGAGGGTGCAGGGGCCTGTCCCTCCTAGTACCTTGCTATCTCTGTTCGAAACCCCCCCTAGTCAGTTTTCCCGCCGCCTGCGTGGAGTGCAGTAGTTACCCTTCTGGCCTCTCAGGCACACTGCGCCCAAACTCGTATGAGTTTTGAAGGTTCATATTTCCTTTTATTTTCATCTATCAATTGTTTATTTTTCTCATTTTATGAATGAAAATTACAAAGGTTGTAGATATTTTGCGGAAATATGTAGGTTTGTCCAGGGTGGCCTCTCAGGCATACTGCGCCTTCAAATTTCAGTATTTTTTCTTTTACTTACTTTGTGGTTAATAAATGAGGTTTTTTAAAACAGATTTCGACCTAATAAAGGTCACTGACCACTTTAAGAGCGTTAGAATTGAGTTAATTAGGTGCTAATGACGATGTTCTAACAGGCGCCTGTCAGGTGCACTGCGCCTGAACCTGGGAGTTCCAGAGGTGCGCCTGATGGAGGGTTAAGGAATGGAAATTGCAACTCGCTTTTTGTGGCCACGTGTATTATAGTATGAGTCACTCTGAGCTAGAACCACGGTTTCCTCTCCTGCAGGATTATGCCTGCAGTGTAAAAGGGAAAGAGGTTTTTCTCTTTCCATGTAATAGAGACTCTCCGAGCAGAGAAATCAGCACAGATGTGTACTGTCACCTCCGAGAGGACACAGAAACAGATACGTGCTTTGAATAAGACGTGTTATGCGAGGGAGCAGCGATACATGATAATGCGGCACAGTGGAGCTTCACCTTAAAATCCAGAGGATCATATGCTTAAAATATGACGGGCAAATCTGGTTATTTGAGGTAAAAGGATCGTATACTTTAAATCAAAAGTCTGGGGACATGTTTTATCTAAGTCAGTGACTATTCTAAGACTTGTGACAGCAAAATCATAATTAAAACATTTTTAAATATATGCACTGTGATAATTAATGAGCTATTTAACAAAAAACCCCACAATGTAACAATGACCTAACCCTGTATGATTTTATGTTACATACGACATACAGTAGCTATAAAGAAAGGGTCCGTTCTTTTGGCTCATTATTCAGCTGCAGAGTCACAACGGGTTCAGATAACATTCAGAATGTAAATAATCAAAATGTCGCCATTTAGAACGTTGACATTGTAAATGTCAACACATCCAATTAGGGTTAGGCTGCAAATAGGGTAAGGCTTAGGGTCTGATTCACAGCTGGATGCAGGAGATCCACTGCTCGCTGATTCACGATTATTGGAAATCTGTGGCTGTGCATAGACCATTCTGCTCAGGTCCGTAGTTCCCCTCTTCCTGATTGACAGGCAGTGACATTGAGGGGGTGGGGAGGAGGCCTGTATTCCTGCAAAAATGAGAGCATGTTGTCCTTGTTTGCTGGGAGGGGAAAGTTCAGGGTCTGCATATCACCACGCAGACTTCCTGGCCTCACAGACTCCCAATTCCATTGGTCAGCTGTGAAAGCTGAAGCTTACCCAGCTGACAGTCTGCGTGAATTTTGCAACCACTGGATCCCAGCTTGCACAGTTGGACACAGTGCTGGGATCACAGGTACATGCAGGCAGAGGTGTAGCAAGGTGTCATGGTGCCTGGAGCAAGGCATGTTTCGGCGCCCCCCTCCCAGGGCCGGTTTTAGACCTTGTGACATCCAGGGCGAAAGTTTTCTTTGGCACGCCCCCCCCCCCCCACAGGATAAGCATAGGCGCGTGGCTTCATAGGGAAGGGGCGTGGCCACAGTTATGCCCCCTGTAGTTATGGACCCAGTAGTTGTGCCACCACTAGTTTTGCACCCAGTAGATGTGCCCCCTGTAGCTGTGCCCGGAGTAGTTGTGCCCCCAGTAGGTGTGCCTCCTGTAGCTGTGCCCAGAGTAATTGTGCACCCTGGTTTGTGCCCCCTGTATCTGTGCCCCCTGTAGATTTGCCTCCAGTAGATGTGCCCCCTGTAGCTGTGCCAGGAGTAGTTGTGCCCCCTGTAGCTGTGCTTGGAGTAGTTGTGCCCCCAGTAGGTGTGCCCCTGTAGCTGTGCACCCAGTAGGTGTGCCCCCTGTAGCTATGGCCCCAGTAGGTGTGCCCCCTGTAGCTATGGCCCCAGTAGGTGTGCCCCTTGTAGCTATGGCCCCTGTAGCTATGGCCCCAGTAGGTGTGCCCCCTGTAGCTATGGCCCCAGTAGGTGTGCCCCCTGTAGCTATGGCCCCAGTAGGTGTGCCCCCTGTAGCTATGGCCCCAGTAGGTGTGCCCCCAGTAGGTGTGCCCCCTGTAGCTATGGCCCCAGTAGGTGTGCCCCCTGTAGCTATGGCCCCAGTAGGTGTGCCCCCTGTAGCTATGGCACCAGTAGGTGTGGTCCCAGTAGGTGTGCCCCCTGTAGCTATGGCCCCAGTAGGTGTGCCCCCTGTAGCTATGGCCCCAGTAGGTGTGGTCCCAGTAGGTGTGCCCCCTGTAGCTGTGCCCCCTGGTAGCGCCGAAAACACAAAATAAAATAAAAAAATACTCACCTGCCCGCTTCTGCTTCCTGACTGCTGCTGGCCGTGTCTCCGCCGTCCGTGCGTGTGACGTCACACGCAAGTCACGGACCTGAGGGGAGGAGGGAGGGGAGCGGAGAGGAGGGGAGAGACTGGAGGGGAGGGAGAGATTTGAAGCAGCTCGGGCTTAGATATGCATTAAAATAAGAGGAAAAACAGACACACATACACAATATACGGCATTTATTCGCTGTCCAGAAACATAGTTTTCCCTTTTTTATGTGTATGTGTGTCTGCGTTGTTCCTTTTATTTTAATGCATATCTAATAAATAGTAGATTTTAGACTGAAAAATATTGATACCGTTCTGGACTCTTTTTCCTATTATAGTTAAGAGTGACCCAAGTATAGAGACTTCTTTTTCCCTCACACCAAAATACGTTTTTTCTGACTCTGGGAAGCACCACCAATCCCTGTATTATTGATTTTGCTGACGTAACATCAGCCATCAAATGAAAGGAATTTGGTTATTCATTTGTTTTTCTATCTCCTTATGCAATTATAAGCACTCCTACTCACCCTAGAGGGTTAATAGGGCTAGGAGTGATCCTGTGCGGTAAAACCACCCTGTTTTTTCTGCTTCTCACAAGGATGCTCAGCTTGGGAGACCAGTATGCTTGTTTTGGAAAACCAGACTTTAGGGGACAGTAAAGGACTTTTGAAACTATAAACGGTTCTCAAACTTGTGCTAAACCTTCTATGCAAATCTTTATGGAAGGGTGGCACCTTAATTGTCCCATGAATGTCTAATCTCCTGTTCAGACATATACTAGACAACAGTTGGTCCTCTCTTAGTAGCAAAGGTACTAAGCCTTGGAGAAGTGATAAACTCTGTTCCTGTCATTTTTCAAAACACAGCCTGTAAAAATAGGATTTTAATTACCTACCGGTAAATCCTTTTCTCGTAGTCCGTAGTGGATGCTGGGGTCCACATTAGTACCATGGGGTATAGATGGGTCCACTAGGAGCCATTGGCACTTTAAGAGTTTGAGAGTGTGGACTGGCACCTCCCTCTATGCCCCTCCTACCAGACTCAGTCTAGAAACTGTGCCCGAGGAGACGGAAATCTTCGAGAGAAGGATTGTACACAGATAGTGGC
This sequence comes from Pseudophryne corroboree, assembly GCF_028390025.1. Lineage (NCBI taxonomy): Eukaryota > Metazoa > Chordata > Amphibia > Anura > Myobatrachidae > Pseudophryne > Pseudophryne corroboree. The sequence continues at coordinate 193,589,369 of NC_086453.1, read as the reverse complement.
GAGATTCAAACCAGCTCACACAAACAAGGCAAACCAAGCTAACTACCTCGAACTCAGCAACTGCTGAACAACATTACTTAACCAAGTAACAAGTCAGTACTTAACTAAGAACAAAGTCGTACTGAACCAGATAACCACTGCAGGATAACGAAGCTGGGCGGGTGTCCAGCATCCTCTACGGACTACGAGAAAAGGATTTACCGGTAGGTAATTAAAATCCTATTTTCTCTTACGTCCTAGAGGATGCTGGGGTCCACATTAGTACCATGGGGATGTACCAAAGCTCACAGAACGGGAGGGAGAGCGCGGAGGCTCCTGCAGAACTGGCTGACCAAACTTTAGGTCCTCAGAGGCCAAAGTATCGAACTTGTAGAACTTAGCAAACGCTTTCGACCCAGACCAAGTAGCCACTCCGCAAAGTTGTAAAGCCGAGACACCCCGGGCAGCCGCCCAGGAAGAACGAGTAGAGTACGAGTAGAGTGGGCCTTAACAGAACTTGTACACGGCAATCCTGCTATAGAATATGCATGCTGGATAGTGAACCTGATCAGCGAGAGATTGTCTGCTTAGAAGCAGGACACCCAATTTTTTGGGGATCATACAGTACAAACAGAGTCCGATATCCTGTGACGAGAAGTCCACTTCACATAGATTTTCAGAGCCCTTACAACATCCAAGGACTTTGAAGTAATTGAGGAGTCAGTAGCAACTGGCACCACAATAGGTTGGTTGACATGAAAATCCGACACAACCTTTGGAAGAAACTGCTGACGTGTCCGGAGCTCAGCTCTATCTTCATGGAAGATCAAGTAGGGACTTTTGCAAGACAAAGCACCCAACTCCGACACACGTTCTAGCAGAAGCTAAGGCCAACAAAGTGACAGCCTTCCACGTGAGAAACTTGACCTCAACCTCCTGTAGAGGCTCAAACCAATCCGATCGGAAGAACTGCAACACCACGTTAAGATCCCAGGGTGCCGTAGGCGGCACAAAGGGAGGCTGGATGTGCAGAACCCCTTTCAAAAAAGTCTGAACCTCAGTGAGGGAAGCCAATTGTTTTTGGAAGAAACTGGATAAGGCTGAAATCTGGACCTTTACGGATCCCAACCTCAGTCCCATATCCACACCTGCTTGCAGGAAGAGGAGAAACCGTCCCAGTTGAAACTCCACCGTAGGATTCACACCAAGAAATATACTTTTTCCAAATGTGATGGTAATGTTTAGACGTTACTCCTTTCCTAGCCTGTATGAGGGTAGGAATGACTTTGTTCGGAATGCCCTTCCGAGCTAATATCTGGCGTTCAACCTCCACGGCATGTCAAACGTAGCCGCGGTAAGTCTTGATAAGCGAACGGCCCCTGTTGCAGAAGGTCCTCACGAAGAGGAAGAGGCCTCGGATCTTCCAGCAGTAAGTCCAGAAGATCTGCGTACCAAGCTCACCTTGGCCAGTCCGGAGCAATGAGAATTGCCTGAACCTTTGTTCTCTTTATGAGTTTTAGAGTTCTTGGAATGAGTGGAAGTGGAGGGAACACGTACACTGACTTGAACACCCACGGAGTTACCAGGGCATCCACCGCCACTGCTTGTGGGTTTCTCGCCCTGGAACAGTACCTCCGAAGCCTCTTGTTGAGATGCGAGGCCATCATGTCTATTTGAGGCATGCCAGAATGACTGGTCACGTCCGTGAACACCTCCGGATGGAGGCCTCATTCTCCTGGATGGAGATGGTGTCTGCTGAGGAAGTCCGCTTCCCAGTTGTCCACCCCTGGAAGGAAGATCGCTGACAGCACCAACGCGTGTCTTTCAGCCCAGAGGAGGATTCTTGTCACCTCTGACATTGCAGCTCTGCTCTTTGTTCCCCCCTGTCGGTTTATGTAGGCCACCGTCGTTACATTGTCCGACTGTACTTGAATGGCTCGATCCTGTAGAAGATATGACGCCTGGTGAAGACCGTTGTACACGGCCCTTAGTTCCAGTATGTTTATTGGAAGAATGGCTTCCAGATTTGACCATCTTCTTTGAAAGGTTTCCCCCTGAGTGACCATTCCCCAACCTCTGAGACTTGCATCTGTGGTTAGAAGGATCCAGTTCTGAACTCCGAATCTGCGGCCCTCCAGAAGGTGAGGCATTTGTAGCCACCAGAGGAGCGAAATCCTTGCCTTTGGTGAGAGACGTATCCTCAGGTGCATGTGCAGATGAGATCCCGACCCTTTGTTTAGGAGATCCAGCTGGAAGGGTCGAGCATGGAATCTTACGTATGGTAGGGCCTCGTAGGAGGCAACCATCTTCCCCAGAAGGCGAATGCACTGATGAACCGATACCTGGGCAGGCTTCAAGACATCCCGGACCATTGATTGTATCACCAACACTTTCTCCACCGGTAGAAATACCCTCTGCACTTCTGTGTCTAGGATCATCCCCAGGAAGGACAATCTCCTTGTCAGTTCCAAATGTGTCTTTGGAAGGTTCAGGATCCAACCATGATCCCTGAGCAGTCGAGTCGTGAGAGCAATGGACTGCAATAACTTCTCCCTGGACACTGCCTTTATCAGATCGTCCAGGTATAGAATTATGTTCACTCCCTGCCTGCGGAGAACCATCATCTCTGCCATCACCTTGGTGGACACCCTCGGTTCCGTGGAGAGGCCGAATGGCAGTGCCTGGAACTGATAGTGACAGTCTAACAGTGCAAATCAGAGATAAGCCTGATGTGGCGGCCAAATTGGAATGTGGAGGTACGCATCCTTGATATCCAGGGATACCAGGAACTCCCCCTCCTCCAGACCTGAGATCACTGCCCTCAGAGACTCCATTTTTAATTTGAACTCCTGCAGATAGGAGTTCAACATTTTCAAATTAAAAATTGGCCTGACTGAACCATCCGGTTTCAGTACCACGAAAAGGTTCGAATAGTAACCCTTGTTCTGCATCTGAGGTGGAACTGGTACAATGACCTGTGACTTTTCCAATTTTTGGATGGCTTCCTGTAGGACAGCCCTGTCTGCCAGTAAAGCTGGTAAGCCTGATTTGAAGTATCGGTGAGGCGGGTGTTCTTGAAACTCCAGCCTGTACCCCTGGGACACAATATCCTGCACCGAGGGGTCCAGGCCAGACGACAGACAAACGTGGCTGACCGTCTGAGCCTCGCACCAACCGGTCCTTCCTCCAGGCCGTGCAGTCCACCGTCATGCTGAGGATTATGATGTACCAGAAGCAGGCTTCTGGTCCTGGGAAAATGCAGTAGCAGGTTTTTTGGATTTTGCCCGACCTCCTCTAAAGAAGGTGTTAGACGGCTTGTTCTTTCTTGGTTTAGCTGTCTGAAAGGACTGTGACGTAGCTGAAGAAAAGGGTTTCTTTGTAGCAGGTGCAGCTGAGGGAAGAAAAGGTGACTTACCTGCGGTTGCCGTGGAAATCCACGCATCCAACGCTTCCCCAAACAAAGCCTGACCTGTGTAGGGTAGGTTCTCCACCCCTCTCCTAGATTCTGCGTCGGCAGACCATTGGCGCAGCCAGAGTCCCCTGCGAGCCGAGACAGACATGGAAGATATCCCTGCAGCCATCGAACCCAGGCCTTTCATGGATTCCACCATAAATCCTGCAGAATCCTGAATGTTAGGTAAAAAAAAATTCAACGTCACTTTTATCCATTGTATCCAAGTCCTCAAGTAACGTGCCTGACCACTTTACTATAGCTTTAGAAATCCATGCACAGGCAATAGTAGGTCTCAGTATCGCCCCTGAAGCCGTGTAAATGGATTTGAGCGTAGTGTCAATCTTGCGATCTGCCGGTTCTTTTAACGCGGTAGATCCCGAGACAGGTAAAACCACCTTCTTTGACAGTCTGGAAACAGATGTGTCAACTATGGGTGGGTTTTCCCTTTTCTTTCTATCTTCCTCAGTGAAGATAAAAGCAACCAGAACCTTTCTTGGGATCTGGCATTTTTTCTCCGGGTTTTCCCAGGATTTTTCAAATATAGTGTTTCATTCTTTAGATGCAGGGAAAGTTATCAAGGCTTTCTTATTATCTGTGAAGTAAGCCTCCTCAACCTGCTCAGGTGTTGTGTCAGTAATGTTCAACACATCTCTAATGGCCTCAATCATTAACTGCACCCCTTTTGCAAGAGATGCCGCCCCCCAGCACATCCCCATCACCGTCTGCCGTGTCAGAATCGGTATCCATGTCATCTTGCATAATCTGGGTAAGAGCACGTTTTTGAGAGTGTACGTTCCCTGAGGGAACGGAACCGGGCCAAACTGCCAAAGAGGTCTGTAAAAACTGAGTTGTAGTCTCAGTATGTGCAACCCTAGTAGAAATCTCAGAGGTCATGCCCTTAAGAGAGGCTAACCACTCAGGCTCTCTTGCAGGGATCTGCGCCAAAACAGTGCAATTCTGATTATATGGAATGGGATCCTCCTGAGAGGCATTATCTTCTGCAGCATATGATAGAGTCCCTAGACATGGCTGTTTGGATACAACAAATACCACACACACACACACACACACACACACACACACACACACACACACACACACACACACACACAAGCGGCAGATAGAGTTTCCCCCCTAAGAATGCCAAGAGTGACACAGAGATTGGAGCCAACCCACATACAGCGCTTCAAGATATAGGGAGACCTCTACCCAGCGCTTACTGTGCACCTTAATAGGTTACACAGTACTATATACAGCCTCCTTCTCCTTGTACGGTACCCCCTGGTACCGTACAAGATAGAGTTGAACTGGAGGGATGGCTCTCCCTGACAGCGTGTCTGCAGGCAGGAATATGGCGCTGAATGCTGCTGGGTCCGCTCTGAGAAGCCCCGCCCCCTTCCATGGCGCTGCTTCCCACTCTGCTGAAGTTTAAACTGGCCTAAGGAAATGTACTGGCAGCGATCCGGGGACCCTGACAGGCTTGCTGGACAGTGTAGAGCAGGGGTGGGCAATTATTTCAGCTGAGGGGCCACTTGACATTTCCTGTCAGTATCCGAGGGCCACATACAAAATAGCAGCTCCCCCCACTTGGCAAAAATATAGGGACGTGCTTCATGTGGAAGGGGTGTGGGCAAAAAATAATACAGATTCATATTAGGCTGCACAATAGTCTCCATTATTCAAATTGCGCCACACAGCGCCACTTACACACATTACACCAGATAGAGCCCCTTTTACACAGTATGGAAGGTAGAGCCCCTTTTACACATCACAGCAGGTAGAGCCCCCTTTTACACATTAACATTTTATTTAGGATAATTATTGTGCAGCAAGCAAATTATCCAGTGTCTTATGGCCCCTGGGGAAGTGTGTGACACGGTGACAGAACACGGTGGGGGTGACACAGTGACAGAACACGGGGAGGGGGGGTGACAGTGACAGAACACGGGGTGTGTGACACGGTGACAGAACACGGTGGAGGTGACACGGTGACAGAACACGGGGTGGTGACACGGTGACAGAACACGGTGGGTGTGACACGGTGACAGAACACGGTGGGTGTGACACGGTGACAGAACACGGTGGGGGTGACACGGTGACAGAACACGGGGGGTGTGACACAGTGACAGAACACGGGGGGGGGGTGACAGTGACAGAACATGGGGGGGTGACACGGTGACAGAACACGGGGGGGGCGGTGACAGTGACAGAACACGGGGGGTTATACGTGACAGAACACGGGGGTGACATGGTGACAGAACACGGGAGAGGTTGGTACAGTGAGAGATAAAGATCTCTCCTCGCAACCTAAAAACAGACTGACGCCACTGCCCGCACACACAAATATACGCACACTATCACACACACACACCTTTCTTTCTCTCACTTTTCCCATTAACTTTACTGATCTGGCTGGCAGTGGCAGGAAGGATGGATCTATTCTGCAGCAGTCTGGCTCTTGTCCCATGTAGCTCCGCCCCCTGAGGTCCCGTGTAGCCCCGCCCCTCCGCGGCACGTAGCTCCGCCCCTTTTCGGCTGAACACAGCCGTTGTCACTGGGGACTCTGGAGGAGGCTGCTACAACGCAGCAGCAGGGGAGAGAGGCGCCGCCGGCAGCTTGGAGGTACTGCAGCTCAGAGCAATGACAAGCAGCTCAGCCGTTCGGGCCGCTTGTCATTGCTCGCTGGTGGGAGGCAGTGGGCCGGACAGGATCGGTTTGCGGGCCGTATTTTGCCCACCTCTAGTGTAGAGTGTAGGCGCTGGCTCAGGGCGCCCCTCACAGCGCCGCACCATGTACCGCTGATTCCCGGAGCGCAGTTAGTACTCCGCTCCCTACCCTGTTGCCGCCATCTTCACACCGGCTCCCCGCTTGTCAGGGGGACTGGTGACTAACTTGCCACTGATCTCTGTAAGGGGGTGAGCGATCCCCTGTGGTGGTGAACGTTCGATCCCCTCAGGAGCTCAGTGTCCTGTCAGCGGAGATAGTGGCTCAGACCCCACAGGGCGGACACTACTTTCCCCATTAGTCCCTCGAAGCAGGGAGGCTGTTGCCAGCAGCCTCCCTGTGCCTAAACTCTTAAAAAAATAATAATAGGATTTTAATACCTACCGGTAAATCCTTTTCTCCTAGTCCGTAGAGGATGCTGGGGACTCCAAAAGGACCATGGGGTATAGACGGGATCCGCAGGAGCTTGGGCACACTAAAAATACTTTAACTGGGTGTGAACTGGCTCCTCCCTCTATGCCCCTCCTCCAGACCTCAGTTATAGGAACTGTGCCCAGGAGAGACGGACATTTCGAGGAAAGAATTATTGTTTAAACTAAGGGCGAGAAACATACCAGCCCACACCACAAACATACCGTACAACTGGAGTAGCATGAAACCAGATAACCGTATGAATTAACAACAGCAACAAGCTGAATAAACTAATACACAACCCATGTGTAAACAAATACAACCAGTAATAATACCACTGCAAGTAACAGTCCGCACTGGGATGGGCGCCCAGCATCCTCTACGGACTAGGAAAAAAGGATTTACCGGTAGGTATTAAAATCCTATTTTCTCTTACGTCCTAGAGGATGCTGGGGACTCCATAAGGACCATGGGGTCTACACCAAAGCTCCAGACCGGGCGGGAGAGTGCGGACGACTCTGCAGCACTGATTGAGCAAACATGAGGTCCTCATCAGCCAGGGTATCAAACTTGTAGAACTTAGCAAAAGTGTTTGAACCCGACCATGTAGCTGCTCGGCAAAGTTGAAGTGCCGAGACCCCACGGGCATCCGCCCAAGATGAGCCCACCTTTCTAGTAGAATGGGCCTTCACAGACTTCGGCAATGGTAGCCCAGCCGAAGAATGAGCCTGCTGAATCGTATTACAAATCCAGCGAGTAACAGTTTGCTTAGAAGCAGGATTTCCAATCTTGTTGGAAGCATACAGGACAAACAAAGCCTCTGTTTTTCTGGTAAGAGCCGTTCTGGCGACGTAAATCTTCAAAGCTCTTACATCAAGAGACTTTGGAACCGCCACAGGCACCACAATTGGTTGGTTAATGTGAAACGAAGAAACCACCTTCGGCAGAAATTGTTGACGAGTTCTCAATTCCGCTCTATCCGAATGGAAGATCAAATAAGGGCTCTTGTGAGACAAGGCCGCCAACTCTGACACTCGCCTGGCCGACGCCAGAGCCAAAAGCATGACCACTTTCCAAGTGAGAAACTTTAACTCAACCTTACTCAAAGGCTCAAACCAGTGAGACATAAGGAACTGCAAGACCACTTCCAGATCCCACGGCGCCACCAGCGGCACAAAGGGAGGGTGGATATGAAGCACTCCCTTCACAAAAGTCTGAACCTCGGGAAGGACTGCCAATTCTTTCTGAAAGAAAATAGATAAAGCCGAAATCTGCACTTTTATGGAGCCCAATTTCAGGCCTGCATCTACGCCTGCCTGCAAAAAATGGAGAAACCGACGCAAGTGAAACACTTCCGCCGGAGCTGCTTTGGTTTCACACCATGAAACATATTTCCTCCAAATACGGTGATAATGTTTTGCCGTAACCTCCTTCCTAGCTCTAAGGAGAGTGGGGATGACCTCCACGGGAATACCCTTCCGAACTAAGATTTTGTGCTCAACTTCCATGCCGTTAAACGCAGCCGCGGTAAGTCCGGAAACACGCAGGGCCCCTGCAACAACAAGTCCTCTCTTAGAGGAAGCGGCCAGGGATCTTCCACTAGTAAGTCTTGAAGATCCGGATTCCAGGCCCTCCGTGGCCAATCTGGGACGACGATTATCGCCTGAACACCTGTTCGTCGAATGATCCTCAGCACCTTCGGAATGAGAGGAAGAGGTGGGAACACATATACTGAATGAAACACAGACGGAGTCACCAGGGCGTCCACTGCACTGGCTTGGGGGTCCCTTGACCTGGAACAATACCTCGGAAGCTTCTTGTTGAGGTGAGACGCCATCATGTCTATCAGAGGAATTCCCTAACGCGTTGTCACTTCTGCAAATACCTCTTGATGAAGAGCCCACTCTCCCGGATGGAGATTGTGTCTGCTGAGGAAGTCTGCTCCCCAGTTGTCCACTCCCGGGAGGAAGACTGCTGACAGAGCGCTCACGTGCTGTTCCGCCCAGCGTAGGATTCTTGTGGCCTTGTCCATAGCCACCCTGCTTCTTATTCCGTCTTGGCGGTTTACGTACGCCACCGCTGTTATGTTGTCCAACTGGATCAGAACAGGGAGACCCTGAAGAAGGTTCTTTGCTTGTAGCAGGCCGTTGTAAATGGCTCTCAACTCGAGAACATTTATGTGGAGACAAGATTCCTGGCTTGCCCACTTTCCCTGGAAATTTCTTCCTTGCGTGACTGCGCCCCAGCCTCGGAGACTTGCATCTGTTGTCAGCAGGACCCAGTCCTGAATTCCGAATCTGCATCCCTCTAGAAGGTGAGAGCCTTGCAGCCACCACAGAAGAGAAATCCTGGCCCTGGAAGACAGACTTATTTTCCGGTGCATGTGCAGGTGAGACCCGGACCATTTTTTCAGCAGGTCCCACTGAAACACCCGGGCATGAAACCTGCCAAACTGAATGGCTTCGTAAGCCGCAACCATCTTTCCTAGTACCCGAGTGCATTGATGAATCAACACACTCGTCGGCCTCAGCAGCTCCCTGACCATGGTCTGGATTTCCAGAGCTTTGACCTCCGGAAGAAACACTCTCTGTAACTCCGTGTCTAGGACCATGCCCAAGAAGGGCAGCCGAGTGGCCGGGACCAACTGAGACTTTGGCAAATTTAGTATCCAACCGTGATGTCGCAGAACCGACAGGGAGAGATCCACATTTCTTAACAACCGCTCCTTGGACCTTGCCTTTATCAGGAGATCGTCCAAGTACGGGATAATTGAGGACCATCATCTCTGCCATTACCTTGGTGAAGACCCTAGGGGCCGTGGAAAGCCCAAACGGCAACGCCTGAAATTGGTAATGACAATCCTGCACCGCGAACCTCAGGAAGGCCTGATGAGGAGGGAATATCGGGATGTGTAAGTAAGCATCCTTTATGTCGACTGAAACCATAAACTCCCCCCCTTCGAGGCTGGAGATCACCGCTCGAAGAGACTCCATCTTGAACTTGAAAGTTTTCAAGTGTGGATTGAGGGATTTTAGGTTCAGAATCGGCCTGACCGAACCGTCCGGCTTCGGCACCACAAAGAGGCTCGAATAGAACCCTTTTCCCCGCTCTGACGGGGGAACCAGCACCACGACCCTCTGTTGACACAACTTTTGTATCGCCTCCCTTACCACTTCTCTTTCGGGAAGAGAAGTTGGCAAGGCCGACACGAAAAACCTGTTGGGGGGCATCTCCTGAAACTCCAGTCTGTACCATTGGGACACTATGTCTAAGACCCAAGGATCCAGAGCCGAACGAACCCAGACCTGACTGAAGAATCGGAGACGGCCCCCCACTGGTAGGGACTCCCCCAGGGGAGCCCCAGCGTCATGCGGTGGACTTGGTAGAGGCAGGGGAGGACTTTTGGTCCTGGGTGCCTGACACTGCAGGCGACTTCCGTCCCCTACCTCTACCTTTTGAAGCGTGGAAGGACGAGCCCTTACCTCTTTTGTATTTATTAGGTCGAAATCTGCTGATGGGGTGCCTTCTTCTGTTGTGTGGGAACATAGGGAAGAAAAGATGACTTACCCGCCGTAGCGGTCGACACCAGGTCAGCCAGGCCGTCACCAAACAAGACACTACCTTTAAAAGGGAGAGCTTCCATATTCTTCTTGGAGTCGGCATCAGCATTCCATTGGTGAACCCACAGCGCCCTCCTGGCCGAAATCGCCATGGCATTGGCTCTCGATCCCAAGAGGCCAACATCCCTCGCCGCATCCTTTAGGTAATCTGCAGTGTCCTTGATATAACCAAGAGTCAAAACAATATTATCTTTATCAAGAGCATCCATATCAGAAGCCAAATTTTCAGCCCACTTTGCAATAGCACTACTAACCCATACCGACGCCACAGCGGGTCTGAGCAATGCACCAGTATTGACGAAAATGGACTTCAATGTCGTCTCCAGCTTGCGATCCGCCGGATCCTTGAGGGCAGCCGTGTCAGGAGACGGAAGCGCCACCTTCTTGGACAATCGCGAGAGAGCTTTGTCCACATTTGGAGACGATTCCCATTTTCCCTATCGTCAGAGGGAAAAGGATATGCCATCAAAATTCGCTTGGGAATCTGCCACCGTTTTTCAGGCGACTCCCAAGCCTTTTCACAAAGCGCATTCATTTCATGAGAGGGGGGAAATTTTACCTCAGGTCTTTTCCCCTTAAATAAACAAACTCTTGTGTCAGGAACGGCAGGTTCCTCAGATATACGTAAAACATCTTTAATGGCTATAATCATGTACTGAATACTCTTGACAACCCGTGGATGCAAAGAAGCCTCATTCAAATCGACATCGGAGTCAGAGTCCGTGTCGGTACCTGTATCTGCCATCTGGTTAAAAGCACGCTTCTGTGACCCTGAGACTGTCTGTACCTGAGACAAGGCGTCCTCCACCGACTGTCTCCATGTTTGTGTCTGGGAATCAGATTTATCCAGTCTCTTAGACAATAAAGCCACATTTGCATTCAGTGTACTCAGCATAGTCATCCAATCAGCAGTCGGCTGTGCTGACAGACACATACCTAAATCCTTTTCTGCAGCCCCCATAACTTCCTCCGGGGAGGGACACCCAGGCTCAGACATGTCGACACCTCGTGCCGACACACCCTCACTCACACATCCCACAAGCTTGGTGACAGACCCACAGAGAAGCCATTAGGGAGAACACAGAGCGAGTATGCCAGCTCACACCCCAGCGCCCATACACTAACCCAACCTAGTGATATGATCAGCGCTGTTAACATAAATGAAAAGCACCAAATTTATGTCCCCCCCCCCCCCCCGTTTTTCCTCCCTGTGTACTTACGGGAGCATGGAGGTCCGGGCCAGCGTATCTGCAGCACTGTAGAGATACGAGAAAATGACGCTGGTGAGCAATGTGCGGCTAAGCCCCGCCCCCTTCCCAATGCGCTGTAGCCCGCTAAAATTTGAATCTGCACACTGGCGGGGGTAATCTATACCGTGTCCGGAGACCGTATAGACCTTTATTGCCAGCCAAAAAACTCCAGTAACTGCTGCCCAGGGCGCTCCCCCTTAGCGCCCTGCACGTGCCGTTGGTGATGTGAGTGGGAGCATGGAGCGCAGCACTACCGCTGCGCTGTACCTCGTTACTGAAGTCTTCTGCCATCACTGAAGTCTTCGGTTCTTCTAATACTCACCCGGCTTCTATCTTCTGTGAGGGGGGTGACTGCGCGGCTCTGGGAACAAGCAGCTAGGCGAACCAAGTGATCGAACCCTCTGGAGCTAATGGTGTCCAATAGCCTAAGAAGCAGAGCCCTTAACTAAGAAGAAGTAGGTCTGACTTCTCTCCCCTCAGTCCCACGATGCAGGGAGCCTGTAGCTAGCAGGTCTCCCTGAAAATAAAAAAACCTAACAAAAGTCTTTCTAGAGAAACTCTGTAGAGCTCCCCTAGTGTGTGTCCAGTCACTCCTGGGCACAAAGTCTAACTGAGGTCTGGAGGAGGGGCATAGAGGGAGGAGCCAGTTCACACCCATTCAAAGTCTTTTTAGTGTGCCCAAGCTCCTGCGGATCCCGTCTATACCCCATGGTCCTTTTGGAGTCCCCAGCATCCTCTAGGACGTAAGAGAAAAAATAATAAAACTAAAAGTACTCCTATGGAGCTCCTCTAGCTGTGACCAGCTCCTCCGGGCACATTTTCTAAATGGAGTCTGGTAGGAGGGGCATAGAGGGAGGAGCCAGCCCACACTCTCAAACTCTTAAAGTGCCAATGGCTCCTAGTGGACCCATCTATACCCCATGGTACTAATGTGGACCCCAGCATCCTCTAGGACGTAAGAGAAATGGCAGATAGGAGCTGGTAGGCTGTTCCTTTATCGCTCTTTACTTTATTACTCTCCAAATATTAGTACATCTCCACCATAGACTGGTGTATTTCTTTTGAACAATATTAAACCATTAAATATTAATTTATTTGAGTTCATCGATTTACAATTGTATGACCTTGCAGGACAACGGATTGCACCGTGGTTAAATGAGGTACAGTATGTTAGCAAAAGAATTAATGGTTTCAATAACTCCCAAATAAAACAATTTTCATCGCATAAAAAATTACGATTTATTTCGCCGAAAACCGCTCCGAAATGGTCGTTTTTTTTATGAGTGAATTAAGTGACTTTAACCCTATCCCCAAATGATTTTAGTAAAAAAAATAAAATAAGATTTTAAACCTACCGGTAAATCTTTTTCTCGTAGTCCGTAGAGGATGCTGGGGACTCCGTAAGGACCATGGGGATAGACGGGCTCCGCAGGAGACATGGGCACTTTAAGAAAGTCTTTAGACTTGGGTGTGCACTGGCTCCTCCCTCTATGCCCCTCCTCCAGACCTCAGTTAGAGAAACTGTGCCCAGAGGAGACGGACAGTACGAGGAAAGGATTTTGTTAATCCAAGGGCAAGATTCATACCAGCCACACCAATCACACCGTATAACTTGTGATAAACTACCCAGTTAACAGTATGAAATAACATAGCATCAGTTCAGGACCGATGCAACTATAACATAACCCTTATTGAAGCAATAACTATATACAAGTATTGCAGAAGTAGTCCGCACTTGGGACGGGCGCCCAGCATCCTCTACGGACTACGAGAAAAAGATTTACTGGTAGGTTTTAAATCTTATTTTCTCTAACGTCCTAGAGGATGCTGGGGACTCCGTAAGGACCATGGGGATTATACCAAAGCTCCCAAACGGGCGGGAGAGTGCGGATGACTCTGCAGCACCGATTGAGCAAACATGAGGTCCTCCTCAGCCAGGGTATCAAACTTATAGAATTTTGCAAAGGTGTTTGAACCCGACCAAGTAGCAGCTCAGCACAACTGTAATGCCGAGACCCCTCGGGCAGCCGCCCAAAAAGAGCCCACCTTCCTAGTGGAATGGGACCTAACCGATTTAGGCAACGGCAATCCAGCCGTAGAATGAGCCTGCTGAATGGTGTTACAAATCCAGCGGCCAATAGTCTGCTTTGAAGCAGGAGTGCCAAGCTTGTTGGCAGCATACAGGTCAAACAGTGATTCTGTTTTTCTGACTCTAGCCGTTCTGGCTACGTAAATTTTCAAAGCCCTGACCACATCCAGGGACTTGGAGTCCTCCAAGTCACGCGTAACCACAGGCACCACAATAGGCTGGTTCATATGAAAGGATGATACCACCTTAGGCAGCAATTGAGGACGTGTCCGCAACTCCGCTCTATCGACATGGAAAACCAGATAGGGGCTTTTATGAGACAAAGCCGCCAATTCCGACACTTGCCTAGCCGAAGCCAAGGCTAATAACATGACCACCTTCCAAGTGAGATATTTTAACTCTACCGTTTTAGGTGGTTCAAACCAGTGTGACTTAAGGAAACTTAACACCACGTTAAGGTCCCAGGGCTCCACCAGAGGTACAAAAGGAGGCTGAAAATGCAGCACTCCCCTCACAAAAGTCTGAACTTCTGGGAGAGAAGCCAATTCTTTTTGAAAGAAAATAGATAGGGCCGAAATCTGAACCTTAATGGAGCCTACGTTTTAGGCCCAAATTCACTCCAGTTTGTAGGAAGTGAAGGGAATGGCCCAGATGGAATTCTTCCGTAGGAGCATTCCTGGCCTCACACCAAGAAACATATTTTCGCCATATACGGTGATAATGTTTAGATGTCACGTCCTTCCTAGCCTTTATCAGCGTAGGAATGACCTCATCCGGAATGCCTTTTTCCGCAAGGATCCGGCGTTCAACCGCCATGCCGTCAAACGCAACCGTGGTAAGTCTTGGAACAGACATGGGCCCTGTTGCAACAGGTCCTGCCTTGGAGGAAGAGGCCACGGATCTTCTGTAAGCATTTCCTGCAGATCCGGATACCAGATCCTTCGTGGCCAATCTGGAACAATGAGGATTGTTCTCACTCCTCCTTTTTCTTATTATTCTCAACCCTTGGGTATGAGAGGAAGAGGAGGAAATACATAGACTGACTGAAACACCCATGGTGTCACTAGGGCGTCTACCGCTACTGCCTGAGGGTCTCTTGACCAGGTGCAATAACTCCTCAGCTTTTTGTTGAGGCGGGACGCCATCATGTCTATCTGTGGCAGTCCCCACCGAACTGCAATCTGTGCGAAGACTTCCTGATGAAGTCTCCACTCTCCAGGACGAATGTCTGGTGAGGAAGCCTGCTTCCCAGTTGTTCAATTCCGGAATGAACACTGTGGACAGTGCTCTTACATGATTCTCCGCCCAGCGAAGAATTCTGGTGGCTTCCGCCATCGCCACTCTGCTCCTTGTGCCGCCTTGGCGGTTTACATGAGCTACTGCGGTGACGTTGTCTTACTGGATCAGAACTGGTTGGTCGCGAAGAAAGGTCTCCGCTTGACATAGGGCATTGTATATGGCCCTTAGTTCCAATGTTGATGTGAAGACAAGTCTCTTGACTTGACCAAAGACCTTGGAGATTTCTTCCCTGTGTGACTGCTCCCCAGCCTCGGAGGCTCGCGTCCGTGGTCCCCAGGATCCAGTCCTGAATGCCGAATCTGCGGCCCTCTAGAAGGTGAGCACTCTGCAGCCACCACAGGAGATAGGGTGATCAACTGATGAATCTGTAGATGTGACCCGGAGCACTTGTCCAGTAGGTCCCATTTGAAGTCCTCACATGGAACCTGCCTAAGGGAATGTTTTTCCCAGGACTCGAGTGCAGTAAAGCACTGACACCTGTCTTGGTTTCAATAGGTCCCTGACTAGAGTCATGAGTTCCTGGGCCTTCTTTATCTGAAGGTAAACCCATTTCTGGTCTGTATCCAGAATCATACCCAAGAAGGGCAGACGAGTTATAGGAACCAACTGTGACCTCGGGAAATTGAGAATCCAGCCGTGTTGCTGTGACACCTTCAGCGAAAGTGACCCGCTGTTGAACAACTGCTCTTTTGATCTCGCCCTTATTAGGAGATCGTCCAAGTATGGGATAACTGTGACTCCTTGCTTGCGTAGGAGCACCATTATTTCAGCCAATTACCCTGAAATTGGTAATGACAATCCTGTACCACAATTGTCAGGTACGCCTGATGGGGTGAATAAATGGGAACATGAAGGTATGCAGCCTTTATGTCTAGATACACCATCAAATCCCCCCCTTCCAGGCTGGCGATGATCGCTCTGAGTGATTCCACTTTAAATTTGAACCTTTTCCCGTATAGGTTCAGAGATTTTAACTTTAAAATAGGTCTGACCGAACCGTACGGTTTCGGGACTACAGCCAAGGATGAGTCATATCGCCTTCCTTGTTGCAGGAGGGGAACCTTGAGCACCACCTGTTGGAGATACAATGTGTGAATTGTATTTAATATTATCTCCCTTTCTGGGGGAGAAGCCGGTAGGTCCGATAAGGAAAAACCGGCGAGGAGGCACCTTTCGAATTCCAGCCTGTAACCCTGAGAAACAATTTTTATTGCCCCGGGATCCACCTGTGAGTGAACTCAGATGTGGCTGAAGAGTCGAAGACGTGCTCCCACTGGGGCGGACTCCCTTAGCGGAGCTCCAGCATCATGTGGTGGATGTAGTAAAGGCCGGGGAGGACTTCTGTTCCTGGGAACTAGCTGTGCCCTTACCTCTGGTAAGAAAGGACGCTCCTCATACTTTCTTGTTATTCTGCGACCGAAAGGACTGCATTTGATAATGTCGTGCTTTCTTAGGCTGTGAGGGAATATAAGGCAAATGATCAGAATTACCAGCTATAGCTGTGGAGACCAGGTCCGAGAGCCCTTCTCCACACAATTCCTCAGCCTTGTAAGGTAAACCTTCCATATGCCTCTTTTAGTCGGCATCACCTGTCCATTGCATGTTCCCCAGGACACGTCTAGCAGAAATCGACATAGCGTTGACTCTAGAACCCAGTAGATTAATGTCTCTTTGGACATGTTTTATATGGTTAGCTCTTATTAACCGTGGCCACTAGCTTTCTCATGCACCCCTGTGTGGACTTTATTATCCTGAACCTGTCTCAGCTGTTCCTTAGCAATCATCTTTGAGCCAGTGCAATAGGTGACTAGTGTGCCTTTAAAAGCTATAAAGTCTGTGGCAGGTACACATTAAATCTAGCAGGCAGATGATGTGTGTAACAGCAGTGAAGTAGTCAGGTTTTAAGACTCTGTGATAGTGTAGGACCTGCATGAAGGTACCTTGAAAATCGGTATGCAGGCTTCCGTGCATTGGCCAAGCCACCAACTAAACCCCCATCATTTATTTATTGAATTGTTGAGGATAAGTGAGTTTACTTTGGTGAGTGCTGGATTCTTTGTTTATATTTATTAGAGCGATGTGGTCATGGGCTACATGCACCCCGCCCTGTGAGTGGTAAGTACAGCTGTGTACCCCGCTTTTGTGGTGGAGAGTGCTGTGTTACATGCACCCCACCCTGTGAGTGGTAAGTGCATGGCTGTGCCCCGCTTCTGGTGTGGTGAGTGCTGTGGTTTTTTTTCTCTGTGTGTATATATATATATATATATATATATATATGACAGCATCTTTTATATATATACACATATACTAGGGTCAATAACATGGTATCCTTATCTAGGGTTTCAATCTCCGCTGATAAGGTATCTGTCCACGCTGCTACAGCGCTATAAACCCATGCCGACACAATCGCCGGTCTGAGTAGTGTACCAGAATGTGTGTAAATGGACTTCAAAGTACTTTTACTGCATGCTATCTGCAGGATCCCTGAGGATGGCTGTTAAGTCACCGCTACCTTTTGGGTAAACGTGTCAAAGCTTTGTCCACCCTAGGGGAAGATTCCCATCGTATCCTGGCCCTAGTAGGGAAAGGATACTCCCTGAGAATTCTTTGTGGGAATCTGCAGTCTCTTGTCTGGAGATTCCCGCTCTTTTTCTTCATGAGAGGAGGGAAATTTACCTCAGCTTTCTTCCCCTTAAACATGTGTACCCTCGTGTCAGGGACAGATGAGTCATCAGTGATATGCAAAACATCTTTTATTACAATAATCATATATTGAATACTTTTCTGCCAGTTTTGGCTGTAACTTTGCATTATCGTAGTCGACACTGGAGTCAGACTCCGTGTCGATATCAGTGTCTATTATTTTGGATAGTGAGCGTTGTGAGACTCTGAAGGTCTCTGCGACATAGGGACAGACATGTGTAGATTCACTGTCTGTTCTCTAATCTTTTGTGCAATAAATTTACCTTAGCACTTAATTTCACATATCCAATCAGGTGTCGGCGTTGTCGACGGAGACACCACTCACACACACATTTGCTCCACCTCCTCCTTAGGAGAGCCTTTTACCTCAGACATGTCGACACACACGTACCAACACACCACACACTCAGGGAATGCTCATCTGAAGATAATTCCCCCACAAGGCCCTTTGGAGAGACAGAGAGAGAGTATGCCAGCACACACCCCAGCGCTATATGACCCAGGAAAAAACACAGCAATTTAATGTTTACCCAGTAGCGCTGTTATTATTATCTGCGCCAAATTATGTGCCCCCCCTCTTCTTTAAAACCCTCTCTTCTACCGTGGTATAAGCAGGGGAGAGTCCGGGGAGCTTCCTCTCAGCGGTGCTGTGGAGAAAAACATGGCGCTGGTGAGTGCTGAGGGAGAAGCCCCGCCCCCTCGACGGCGGGCTTCTATCCCGCTAAAGTGTAAAATTGGCGGGGGCTCCTGCATATATACAGTGTCCAGCTGTATATATGCTCCTTTTGCCAAATAAGAGGTTTATATTGCTGCCCAGGGCGCGCCCCCCCCCCTACGCCCTGCACCCTTACAGTGACCGGAGTATGTGAGGTGTGTGGGAGCAATGGCGCACAGTTGCAATGCTGTGCGTTACCTCAGTGAAGATCATGAAGTCTTCTGCCGCCTTTGAAGTCTTCTTTTCTTCTCATACTCACCCGGCTTCTATCTTCCGGCTCTGCAAGGGGGACGGCGGCGCGGCTCTGGGACGGACGGCTAGGGTGAGATCCTGCGTACCAATCCCTCTGGAGCTAATGGTGTCCAGTAGCCTAAGAAGCAGGACCTAGCTTCAGAGAACCTAGCTTCAGAGAGTAGGGCTGCTTCTCTCCCCTCAGTCCCTCGATGCAGGGAGTCTGTTGCAAGCAGAGCTCCCTGAATATAAAAAACACCTAACAAAATACTTTCTATCAGCAAACTCAGGAGAGCTCACTGAAAAGCACCCAGCTCCTCTGGGCACAGTATCAAACTGAGGTCTGGGGGAAGGGCATAGAGGGAGGAGCCAGAGCACACCCAGGTCTAAAGACTTAAAGTGCCCATGTCTCCTGCGGAGCCCGTCTATCCCCATGGTCCTTACAGAGTCCCCAGCATCCTCTAGGACGTTAGAGAAAAGGAAATTTTTATTTTTTATAATTTTCCCCCCAAACATCGAAACATTGTTTGGGAACATCGCGACCATCAGAACATTCATTTTGAAAGCCGGGATAGCCTGCAGGTATGCAGGGGGGGTCTGGGAGGGTTCATTTACTCTCCCCAGCGGCTGCCATTGTCTGCAGCCGCTGGAAGGGAAGGGGGGGGGGGGGGATCCTGCCGTGCTGACCGATCAGCAGTGATCGGCAGCATGGCAGACACAGGGAGAGTGCGAGGAGGCAGAGGGACCTTCTGGTACCCTCTGACAGCAACAGCAGAGGGAAGTTTATCTTCCATCTTCCCTGCCGCTGCTGACACTCTCTATCTGACTGGTCGCATCCTGTGCGACCAGGTCAGATAGAGCACTTGCAGGGATGGTCGCATCTGATGCGACCATGCCAGGCAAGTGGTTAACGAGCACTAACAGTCCAGGTTTTAACAATATCCATGGCTCATCGCAGATGGTTAAATCATATTGACCAAGGTACTAATTAAATCACCTGTAGCCAAGCATGGATATGCTAAGAACCCGGACCATTAGCTCCTTGAAAAAGCTGCTAGTTGATTGCAGCGAAACGTGTCAGGTGCACAAGGGACCCAAGCCAGATACACTTTGCTGGAAGACCGAACCACCCCCACTAAGATCCGGACCATCACACGTATTTTGAGGATTCCAATAGCAGACTGAACCGATGATTTCTATACACCGCACTGCATGAGGAGCTCATCATCCAAAATTCAGGAGCATCACATCCTCTAGCGGTAATTTGCTACTATATGGGACACTGCTTACCTCTTAAATACCTATATATACTGGACTCGGACCAATCTGGGGGATTACTTTGGAACGGACTTTCCACCTATAAACTTCTTCCATTGCTGGCAAATTGGGTAACCCTTTAAATGTTCATACCTCAACTGTATGTTTTTACAAAGCTACATTGATGTTGCACGTATTTTATGGTATATTTATCAAAATATTTTAGCGATATTACTTTTTATTATTAAATTGTGTAATTAATAGACGAATTACCATTGTTGTTATATTATATTAATTTAGCGCAGCCTCCTACTTTCTTTTCTGAAAGCCGGGATAGCCTGCAGGTATGCAGGGGGGGTCTGGGAGGGTTCATTTACTCTCCCCAGCGGCTGCCATTGTCTGCAGCCGCTGGAAGGGGGGGGGGGGGGGGATCCTGCCGTGCTGACCGATTAGCAGTGATCGGCAGCATGGCAGACACAGGGAGAGTGCGGGGAGGCAGAGGGACCTTCCGGTTCCTCTGACAGCAGTAGCGGAGGGAAGTTTCTCTTCCCTGCCACTGCTAACACTCTCTATCTGACTGGTTGCATCCTGTGTGACCAGGTCAGATAGAGCACTTGCAGGCATGGTCGCACCTGATGCGACCATGCCAGGCAAGTGGTTAACGAGCACTAACAGTCCAGGTTTTAACAATATTCATGGCTCATCGCAGATGGTTAAATCATATTGACCGAGGTACTAATTAAATCACCTGTAGCCAAGCATGGATATGCTAAGAACCCGGACCATTAGCTCCTTGACAAAAGAGTTTGGGAACCACTGCACTAGACCACAGGTTCTCAAACTCAGTTCTTAAGACCCTAAACAGTTCTTGATTTCTGGTCTCACAGAATCACACGTGAATTAATTAGCTGCACCTGTGGATCTTTAAAACATGTCGGTGAGTAATCAATACACCTGTGCACCTGCTGGGTGACCTGAAAAACGTAAACTATTTGGGGTTCTGAGGACAGAGTATGAGAACCACTGCACTAGTTGATAACCAATAACATTTCTTATAAGAAGACACCCAATCTGTAAACAACAAGTGTACAATATATCTTGCAACAGTTGAAAGACCCCAAAAACCTGAGTTAGATAATTATCTTTTATGTTGAAGCTACTCAGTGGAGGTTATTGTTATTTACTGCCAGTCATTAGTACTCCTTGCAAAATGTCCTTCAATAGCCTAACAGCAGGCAGATAGTTTATGCAATAGAGGTCTGTATGAAAAAATAATAATATTTTGAACATATAAACTGACTTTCTTATGTGGTGTGCCCTGGGGGTTTGTGTCTGCTCATGTTGGCACAGGTAGATCTTTGGTAGCCAGGGGAAACCATGTAAAACTATAACAAGTAATGGACGTTAAGCACAATTAAATTATATGAAATAAAGTGTTATGATTGACTAGCTCTTATTGTGGACATGTCCCCATTTAACCAAAGTAAAACATGGATATTGAAAATCATCAAGCAGAACATTACCCACTCATTCCCATTAGAAACACAATGTTTTCATACAATGTCCTGTTCTTGGTCATCCTGATAGTGCTCCTCTGGTTCTTCTCTAGATTTAACATCTGTGTCTGGCACCTGTAATGGTTTAATGGGAAGAATAGACAATTACAAATTGGTTACCCTATTTTGAAGAACAATAATAAAACACTGTGCAGTGATAAAAAGAAACAAAATAAAAACATTATTTCTCTAACGTCCTAAGTGGATGCTGGGGACTCCGTAAGGACCATGGGGAATAGCGGCTCCGCAGGAGACTGGGCACAAAAGTAAAGCTTTAGAACTACCTGGTGTGCACTGGCTCCTCCCCCTATGACCCTCCTCCAAGCCTCAGTTAGATTTTTGTGCCCGAACGAGACGGGTGCAGGCTAAGGGGCTCTCCTGAGCTGCTTAGTGAAAAGTTTAGTTTTAGGTTTTTTATTTTCAGTGAGACCTGGTGGCAACAGGCTCACTGCATCGAGGGACTAAGGGGAGAAGAAGCGAACTCACCTGCGTGCAGAGTGGATTGGGCTTCTTAGGCTACTGGACATTAGCTCCAGAGGGACGATCACAGGCCCAGCCATGGATGGGTCCCAGAGCCGCGCCGCCGGCCCCCTTACAGAGCCAGAAGACAGAAGAGGTCCGGAAAATCGGCGGCAGAAGACGTCCTGTCTTCACCAAGGTAGCGCACAGCACTGCAGCTGTGCGCCATTGCTCCTCAGCACACTTCACACTTCAATCACTGAGGGTGCAGGGCGCTAGGGGGGGGCGCCCTGAGCAGCAATAAAAACACCTTGGCTGGCGAAAATACATCACATATAGCCCCCAGGGCTATATGGATGAATTTTAACCCCTGCCAGAATCCATAAAAAAGCAGGAGAAAAGTCCGCGAAAAAGGGGCGGAGCCTATCTCCTCAGCACACTGGCGCCATTTTCCCTCACAGCTCAGTTGGAGGGAAGCTCCCCTGGCTCTCCCCTGCAGTCACTACACTACAGAAAGGGTTAAAAAAAGAGAGGGGGGCACTAATTAGGCGCAGTATTAACAATACAGCAGCTATAAGGGGAAAAACACTTATATAAGGTTATCCCTGTATATATATAGCGCTCTGGTGTGTGCTGGCAAACTCTCCCTCTGTCTCCCCAAAGGGCTAGTGGGGTCCTGTCCTCTATCAGAGCATTCCCTGTGTGTGTGCTGTGTGTCGGTACATTTGTGTCGACATGTATGAGGAGAAAAATGATGTGGAGACGGAGCAGATTGCCTGTAATAGTGATGTCACCCCCTAGGGGGTCGACACCTGAGTGGATGAACTGTTGGAAGGAATTACGTGACAGTGTCAGCTCTGTATAAAAGACAGTGGTTGACATGAGACAGCCGGCTACTCAGCTTGTGCCTGTCCAGACGTCTCATAGGCCGTCAGGGGCTCTAAAGCGCCCGTTACCTCAGATGGCAGATATAGACGCCGACACGGATACTGACTCCAGTGTCGACGGTGAAGAGACAAATGTGACTTCCAGTAGGGCCACACGTTACATGATTGAGGCAATGAAAAATGTTTTACACATTTCTGATAATACGAGTACCACCAAAAAGGGGTATTATGTTCGGTGAGGAAAAACTACCTGTAGTTTTCCTGAATCTGAGAAATTAAATGAGGTGTGTGATGATGCGTGGGTTTCCCCCGATAACAACTGATAATTTCTAAAATGTTATTGGCATTATATCCTTTCCCGCCAGAGGTTAGGGTGCGTTGGGAAACACCCCCTAGGGTGGATAAAGCGCTCACACGCTTGTAAGAACAAGGGCTCTACCCTCTCCTGAGATGGCCGCCCTTAAGGATCCTGCTGATAGAAAGCAGGAGGGTATCCTAAAATGTATTTACACACATACTGGTGTTATACTGCGACCAGCAATCGCCTCAGCCTGGATGTGCAGTGCTGGGTTGGCGTGGTCGGATTCCCTGACTGAAAATATTGATACCCTAGATAGGGACAGTATATTATTGCCTATAGAGCATTTGAAAGATGCATTTCTATATATGCATGATGCACAGCGGAATATTTGCCGACTGGCATCAAGTCTAAGTGCGTTGTCCATTTCTACCAGTAGAGGGTTATGGACACGACAGTGGTCAGGTGATGCGGATTCCAAACGGCATTTGGAAGTATTGCCTTATTAAGGGGAGGAGTTATTTGGGGTCGGTCTTTCAGACCTGGTGGCCACGGCAACAGCTGGGAAATCCACGTTTGTACCCCATGTCGCCTCTCAACATGAGAAGACGCCGTATTATCAGGCGCAGTCTTTTCGTGGACAAGCGGGCAAAAGGTTCCTCATTTCTGCCCCGTGACAGAGGGAGAGGAGAAAGGCTGCAGAAATCAGCCAGTTCCCAGGAACAGAAACCCTCTCCCGCCTCTGCCAAGCCCTCAGTATGACGCTGGGGCTTTACAAGCAGAATCAGGCACGGTGGGGGGCCCGTCTCAATGAATTTCAGCGCGCAGTGGGCTCACTCGCAAGTAGACCCCTGGATCCTTCAGGTGATATTTCAGGGGTACAAATTGGAATTCGAGACGTCTCCCCCTCGCCGTTTCCTAAAGTCTGCTTTACCGATGTCTCCTTCTGACAGGGAGACAGTTTTGGAAGCCATTCACAAGCTGTATTCCCAGCAGGTGATAATCAAGGTACCCCTCCTGCAACAGGGAACGGGGTATTATTCCACACTGTTGTGGTACCGAAGCCGGACGGCTCGGTGAGACCGATTCTAAATCTAAAATCTTTGAACACTTACATACAGAGGTTCAAATTCAAGATTGAGTCACTCAGAGCAGTGATTGCGAACCTGGAAGAAGGGGACTACATGATGTCTCGGGACATTGAGGATGCTTACCTTCATGTCCCAATTTACCCTTCTCACCAAGGGTACCTCAGGTTTATGGTACAGAACTGTCACTATCAGTTCAGACGCTGCCGTATGGATGGTCCACGGCACCCCGGGTCTTTACCAAGGTAATGGCCGAAATGATGATATTCCTTCGAAGGAAGGGAATTTTAGTTATCCCTTACTTGGACGATTCCCTGATAAGGGTAAGATCCAGGGAACAGTTGGAGGTCGGTGTAGCACTATCTCAGGTAGTGTTGCGGCAGCACGATTGGATTCTCAATATTCCTAAATCGCAGCTGGTTCCGACGACTCGTCTTCTGTTCCTAGGGATGATCCTGGACACAGTCCAAAAAAAGGTGTTTCTCCCGGAGGAGAAAGCCAGGGAGTTATCCGAGCTAGTCAGGAACCTACTAAAACTGAGCCAACTCTCAGTGCATCAATGCACAAGGGTTCTGGGTAAAATGGTGTCTTCCTACGAAGCAATCCCATTCGGCAGATTCCACGCAAGAACTTTCCAGTGGGACCTGCTGGACAAATGGTCCGGGTCGCATCTTCAGATGCATCAGCGGATAACCCTGTCACCAAGGACAAGGGTGTCCCTCCTGTGGTGGTTGCAGAGTGCTCATCTTCTAGAGGGCCGCAGATTCGGCATTCAGGACTGGGTCCTGGTGACCACGGATGCCAGCCTGCGAGGCTGGGGAGCAGTCACACAGGGAAGGAATTTCCAGGGCTTATGGTCAAGCCTGGAGACATCACTTCACATAAATATCCTGAAGCTAAGGGCCATTTACAATGCTCTAAGCTTAGCAAGACCTCTGCTTCAAGGTCAGCCGGTGTTGATCCAGTCGGACAACATCACGGCAGTCACCCACGTAAACAGACAGGGTGGCACAAGAAGCAGGAGGGCAATGGCAGAAGCTGCAAGGATTCTTCGCTGGGCGGAAAATCATGTGATAGCACTGTCAGCAGTATTCATTCCGGGAGTGGACAACTGGGAAGCAGACTTCCTCAGCAGACACGACCTCCACCCGGGAGAGTGGAGACTTCACCCAGAAGTCTTCCACATGATTATAAACCGTTGGGAAAAACTCGACAGGTATTGCGCCAGGTCAAGGGACCCTCAGGCAATAGCTGTAGACGCTCTGGTAACACCGTGGGTGTACCAGTCAGTGTATGTGTTCCCTCCTCTGCCTCTCATACCCAAGGTACTGAGATTGATAAGATGGAGAGGAGTAAGCACTATATTCGTGGCTCCGGATTGGCCAAGAAGGACTTGGTAACCGGAACTTCAAGAGATGCTCACGGAGGATCCATGGCCTCTACCTCTAAGAAGGGACCTGCTCCAGCAAGGACCCTGTCTGTTCCAAGACTTACCGCGGCTGCGTTTGACGGCATGGCGGTTGAACGCCGGATCCTGAAGGAAAAAAGGCATTCCGGATGAAGTCATCCCAATCCTGATCAAAGCCAGGAAGGATGTAACCGCAAAACATTATCACCGCATTTGGCGAAAATATGTTGCGTGGTGCGAGGCCAGTAAGGCCCGACGGAGGAAATTCAACTGGGTCGATTCCTACATTTCCTGCAAACAGGAGTGTCTATGGGCCTGAAATTGGGGTCCATTAAGGTTCAAATTTCGGCCCTGTCAATTTTCTTCCAAAAAGAACTAGCTTCAGTCCCTGAAGTTCAGACGTTTGTAAAAGGGGTACTGCATATACAGCCTCCTTTTGTGCCTCCAGTGGCACTTTGGGATCTCAATGTAGTTTTTGGGTTCCAAAAGTCACATTGGTTTGAACCACTTAAATCTGTGGAGTTAAAATATCTCACATGGAAAGTGGTCATGCTGTTGGCCCTGGCCTGGGCCAGGCGCGTGTCAGAATTGGCGGCTTTATCCTGTAAAAGCCCTTATCTGATTTTCCATTCGGACAGGGCGGAATTGAGGACTCGTCCTCAGTTTCTCCCTAAGGTGGTTTCAGCGTTTCACCTGAACCAACCTATTGTGGTGCCTGCGGCTACTAGGGACTTGGAGGACTCCAAGTTGCTAGACGTTGTCAGGGCCCTGAAAATATATGTTTCCAGGACGGCTGGAGTCAGAAAATCTGACTCGCTGTTTATCCTGTATGCACCCAACAAGCTGGGTGCTCCTGCTTCTAAGCAGACTATTGCTCGTTGGATTTGTAGTACAATTCAGCTTGCACATTCTGTGGCAGGCCTGCCACAGCCAAAAATCTGTAAATGCCCACTCCACAAGGAAGGTGGGCTCATCTTGGGCGGCTGCCCGAGGGGTCTCGGCTTTACAACTTTGCCGAGCAGCTACTTGGTCAGGAGCAAATACGTTTGTAAAATTCTACAAAATTGATACCCTGGCTGAGGAGGACCTGGAGTTCTCTCATTTGGTGCTGCAGAGTCATCCGCACTCTCCCGCCCGTTTGGGAGCTTTGGTATAATCCCCATGGTCCTTACGGAGTCCCCAGCATCCACTTAGGACGTTAGAGAAAATAAGAATTTACTTACCGATAATTCTATTTCTCGTAGTCCGTAGTGGATGCTGGGCGCCCATCCCAAGTGCGGATTGTCTGCAATACTGGTACATAGTTATTGTTACCAAAAAATCGGGTTATTGCTGTAGTGAGCCATCTTTTCTAGAGGCTCCTCTGTTATCATGCTGTTAACTGGGTTTAGATCACGAGTTATACCGTGTGATTGGTGTGGCTGGTATGAGTCTTACCCGGGATTCAAAATCCTTCCTTATTGTGTACGCTCGTCCGGGCACAGTATCCTAACTGAGGCTTGGAGGAGGGTCATAGGGGGAGGAGCCAGTGCACACCAGGTAGTTCTAAAGCTTTACTTTTGTGCCCAGTCTCCTGCGGAGCCGCTATTCCCCATGGTCCTTACGGAGTCCCCAGCATCCACTACGGACTACGAGAAATAGAATTATCGGTAAGTAAATTCTTATTTTTTAAATGCACCTTCCTCATCAGAGGGGAAGAGAACACCCATTGTGATAATCTGCATACATTCAGAATGGTCCTCCTCTGATTTCCCAGGTTATTCGGCAATGCAGCATGCAAGTGTGGCCTCATAGGCAAAAAAAAGAGTGCATTAAAATGTTCATCCATAGTTCCAACCCAGTCCTGAAACACACTGACTATTCATGCTGCTAGAACTGAAGCTTAGAACCAGCAAGTACTGTGATATTTATGCTGCCGTGTTATAAGAGCTGAAACAGAAAATCATCAGTACAATTTAAAGTGGATCGATGTAAAATAATATAATGGGCATGCTGACATATTACTGAGTAATAATACCACCTGGAGGTGCCACTGACCAGCTGTTGAGAGTGTCTTTCTGTATTATCATTCATAAGTTATGCAAATACACCCACAATGCCTCCGTCTGCAGTACAGAGATAGATTAGCTAATAAAGGTCTAACTACTCATTGACATGGCATGTATTGGCTGCTACATATACAGCACATCACGGTGATGGAATCACTTATCTGAAGTAACCAGACAGCTTATCCTCTATACATGACTTTGCCTTTCTTAATTTTACATGGTCTAAAACAAAGATTGATCTCCACCCAGAGGTATCCAATTACCTGAGAAGAAATATCAAGCGCAAAAAATGGACGGTTTTCACAATTTTTCCCAAAGTTTTACCGATAAATATTTTTTTTTTACAGGCTATCCAATTTGGTTGCATGTAAAAAAAATAATTTTCTCATGAAAACACACGGGATCAGAGAAACCTGTGCGTTTTTGAAAGAAACAGCCCCGTTTTCAGATGAGGCAGGTGAAACAAAATCCCAGATAAGCCGCTGCTTGCGCCAGCTTAATGGGGCTTATAGGATAGCCCCTGGTGAGACAATTTAGCTGCGGTAATTGACTAATTGGATACCTCTCTTAGGAGTATATTTACTAAGCCTTGGATGGAGATAAAGTGGACGGATAAAGTGGTGCTTTATCTCCGTCCACGTTTTCTCTATCCAAGGCTTAGTAAATAGATCTGTCTTAGGGGTTAATGTATCAAGCTGTGAAAAAAGTGGAGAAGCAACCAATTAGCAAGTACCTATCATTTTATAAAGTGCACTTGATAAATGCGTCCTCAAAGCCGATTGGTTTATATGGGCAACTTCTCCACTTCCCTGCTCTTTTCACAGCTTGATATATTAACCTCTTAATTTGTAAAACACAAAATAAAAAATGCACCAATAATGCCATCACTAATTTTGAAGTTATTGTGCATAAGCCAATTCTATGCATTCTACATGAGTTCGCTAGATGCATCAATAAAGAATGCTTCATCGGTATATAGAAAACCACATAGCTTTTATTCCACAAGTCTAACACCAGAGGAGAGTAGCGGCAACTAGCCAGCGACTGACCAAAAAAATCTTTAGATGAGTGGAAGGCATCTTTAAACCACTGGCAAGAAACAGTCTTCTATGGGTCCACTACTATGTGGAACAATCCTTTACTGCAGTTGTTCTCAAGCTCAACCCTCACGTTTTCCCAATGGTCAGGTTATTGGGATTTCTGTCTGTGGAAGTAGGTCAGACAATTGCTGAACTAGCAAAATGATGAATTTACCTGTGCATGACTAATGAAATCCACAAAACATACCCTGTTGGTGGTACTTGAAAACTAGAGTTGATAACCACTGCTCTATAGAGTAAGGATTACGCCATGATTTTGAAGTCTTAATATTCCAATACTCCATACAAAAGAGAGATTAACAGTTTGCCAAGAATATCTGTACTGCAATTTACTAAATCCACACAGATTCATTACTTTTCACTTGGCATCTGCCTACAGTAAAAATGCACAGCTATCGCCCAGATGCTATCCCCGGGGTCTCCACGCAAGGACAGAGTCTTCTCATTGGCCCTTATTCTGAGTTGATCACTCGCTAGCTACTTTTAGAAACAGTGCAAACGCATAGTCGCCGCCCACGGGGTAGGAGTGTATTTTTGCTTTGCAAGTGTGCGATCGCATGTGCAGCCAAGCGGTACAAAAACATTTTGTGCAAAACAAGATCAGCCCTGTAGTTACTTATCCTGTGCGATGATTCCAGCGAAGGAGGTCCCGGAATTGACGTCCGATACCCGCCCTGCAAACACCTGCGTTTTCCCTACCACTCCCAGAAAACGGTCATTTGACACCCATAAACGCCCTCTTCCTGTCAATCTCCTTGCAATCGGCTGTGCGAATGGAATCGTCACTAGAAGCATTGCATAGCAATGATGCTGTCTGTACCTATACGACGCGCGTGCGCATTGCAGTGCATACGCAGTTTTGCCAGTTTTTTTTACCTGATTGCTGCGAAAATTGGCAGCGTGCGATCAACTCGGAATGACCCCCATAAAACGGCTGCTGCTCAGTTATTGACTGGGAATTGGGCATGGTGGTTTCACAGATGGCAAGAAAAGAAAGCTGCCTGCTACAATAAAATGGCTGCTGGTGATTCCTGCATGCCGTTCCTGTGTGCTATAACTGCCCCACGCTCCGGGCTTGAGTGGGGGGAAATAACACCAATTGGGAATAAGGACAGCGGCTGAACATTACACAAAAAGCAGTAATTCTCTTTTTTGTCCTTTTTCCCTTGCTCCCCAGTGATGTGAAATTTTGTGACGCTCCCACGGGTTTTTCCTCCTTGTGAGAAAGCTTGGAACTATACCATAATGATCTTTACTTGCTGATATTATAGCAGTTTCTATACCTTTAAATATCCTTCTTTTCTGAAAGACGAAAATGGCACCTAAAAAACAGCAGAAATTAACACATTTAATTATCCCTACCAGAACCCAGAGTAAAGTAACTCCAGAACCAGATAAAAACACCTCTGCTGGATCGGATTATTCAAATACCTCTGTATCTAGTTCGCCTTCAGGTGCCTCAAAGGATCCTCCATTAACAACAAGTGTAATGCAACAAAATGCTACAAACCCTAAGGTCAGACTTGATGTCTGATATGCAAAAAGCTCTTCAGGAGATCAAAAAAAACAAAAACAAAACAAAAACATGTCTAGCCTAGGAGAGAGGATAGACCGTTTAGAGAATAGAATGGAGGAACTTTGGGTATCACAGAATAGGTTAATTACTTTACACGACAACATGGCTAAAGAAATTTCTGCTTTAAAAGATAAAATAATGGAAATGGAAGATCAGTCCCGCAGAAATAATGTTAAAATCCGGGGTATGCCAGAAACTATATCGAACACTGAACTACAACAATGTTTTAAACATCTTCAGAAATCTTCTTCCATCAGCTAAGGAGATGGATTTCCTTATGGATAGGATCACCCTCCTAAACCACGAAATGTACCGTCATCAGCCCCAAGGGATGTTCTTTTGAGACTCCATTTTTTTCACATCAAAGAAGCTATCTTCCAAGCAGTTAGACCCAACGTGAGCCCTGGAGCTCTGGGGGAACTACAGTTGTTTTCGGATTTTTCAGTAACTACTGTTTTGAAATGCAGTTCCTTTAAACCTCTTTCTGTGGCCTTAAGGAAGAACGAGATCTTGTATAGATGGGGGTTTCCTGTTAAACTCCTCATACGAAAGGAACACATGTGGTTTTGTCAGTAGATGCAGGGCTCAAATTGTTAAAGGAATGGAATGTTAGTGTGTCGGATATACAACCTACATCTCCAGCTTCTGTAAACCCAGAGTGGTCAAAAGTTCCGTAAGATGAAGTTCAACTTCATGAAGTATAAGTTTTGTGTTAGACACTAGGGGTCTAACAGAGTGGAGAAGTGAGTTGTCTCTAGAAATGAAGCTTGGACCCTGTTGGATTGATATTCTTTCTTTTTTTCTGCTTTTTCTTCGTTCATAAGGTCCTTTTTTTCTTCTTTCTTCTGGTATAGAAGGCGAATATTTCTATTTAGGGGGTTTAATTAAACACATGCAATGTGGTTATCTCGTTAAGAGGGTTAGAAATAACTTTGTTTTGTCCTTTTTATTTATTTCTTGATACATGTTTCCTACCTACCTGTATATATGCCGTACATGGTGAGGGATTTACAGCTGATTAGTAGGTGGATTTATATGCTTTGTAATAAGTACAAGAAGGAATTTTGTGTGTGTATTGTAAGATAAATGATAGGCACAAGGAGGAAGAAACCCCCCTCCCTTCCTACAAATGAGGGATTTTCCACACTATTTTTGTAATGTTCTATGTGGCAATCAATACACTTTTTTTTTCTTCTTATAATTTTCTTTATTCTCTTCCTTGTTCTGCACTCATTTCACTTTTTATCTTCTTTGTAAAAAAAGGTTCATATCTTTTAAAAATGAAGCATAATGATAACATTAAATCTGAAAACTTTGGCACAGCAATAAATATTCCAGAACATGGTTAAAATGTTTTCATTGAAGACAAAATGGCTTAATGCACCAAACAAAAGGCGTCTGGCACTTCATACTTTTCACAGACATTGTGGCGTTGCACCTTTATTTAAAAATAATCATTATCTATCAAGTTACATAGCTAACTGCCCTCTTGGTGGTTATCCTAATCCATGCTAATTTATCTTTTAGTCTTTCTACTAAATTTATAGATAAAAACTGTAGATATATCATATTGGTAGGGGTCTTGGAGAATTTTTAAGTGACCTTAGTATCCTTATATGCCCCAAATACAAGACACATTCCCTTCTTAAGGGAGGTATGTACTAAAATTTAAGAGATACGAAAGGGTTGCTTGATAATATAAGGATTTTAATGTAGCCCCTGACTCAAGATTAGACAGGTCTGGTACCACGCAAACACAGATACGCAAGGGGACGGATAGTATGCATTTAATTTTTAAAAGGTTTCTTGCAGAATTTGATTTATACGATACATGGAGGATAAGGAATACTGAAATCAGGGATTATATTTATTACTCAAGTGTTCATAATACATATTCGCGTATAGACCTTATACTATTAGAAAAAAGATCTCTACAATATACTGATAAAATTTAAATTTTACCAATTACATGGTCGGACCATGCTCCGATTATATTATCTTGGGTTCCAGACAGGAAAAAAGACCCTATTAGGCTGTGGCGATTCCCTGGGCATCTTTTGGAGTCTCCAGAAGTGGTTAATGTAATAAAAACTTCTGTGGTGCAATACCTAGACGATAATTCTACAGAAGAGACATCAGTCTCAATACACTGGTGTGCTTTCAAACCAGTAATAAAAGGAATAGTTATACAACAAGTAACGACAATTAGAATCTAAACTTGCTACATTGGAACAACTAAATCAACATACAGTAGACCCTCTGGAGACCTAAAAAGCTAGCTCCAGCTGATTCGCTCACAGCTTCAGAAACTTTTTATGGCTCAAATGAAGACTTCCCTAATTAAAATGAAGCATAAATATTACACAACAGGAAATAAAGCCGGTAAAATGTTGGCAAAGAAACTTAGGGCCTAAATGGCCAAGAATAGAATACACTGTATATATAATAAAAAGGTGGAAAGATATACAACCCTCAAGATATATCTATGCCTCTTTGCATAATTTACCTTCAGATACTTCTACGTTTCAACCTAACAGGGATATTATTGATTCTTTCTTTCTTAACTTGAATCTACCCACCTTAACAGAGGAAGAATTGGTTTTTCTTAATGCCGCATGGAAACCTGAAGAGGTTTCATTTATAATAAAAAATCTTTGGTTAGAGGTAAAGCCCCAGGACCTGGAGATTTCAGCAACGATTTTTATATCTCATTTGGGGAACTACTGACTCCCACATTAACTACCCTCTTTAATGAGGCAACTAAAGTAGGACTGCCAGTTGAATTATTGGAGGCCCAAATAGTAACTATTCCAAAGGCAGGGAACCATTTGGATCACAAAAATTTTAGACCTACTGTATAGCTCTCTTAAACACAGATGTAAAAATCTTTGCTCATTTAATAGCAAACAGACTAGCTCCAATTCTAACAAGAATTGTACATCCTGATCAAGTTGGTTTTGTTTTAGATAGGCAAGCCTTAGATAATACAACATAATTGAAATGATATCTAGATCTCAGGAAGAGTTTATATTATCATCATTAGACGCTGAAAAGGCTTTTGATAGTCTTAATTGGGAACGTAGGTTTTATACTTTGTCACAATTTAGGTTTTCAGGAAGGATCATGAAAGCTATTATGGCTCTATATGGTTCTTCTACAGCGCGAGTCTTAAGTAATGGTTTATGATCCGCTAAATACTACATTTTTAATGGAATGTCCAGTCACTTTTGATATTCATACTGTCTATGGAACCTTTAGTACAAAAGATTAGGCAGTCAGGGGAATTCCCTGGATTTTCTACTAAAAAAGGAGTGCATAAGGGCCCTCATTCCGAGTTGTTCACTCGCAAGGCGAATTTAGCAGTATAGCACACGCTAAGCCGCCGCCTACTGGGAGTGAATCTTAGCTTCTTAAAATTGCGAACGAAAGATTCGCAATATTGCGATTACACATCTCGTAGCAGTTTCAGAGTAGCTTCAGACTTACTCGGCATCTGCGATCAGTTCAGTGCTTATCGTTCCTTGTTTGACGTCACAAACACACCCAGCGTTCGCCCAGACACTCCTCCGTTTCTCCAGCCACTCCCGCGTTTTTTCCGGAAACGGTAGCGTTTTTTCCCACACGCCCATAAAACGGCCTGTTTCCGCCCAGTAACACCCATTTCCTGTCAATCACACTACGATCGCCTGAGCGAAGAAAAAGCCGTGAGTAAAAATCCAAACTTCATAGCAAATTTATTTGGCGCAGTCGCAGTGCGGACATTGCGCATGCGCACTAAGCGGAAAAACGCTGCGATGCGAAGAAATTTTCCGAGCGAACGACTCGGAATGACCTCCAAGATTTGTTTGTTTGTGGATGACGTACTGCTATTTATTACCAAGCCTTTGTCTTCCTTACAAGCTCTCGGTAATAAATTGGATGCCTTCAGTAGAGTTTTAAAAGATTAATTTAACTAAGGGGGTCATTCTGAACTGATCGCTCACTGCAGTTCATCGCAGCGATCAGGTCAGAACTGTGCATACGCTGGCGCTGCAACATGGCTGACAGCCGACGGCTGTCGTTGCCTAGCGATCGCCTCTGCCTGATTGACAGGCAGAGGCGGTCGCAGGGCGGGAGGGGGCGGCATGGTGGCGTTTGGCCGCCATTTTGTGAGAGCGGTCTGGCCAACGCAGGCGTGGCAGGACCGTGTGGGGGGCAGGCTGCAGCAGCTGCGTGACGTCACATGCAGCCGCTGCGACTCGGGCAGTGACGAGTAACTCCCGGCCAGCCACAGGAGCTGCGCTGGCTGGGAGTTACTCTACAAGTACAAAAGTATCGCCGCTGTGTGATGCTTTTGTACTTGTGCGGGGGGGGGGGGGGTGCAGCCTGACATGCGGGGCGGACTAGGGGTCCCCCTGCATGTCAGTTTAAGTGATCGTAGCTGTGCTAAATTTAGCACAGCTACGGTCAGGTCGGAATGACCCCCTAAGTCTGAAGCTCTACCTTTTAATCTTACTCTTTCAGCATTAGAGGCCCTTAAACACTCATTTCATTGTACATGGAAATCACTGTACATTACATATCTAGGTGTTAAAATTCCAGTAAATATTGATAAAGTTTTTGAGACTAATATGCCCCCAATGTTTACATAAATGATGACATTTGTTAAAACTTGGGTAACTTATGAAATTTTATGGTTCGGGAAAAAAGCCGCCTTCAGAATGTCCTTACTTACCAAGTTGATGTATCTATTTAGGACCATCCCTTACTTATACCCCAAACAGTATTTGGTAAAGTTTACAAAACTAATGGTAAACTATATATAGAAACAGAAACAACCAAAATTGGCTTTACATACTATGATACTTCCAAGGAGACATGGAGGGATTAAGGTGCCAGATCTTGGTAAATACCAGGCCGCTTGTATTTTAGCACAAATTCGAAATTGGTCCCTCCCCTTAGGAGCTAAACCTTGGGCAGACTTAGAACAAACTGCTCTAGGAGAATATCCTTTAATAGAACTATTATGGACCCCAGGAAAACTGAGACCCCATTTTAAAAGAATTTACAAACCGTTAAAGATGTTATGAAGGTCTGGGACTGGCATATCATATCTAGGGCAGAATGGAGACTCCCAACAAAAAAAACCTGTCCATTAAAGCACTGTGCTTTTTGAAACCTTCCCTTTTGTTGATAGTTGGATATCACAAGGAATTACTAAACTTAGTGATATAATTTTAGGTTCGACCCTAATACCATTTCTACAACTTCAAACACAACATGGTTTAGAAAATAAGACTTACTGGGGGGTATTCAATTGTTTAAAAAGTCAGTTGAGTGTCTAATAGACAGGAAAAAACAGACACCCAACTGACTTTTCAAATATTTGAAGTCCCCCCACTATGCGTACCTTCAATTTTGGTTACACGACATGACTAAAGCAGGTACCACATTATCAATGCCCCCAGAAATACTTGTAAACAAATTATATCAACAATTGGCAAAGGGAGATATTACATTTTGGTATTACTATTTTCAAGATAAACCAAACATGGAAACACCTGCTCAAAATAAGTGGGAAATAGATCTAAAATGTAAGCTGTCAAGGGTACAATGGGAATCCATTTACAAAAAAATATTCTTGTATATCTAAATATGTCAACCATATAGAAACACATTACAAATTGCTTCATAGACTATACTTGACTCCTAAGCTCCATAAAATATGGCCATTTCCAAAAACTGTTGGAGGCAATGTGGGAGAGAAGGTACTTTGATTCATATTTTTGGGGAATGTCCAGTACTTCATACCTACTGGAAAGAGGTATTTGACCTAATGTCTGAAGTGGTGCAAATGACAATAGAGCCTTCACCGTCTCTTGTTATTCCGAATTTGTACTCTTCAGATATTCCGAATTCTTATCGTTATATACTAGGTCAGATAGTGGTAGCAGCACGTGCAGCTTTAGCACAACAATGGAAGCTGGCTATTCTACCTATGTTATCTAAAGTGATTAACAAGAACCAATATAATTTTCAAATGAAAACATATGAAAACTGTTCAATCCTATGCCTCCATCCGAACATGAGAAAAATGGGAGATTATGGAAAGAATATTCAATTTAAAAAAATCTTTAATCTAAGCTTGCCAGAGGACAAAGGTTTGGGATACATATACAGGTTGAGTATCCCTTATCCAAAATGCTTGGGACCAGACGTATTTTGGATATCTGATTTTTCCGTATTTTGGAATAATTGCATACCATAATGAGATATCATGGTGATGAGACCTAAATCTAAGCACAGAATGTATTTATGTTACATATACACCTTATAAACACAGCCTGAAGGTAATTTTAGCCAAGATTTTTTATAACTTTGTGCATTAAACAAAGTGTGCCTACATTCACACAATTCATTTATGTTTCATATACACCTTATACACACAGCATGAAGGTAATTTAATACAATATTTTTAATAACTTTGTGTATTAAACAAAGTTTGTGTACATTGAGTCATCAAAAAACAAAGGTTTCACTATCATTCAAAAAAGTCCGTATTTCGGAATATTCCGTATTTCGGAATATTTGGATATGGGATACTCAACCTGTATTTGTTGGATCTATGATGTGGTGATGTATATATTGAATATTGCCCAATTTTCGAATGTAATACCGTGTGACCATAAAAATGGTTAAATTGTTCTGTGGGTAATTTACAGTTATGTACCTTTCTTCTTTCTGCTTTTTTTTTCTCTCTTTTCTGCATTTCTTTTAATAAGATGGAAAATAATAAAAAAAATTGAAGTGAAAAAATGCACAGCTCTGGGAAGCAGTGTTGTCCTACAGAATACAAATCTGTTAATGGCCATGACATGTACTTCTCCACCACTCTTGCAATACCTATGGATTACATTGATGCCAAAATCCTGGTAATCTGGATGCTCTCTGAACATCTAATATAATTCCACAAACATATAAATCAGGGTCACCCATCCCCAGATGCTAAATTATTCTCACACTAAGATGAACTACAGTACCTGGATACCACAGCAAGACTAAAACAATGCAATGCAAACATCCCTGAACCAGAACAACACATCGTGTCCTGAGATGGGACAGCTTACACCTCAAAACACAGTCAAGGTATAAAATGCATTTGTCACATTTGTTCGGACACTGTGAGCAGCGCTCAATAACGTATGTCTATGAAAGGGAACATTCTTCAGTAAGGGCTACCATACATCACATTTTTAAAATAACAAAATAACCAGAAAACAATACAGTACCACAGGGAGCAACCTACTTCCCAAGGAGAACTGGAGAATAGGAGCCTGATGGAAATATTTTAAGTACCTCTGGTAAGATTATAGGCAAACCAAATTTGAAGAAGACCGTTGTCAGAAGATCAGAGTCTCATTATATTCAAATGTACCAGTGTGTGTAAGATATCAGGAGATGCCATGGCTGCCCTCCAATCTTAAATACCAATACATAATACTCATTTTCATCCGACATTATTATTCATTACAAAATTCTGTGGGACTCCACTCTGGGATTATAAATTTAGAACAGTAATTAAAATAATGAGCACATACCTCAAGCATCATTAGCATAATCTATTCCTAACAAAGATCTCAGACTCCTGAAAGGATGCCCATTATTATTTTTACTTTTTTTTAACTAGCTTGTAAAAAAACGTATTATTTATGCTACTTTTTTTTTATTGTAGGACAAATGGCCTGATTCAGAGAAGTACGCAAAGCTGATGTTTCGCAGAACTGAGCAATTATCAACACACTGCGCATGTGCTGCGTTCGCATTGTACATGCATCAAGGTGCTATTGTGAACCTGCACGCAATGAGGATTACTTTGCAAAATGACATGAAGTGACCATTTGGGGGTGTTAACATGGGGTTAGTGGGGAGTGGTTAAAATGCAAGCATGTCCTCGCAGTTTTCCAAGGCATGTATTTGATGTCAGCTGTTAGCCCTAGTGTACAAAAACATGCTGCCTGCGAGACTACTGCTGTGAGCAGTCTGCATAGTAAAGAATTAAACTCTGACTTTTTTGTTCAAATGTATGTTGACATGTGGAAACAGGAAAATAACATGTTTTCAGAAGATTTTTTTACCAAAGACTTCTATGTGTCTATTGTTTGCAGTAGCAAAGATATATACTATTGCAGCAATGGATCCGTTGAAATATTAATATCTGCACATTCTCATGAACAATGAGCAGAAGCTCCTTAATATTTGGCAAGTATAGAAGAAAAGTCTACAAATCAGTAGTTATTAGCTTATTAATAATTTAGGCAATGCTGCCCCCTGCTGCTAATACAAGCAGAGCATAGTGTGTTTGTGATTTTGATAACACTTTTGGCATAAGTTTACGCATGCATTGAATATGATATAAGAAATGAAGAAACTATATAAATCCATGTATGCCTAATACATGCCTAACAGAGTATTGTTTGAAACACCTTAATTGTGTGTGTTAACTTACTCTTTGGTCACAATAACTTTTTCTTTTGCAGATATCCTGGTTACTTTAAAACATGCATGTGATAGCTTGGAGGTTCCCACCAAGATCCCCAGCTCTTGACGAGGAATGGACACCACGTCTTGTGGGCACTGGACGACAGATTTGCTAAACCGCATAGTGTGTAGAATTATTGTCTGCTTTTAACAAAGCTTTTCTGTCCTCCTGTGTCCAGGTAGTCAGTTTGCTTCTGGGTAAGACTCAAGGATCGCAAGTCTCAGTAACCAGGTTCTTATATATGCTTTTGTGTTATTAGGTGTATGTTTGAGTGAGTGATTGCCTGTGTCTGTCCTTTTTGAAACCTTGGAGTAAGGACTAACCCAGGTACCCTAAACTGAATGTCCAGCAGGTTCACTTGGGCACCGCTGACTCCTTGGTGGAATAGGTTGACAGACATTGCCTGTGTCAATTGAACCAAGTAAAGGTGTACAGCCACCCATTGACTCTGGAGAGGATTTCCTGCAGTTCCCTGTTGGTACCATATGAGACATCTGGGGTCAGGAAAAATGTTTTAAACCATAGTTTAATCCATAATGTTTATTTAAGTATTAGATTATATACAGTAGATTGGAAGATTCTAACAGGATGGAGTTTCAGTGATTAAAGATATTTGGACTTACATTTAGGCTAATGAACACCACATCTAGATTTAGTTGTTG
Organism: Pseudophryne corroboree; assembly: GCF_028390025.1. Taxonomy (NCBI): domain Eukaryota; kingdom Metazoa; phylum Chordata; class Amphibia; order Anura; family Myobatrachidae; genus Pseudophryne; species Pseudophryne corroboree. The sequence continues at coordinate 193,550,037 of NC_086453.1, read as the reverse complement.
GCACCAGATTGTGTAAGGAGATTACCCTATAAGTTGTAGTCAATGCGTCTGTACTATGATTCTAATTCAGTTATTAGGCGAGCCAATCATCCTTCACAGCATAAATCTAAAAGTAAGCCCAGGGAATCCTTTCAAGGAAGGATCAAATACTTACATTTCAATCTGTTGCCACAGTCTGCCACTGGCCAGTGACACAAGGAAACAGTGGTAAATAATTCCATTAGATTACCACACAGTAACATGTACTCTGATCCATTAGACCCTGGATTTTGAAACGGTCTACTGACTATGGGGAACATAGAAAATCATCCCTGGAATGAGAGCCCATAGACTGCCATGGATATAATGCGCAAGGTACATGGTGACTGGGTTCTGAAGGAAACTGAAACAATGATTTAAAAGTTGTGGATTGTCGACACAGGGTTTCTTAGACCCAAATAAACTGCAAGCAGAGACACCGAAAATATATACAGGACGAGGACTTACAAAAACAAGAAGGTCAGTCCCTCAAAATGTCAACAAGACTGAAATGGGAGATGGAATTAGATTACATGGAGGATAACATGTATTCTATGAATCTAACCAAACCCAGTTAACTGGGGAGTCAGTAACCAGAAAAAAGGATAGGTAGCCAGGTTACTCCTCATTACCCTGATTCAAGATGTTTAGATTGTGAATTCCTGCAATGTAACAGGTGATACAATATGCCAAAATTGTGGTGCACCTTGGTCTGAATCCTGTCCATCATGCAATAGAAATGACCGTTCTAAATGAAATAAAACTAAACATTTAGAAACACTAAAAGGGTCTCAGCCAGTTAAAAGAACATGGAGATGTTTATGTTGTATGGATTATACCATTGGTCTAGTAAAAGTTGAGTGTAATGCAGCTATATGAAGCTGGGAGTATCTCCCAGCCCAGTAGTTGGCCCCTAAGGCCCCCTTCCATCATATGGCGATACGTTGAAATCTGCAGGAATTTACCTCATGATGATTCGACAGAGACAAGAAGGTGATCAGGTACGCGATACCCCATGGTTCAAGCCATGGACCGAAACTGAACTTTTAGCAATAGTTAAGGATGTCCCTGATATAAGAAATCACCTCATGGCAGCTTTCCGTTATTGGAAAAATTAAACACTGCATATAGTGCAACGTGGATTGATTTAGATGAATGTATACATGCAGCTGCAGGTGGATCTAGAGCAACTGAGATTTCTAATATACAAATAGACAATGTGCCGGGACCAGAAGAGGCTGCACAACAGAAAACAGCCAAATGGGGACTCAACGGCTAGATAGATGCTAAATATTCTGCATTAGACTAACATAAAATACTACTGCAAATATACAACACAGACAGGAAAAGGTTGAATCAGTACAGGTCTACTATGACTTAATACTCAGCAGACACACAGATCAGGGGGTTCGGGTTTGTAGAGCTCAAAGAGATAAGAATTTTTAAAAGTACTCTACTTAATGGCCTAGATCCAAGAATAAAGAGGAGTTATACAAAAGTAGACCAGAGGCTGCAACCCTAGCACCCAACACACTTTTCACTATTTTGAGAGCAATAGAGTAAAATCATAAAGAGTAGGAAGACATACCAAATCTGCCTCTCAGTCTGTCTATCTTATTACCATAGATAACAGAAACAATAGAGACTACCCCAGGTTAGGAAGCAGCAGACAGGGTCAGTGGAAACCGCTGGCAGAAGAGGCAAAACGGAAGGGCCTTTGTTTTCATTGTTATCAACATGGTCACATAAAAAGACTGTCCCGCCCTGACAGCAAAAGGTCAGAGCCAGAAGGAGAACAAACCCAAGGTATAATAGGAAAGCTGCCCCCAGGTACCCACTCTGCCCATGTTAACACTGAATGTTTTAGGGCCTCAATGTACTATACCTTTAGAAATAGAACATGAAATGATTATACCTTGTTTAGTGGATACTGGGGCCACAAGAACTGTTGTAAGGGCAGATCAAATTCCTCCCAGTTTAATAACTAATGATTGTGTGAATGCCATTGGCATGCATTGCCATTTCAGTACAATTTCCTAAAGGGAAATCGGGGGAAGCCTAGGTGCTAGTATTAGAGACATGCCCATTCAACTTATTAGGTGCAGATCTATTGTCAGCCCTCAAAATATATAGAGATGGGGATATAACATTCATAACTGGGGCAGATAAGCAGCAGTCTATTACTTTTGACACCTGTATGTATGCTCAGACATTAGAGGCACACATTAATCAGGCACATACCAGTGTAGAGGAAATTCTGTCAAACTTTGACCACAAGCAAAATTGATGTGGGACTCAAGCCCTTTACACCAGTGCCTATACAATTCAAACCCAATGTCCAACCTGTGCGTATGAAACAGTATCGTCTTAATCCAGAGCAAACCAATGCCATTGGCAAGTAGATACAAGAATATGTACAGGCTGGAGTACTGAATCCTTGCCGCTCCCCATAGAACACTTTTCACAGTAAAAAAGAAAACAAAACCAAAAGAGCCAACATCCTATAGGATGGTTCATGACCTTAGGCTGGGTACACACATGCCGATGACATCGGCAAGATCCCCTCGCAAACGCTATCGTTTATACACACTGAAGATATCGTTTGCGTCTTGTCAGTGACGGCATGCACCCACATCCAGGAGCATGCCATCTCGTACAATATCTTTAGATTTTAAGTTGAAAACTAAAGAAATTGTACCTCGTTAATGACCCATGGGAGCACGCATCCTTAACAAGATAGGCTATACACACTTGCCGATGTATACGATATATTGTCCGATCTGCCGGTTCGGACGATATATCAGGTGCACATCAGTAAGTGTATACCCAGCCTTAGAAGGTCAATAGAAGTATGGTGATAAATATCGTGCCCAATCCTTACAAGCTGCTTAACGAAATTCATACTACCTCAGAATGGTTCACAGTCATTGATTTGGCAAATGGTTTGTTCTCAGTGACAGAGGAGAGATAATTTACATTGACCTTCACATACCCAGACAAGCAATACTGCTGGACTATATTGCCACAAGAGGGGCTATGTCGTCATCACCTTTCCCAGAGGCAATGACACTAGTCCTTAAGGAATGGCATCCTCTCAATGAGACAACAGTTCTTATCCAATATGTAGACGATCTACTTCGTTCAGATACAAAACAAGACTGTATACAGGATACCATTGCATTTGCTAACACAAAAGATGTAAGGAATCCAAAGACCAACTACAATTCGTACAATCTCGAGTCCAGTTCTTAGGCTATTGTATATCAGCTAGAGCCAAAATATTGCAACTGAAAGGAGAACTGCCATTTCACAGGTGCCATATCCCATGACATTAAAACAACTCAGGTCATTTCTAGGCCTCATAACATATAGTAGGGAGTGGATTCCAAATGCAGTACAGAAGTTTCAGGTACTGTATGATGCTTTGAAAGGAGATTTTAAACAAGGACATATAGATCTGACAGACAACCAATGCCTAATTTTTACATAACTTAAGAATGATATTCTTAAGCCCCAGCTTTGGCACTCCCTCTTTTCTGGTATGAAAATTCAGGCCATGCCCAGGGTGTACTCACACAGGAACACAGGTGAAAACAAAGGCCTCTTGGATACTACTCTTTACAGTTAAATCCTGTTAAAAGAGGAGCACCTTCGTGTGTCTGTGCTGTTGCTTCTGCAGCCATACTTATAGAAAAAGTTGCAGATCTTTTCTTAGGGTACCCACTTAAAATACAGGTACCACATGCCATCACTGAAATACTCAATCAGGCCCAAACCAGACACATCTCATCCGTCAGACTCACCAAGTATGAAGCAGCATTACTCACACAATCCAATATCACCATTAAAAGATGTACAGTTTTGAACCCAGCTACCGCTGGGTTCAACAGAGGGGAAAAGTAATACGGATACAGATGACAGTAGGTAGGAGATAGCAGGAGATAGCTATAGGGTGGGAGACTCAAATATCCCAACTTTTCTCTCTGATGACCATGATTGTCTTGAATTAATTAAACTAGACGTGCCCCTTCAAAATGCAGACCTTCACTTATTTGTTCCTGGATCATGTTATTATGTGGAGGGTTAGCCACACACAGGTTATGCAGTAACCACAAAAACTGATATTCTCATACAGGAAGCTCTACTGCCTTCCAGCTCAGCACAAGAAGCAGAGCTGTGGGCCCTGGCAGCCACCTGTATATACTATATGCAGAAGGACAAACAGTTACGATTTATACTAATTCAAGATATGCCTTTGGGGTCACACTTAAAGATTATGGCCTGATATGGAAGAGTAGAAATTTTATGGGATCATCTGGAAAGCCTATTAAACATGCAGATTGCATTAGATCCTTGTTTGCTATTCTGCAGTTGCCTAGGCATGTGGCTGTTATAAAAGTAAAGGTGCACAACCGAGACTATACTATGGCGGTAAGATGAAATGTATCAGCCATTCTCAATTACACTACCACTGCTCAGGGTGGAATATGTCAAATAGGACCAGCTTGCTGTTCCTATATTGAAGACATTTTAGTTGAGCCTATAGCAGCACATATACAGAATATATGTGAACTGAAAGATCAGTTTAGGAAAGAACATAATGAGCCTGAATTGGAACTGTCCGGATGGGATTTAAACTGGCTCAACCCTGCAAACTGGTTTAAGGGGACAGGTGGATGCTTGTCAGGTATACTACACCCGGTAATCCAAGGCCTGGTGCTTATTTTGATTGTATATGCAGTTGTTAAACTAGGAATATGGTTTGTTAAGATGTTGCCAATGATAAAATGTTTTTTTTTTCCGTAGGATAAAAGTGCTGGCAATATCGTTGGTCTGACTATTCAAGGGACACCTTGGTATTATTCAGTTAGTCCTTTCTGCATCCATTGTGACCTCCAACAACCTGATGGACTACGCAGCTGTCTCACATGTGGCTCCAGCTTATCTGACTCCATGAAATGTAAGACTTCACACCCATGATCTGTTGATTTGATGCAGTGTTTCCTCCCATTACATGTGTAAGTCAGGGATTGATCCCATTCCTGTCAATAAGTAACCCAGAGAGCCTGCTGAGTGCATAACACATGTCTTACCCCTCATGAATAGTTCTCTTAACAGATGGGTTCTTTTTAGAGGAATAACAGTAGAAAGTAAACAGATTGGCAACCAGGATAGTGACACTAATGGATCTTTGATCCCACTACTTGGAATCCATTAGGTCTCCTAAGCCATAACATATGGGTCACTATGGAGGCTAATCAATGTTGGGAACGGTAGGTTATTTAAAATGTAGTAATTTGAACAAAAAGAGAGAGGACTGATCGAGTTAAACTCTGAATGTTTTGTTGAAATGTATGCTGACTTCCATGTGCCTATTGTTTGTAGTAGCGAAGACATATACAACTGTAGAAATGGATCCACTGGAATGTTACTATCTGCACGGTCTCACGAACAATGAGACAAAAAAGTCTAGAAATCAGTAGTTATTTGCTTCTTAATAATTTAGACAATGTTGCCCCCTGCTGCTAATACAAGTAAAGCTTACAGTGTGAACGTGATTTTGATAACACTTCTGGCAAAAGTTTACGAATGCTCTGAATATAATATGATAAGCAATAAAGAAGACATGTAAACCCATGAATGCCTAATAAAGACAGAGTATTGTTTGAAATGCCACAATTGTGTGTGTTCACTTACTCTCCAGCTGCAATAACCTTTTTATTTTGCAGATATCCAGATATCCTGGTTACTTGACAACTCGCCTATGACAGTAGCAGTAGGTCTACCCTTGAGCCCGATGATCCTGGTTATTGCATATAGGCTGCGTATGTGTACACAAATGTAAATGAGCTGCGGTAGCTCTGGTAGGCATCTATTTTCATTTCTGGGCATCAGCTTAATTTGTGAGTATCTGCAGTTGCACTGCTTCTAAATTGCACTTTGCAGCTTCATTAGCGTACTTCTCTGAATCAGCACAAAAGTACAAATTTGTCCTCATGCACTGTTGTGGCAGTCAAACCAAACATCCCTTCCCAGTGACTCGGTTCCGTGCGACTCATTTTACGCCAAGTACTTTTTCGCTTGAATGTGCATCTTAATCGCAACGTGATGCAACAACATCTCTTCACAAGACTGCACTGATTAACATGCTACTGTATGCAACACTTGTATTTCTGTGTGTGATGAAGTCTGAGTATATGAAGTGCTCCAATGCAGCAACCGTAGCTTATTCTTTAAACACACTGCACCGCTCACCACTGCTCACACATGCAAGGCATCTCTCGCAGCATGGCATATTGAGGCTAGGTGTATGAGGACACACATGTTCCTGCTTTGACTTACATGAACACACACAAAATAATTTGTGTGTAAACTGTATTTAGATATTCATTTCTGTCATACTGCAGGTGTGAGCTTAAATCTTATCTCTGTAACATCAACGCACGGAATCGCGTCACCCGCAGAACAAACATACAGCTAATCCCTTTAAATACAAAAATGTATTATCTTATCTTTGTAGAAGCTAGGGATTTAAATGGCAATCTCAGACTGGAGCAAGGTGACTCATATACTCATTACAGCTCTGCCTACTGAGAGATGTGACTCGAATATTGACTGTACTTGACACAGACACCTGTTATAGGTGTATATTCTGAAGTATGCAAGTGTAATCTACGCAAGTGGCTGCATAATCTGACCAATGTGAGAATCAATACAGTTATTCAAACTTGTACAATGATAATAATAACAACCATCTGTGACAGAACAGTACAGAAAAAGTTATTTCACTGTAAACAGGCAAACCTTGGCATTCACTATCAAGGGAGGAGGGGATGGCAGCATCTCTAATTAACTTAAGAATGAATGTTGAGCCTCTTACAAGAAATGACATCTGCTGATTTAATTAGTAAATTACATTATTGGGATGATTGATCCAGCAAGTTAATTGTCATTTATAAGGTTGAAAAGTAGAGTTGCTAGCCACATTGAAAGGGTTGTGTGAAAGGCATAACTATATGAAGGCCTTTCATTGATTTTGTAATACCTTAGTAAGTTATATTTTGAGGCCTTCTGAGCTCTTAGGAGCTACAGATAAGATAAAGTATATGGTTCCTAAAAGTTAAAGGAATATATTTTGTTTAAACATGAACTTGCAATTCACTGTAGAGTTTCAGTAAAATGTTACTATTAAGTTTTAAGAGTGTTTAGCTTGTGCAGAAAAGACAGTTACACATTATATTGTGTGATGTATACTTCCATATACCTGTAATCTACAGTATGTGACCAGTTATTCTTCTGATGGGAGTAAAGCCTTAAGAAATATCTGCTTCAAAGCCTGTTTCTTACACAGGATAAACAAAAGGGGAATACAGTAGCTGGAACAACAATTAAGCATCCTAAACTATTGCCTAGGCCCATATGGCTAAAACCGGTATTTTGCTTAGTGCCCATGGGGTATTAATCCTTCTCTGCTAAAGGGGAAATGTATCAAAGTGTGGTCATTACAATCATCAATTTAAAAATGCACCTTCGATAAAAATCACAAAGTAAAAACCACACATGAAGCCGTATTATTTTTGCAGAACTGGCATATCATAAGAAATGCATCAAACAGTGGTTTCCAGAACCTCCCAGAGGGGCTGATACTGAGTAAGCAAAAAGGAGCAAATAACCTAGGTAAAATCATGTTGCACTGAAGAGATGGGGTACATATAAATTCAGTAGTGGATCTTGCCACGGGCAAGCAAGACTTTTGCCCAGGGCGCCGGCGCCATCCGGAGGGCGCCGCACCACGGCAAGATCCGCTGCTGCTGTGTCCCCTGCTGCCGCTGCCCTGCTGTGAAGGGAAACTAGACGCTACGCGTCTAGTTTTCCTTCGTGGGCTACCCGCTGTGAAGGAGTCTAGTTTCCCTTCGTGGAGAGGACCTTTTCTGTAATGATGTGCGGTGCGCGTTGACGTCATCGCGCACCGCACAGCAAAGGTCCTCTCCACGAAGGGAACTAGACGCATAGCGTCTAGTTTTCCTTCGTGGAGAGGACCTTTGCTGTGCGGTTCGCGATGACGTCATCGCGCACCGCACATCGTTTCCCTATCCGTTTGATAGATAGTGTCTAGTTAGACAGTCAATAGATAGACACCATATATTAGACAGGCATTAGGTCGACAGGGTCAAAAGGTCAACATGGGTATGCCTTTCTACAATTGGGGGTCCCAGATGACAAAACTATCCACACAAAATACAAAAATGCAAAAAACATGGTGTCTACCTTTTTCATGTCGACCTTTTGACCCTGTCAACCTTTTGACCCCGTCGACCTAATGTCTGTCTATCATATGGTGTCTATCTATTGACTGAACTAGACACTATCTATCTTTCATACCGGAACCATTCCTTAGTTTGCCCTGCTCCACATGTCCGTGGTTAAGTGGACACTGGGTAGAACCGCATGTTTCAGGACACTAAGGACACTTTTCTTAATGTCCCTATATAGTCCGGGAATCGCTTGCCTAGTGAAGTGGAATCTAAATGGGATTTGGTACCGTGGACACTACCTCCATAAATTGTCAAAATCCCACTGCACCAATGGCGGATACCGGATGCACGTCTAACAATAACATAGCTGTCAAGGCCTCAGTTATCCGCTTTGCAACAGGATGACTGCGGTCATATTTCATCTTCCTCGCAAAGGACTGTTGGACAGTCAATTGCTTAGTTGGAGTAGTACAAGCGGTCTTCCGACTTCCCCTCTGGGATGACGATCGACTCCCAGCAGCAAAAACAACACCGGCAGCAGCAGTAGGCGTACCACTCAAGGATCCTGCAGAGGAATCCCGGTTAGGAGAGGACTTGTCAGTCATGCCAGTGACATGGGCTGCAGGACTACTGACGTTCCTGACTGAGAAAGAAATTGATGTTGAGGGAGTTGGTGGTGTGGCTTGCAGAAGCTTGGGTACAAGTTAAGAAGGGATTCAGGTGTCAGTGGACTGCTTATGCTCTTACCCAAAGTTTCCGAACTTTACAATGACTTCTGATGAATGCGCTGCAGGTGACGTATAAGGGAGGATGTTCCTAGGTGGTTAACATCCTTACCCCTACTTATTACGGATTGAAAAAGGAAACACATGGCTTGACACCTGTTGTCCGGATTTGAGGAGAAATAATTCCACACCGAAGAGGTGGCTTTTTTGGTAGTTTGCCCAGGCATCACAATGGGCTTCTTCGTCCCAAGGACAACAGGCCCCCCCTCGATGCCTGATTTAAAGAAACCACATCACCATCAGAATCCTCGTCAACTTCCTCATCAGCGCCAGCAACACCCATATCCTCATCCTGGTGTACTTCAACAGTGACCGCTTCAATTTGAATATCAGAAACTGGACTGTGGGTGCTCCTTCCAGCACTTGCTGAGGGTGTGCAAATGGTGATAGGAGCCATCTCTTCCCGTCCAATGTTGGGAAGGTCAGGCATTGCAACCACCATGTGGAGGAACATAAGACCAATGGGGGTCATTCCGAGATGCTCGCTCGCTAGCAGATTTTAGCAGCATTGCACACGCTAGGCCGCCGCCCTCTGGGAGTGTATCTTAGCTTAGCAGAATTGCGAACGAAAGATTAGCAGAATTGCGAATAGAAAATTCTTAGCAGTTTCTGAGTAGCTCGAGACTTACTCCTACACTGCGATCAGCTCAGCCCATTTCGTTCCTGGTTTGACGTCACAAACACGCCCTGCGTTCGGCCAGCCACTCCCCCGTTTCTCCAGACACTCCCGCGTTTTATGCTGGCACGCCTGCGTTTTTCCGCACACTCCCAGAAAACGGCCAGTTTCCGCCCAGAAACACCCACTTCCTGTCAATCACACTCCGATCACTTCAACGATGAAAATTCTTTGGTCGGACGTGAGTAAATCTACTAAGTTTTGAGCTAAAATACTTAGCGCATGCGCACTGCGTACCATGCGCATGCGCATTTTTGCCTTAATCGCTCCGTTGCGAATATCGGCAACGAGCGAACAACTCTGAATGACCCCCAATGAGTGGTGATATTTATACACCAGCACACCACTAACATACAACCACCAGCAATGGCTGGTAACAACAACAGCTGAACAGGTAACCACAGAAGAGAGAACCTGCAGAATAGTCAACGCACTGAGGCAGCATAATATGGACTCCGAGAAAAGGATTTTCCGGTAGGTAATTAAAATCCTATTTTCTCTAGCATCCATAAGGGATATTGGGGAGACTTAGCAAGATGGGGACGTCCCAAAGCTTCCAGAACGGGCGGAGACTTCTGAGGCACCGCCTACCCACACTGGGTATCCTCTTTGGCCAGGGTATCAAACTTGTAGAACTTCACAAAAGTGTTCTTCCCTGACCAGGTAGCAGCTCTGCATACTGTAGCTGCAAGGCCGAGACTCCACGGGCAACCTTCAAGGAAGAGCCCACCGATATGGTACAATGGGGCTTCAGAGACTTAGGAACAGGTAAGGCTGCCGATACATAGGCCTGTTGGATAGTAAGCCTAAGCCAACAAGCAATGGACTGCTTAGAAGCAGGACAACCCTTTTTCTGTGCATCATAGAGCATGAACAAGGAATCCGTCTTTCTGATCCGAGCCGTCTGCTTGACATAGATCCAATGCTTCCGGAGGAGCAGAAGAGTCAGGATTTGATGGAACTACAATAGGTTGACACAAGTGAAACACAGAGACAACCTTCGTCAGGAACTGCTGTCTAGTCCTGAGCACCGCTCTGTCCTCGTAAAAGACCAAGTATGGACTTTTACACGATAAGGCCCCCAATTCTGAGACACATCTAGCAGAGGCCAGGGCCAGTAACATCACTGTCTTCCATGTGAGGTACTTGTCTTCCACCATCATCAGAGGTTCAAACCAGAATAACTGTAGAAATATCAACACCACATTCAAATCCCAGGGTGCCGTAGGCGGCACAAAAGGAGGTTGTATGTGGAGTACCCCTTGCAAGAAAGTCTGAACTTCTGGCACCAGTGCCAAATTCTTCTGGAAGAAAATGGAGAGAGCTGAAATCTGGATCTTAACGGAACCCAGACGTAAGCCTTTAGCCACACCAGCCTGCAGGAAACGTAAGAAACATCCCAAGTGGAACTCTGCAGGTGGATACATGTGTTCCTCGCACCAGGAGACATAACTTCTCCAGATACGATGATAGTGTTTTGACGTCACAGGTTTCCTGGCCTGAACCATGGTAGCAATAACCTTTTTGGAAAGGCCCTTGTGAGCTAGGATGTTCCGTTCAACCTCCATGCCGTCAAATGAAGTCGCCTTAAGTATGAGTAGACAAACGTTCCTTATTGAAGAAGATCTCTTCCTAGTGGTAGAGGCCAGGGGTCTTCGACAGACATGTCCAGAAGATCCACGTACCACGCCCTCCGAGGCCAATCCGGGGCAATCAGAATTGCCTGGACTCCTTTATTTCTGATTCGCATGAGTACCCTTGGGAGCAACGGAATCAGAGGAAACAGGTAGATCAGCCTGTAAGGCCAAGGTGACATCAGTGAATCCACTGCCCTCATCTGAGGGTCCCTGGTTCGTGAGCAATACCAGTGAAACTTCTTGTTGAGTCGAGAAGCCATCATGGCTATTTGTGGGCAGCCCCACCAGTCGATCTGTTGAAACACCTGATGGTGGAGCCCCCACTCCCTGAGTCGTCACGATCTCCACCCGGCGAAGTCCGCTTACCAGTTGTCCACTCCTGTAATGAAAATTGCTGACATTGCTCTTGCATTTCTTTCCGCCCAGAGGTGTATCTGACACATCTCGCATGGAGGCTCTGATTTTTGTGCCTCCTTGCCGATTGATGTATGCCACTGCTGTGGCGTTGTCCAACTGTACTTGGATCGCGTGATCCTTGAGCAGATGAGAGTCCTGAAGCAGAGCTTTGTAGATCACCCGAAGTTACAGAATGTTGATCGGAAGGAGGGCGTACCACAAACAAGTAATAACCCCTGCCTCGTTGTGGTATTGGTACTGGAACAATGACGTGGGACTGGACCAACTTTTGGATGGCCTGTTGCACCGTAACTTGCGTATCCTCCAAAGCTGGTAAGCTTGATTTGAAAAAGCGTTGGGGGGAGGAGCACCGTCGAACTCCAGCTTGTAGCCCTGAGAAATGAGGTCCCTGACCAAGGTATCCTGGCAGGATGCGGCTGTAGTGACGCAGTCAAGCTCCCACCTCGAGATCCCCTCGGGTTGGGTGGGCACAGCCATGCTGAGGACTTGGTGGAAGCAGAACTGGTGCTCTGTTCCTGAGAACCAGTGTTTGCAGGTCTTTTTGTCTTACCTCTGGTGCCTTTATTCGCATTGGAGGCACCTCTGGCCCTAGATCAAAATCAAAAAGGACTGAACAGACGGCCCGGGTAGGAACGCCTAGCCGGGAGGGCCCCAGAGGGGAGAAATGTAGATTTCCCTGCAGTGACTTTGGAAATCCACGTATCCAACTCAACCCCAAAGAGCCAATCCCCAGAAAAGGGAAGAGATTCCACACTGCGCTTGGATTCTGCGTCAGCTATCCACTGATGCAACCACAAGGCCCTGCGCGCCGACACTGCCATGGCAGATGTCCTAGCATTAATATTGCCCGCTTCCTTGAGTGAGTCACACAGGACGTGTGCAGTGTCCTGAATGTGCTTCAGGAGTCACCGTAGTGACCAGAGACATATCCCCGGAGAGGCCCTCCTGAATCTGAGTAGCGCACGTATGAATGGCATGGGTCATCCAGCAACCCGCTATGACCAGCCTTTGCGATACACCTGCTGCTGTGTAGATAGACTTTAGTGTAGTCTCTATCTTTCTGTCCCCAGGGTCCTTTATGGTAAAAGGAGCCCAGGGCAGGCAGCACCGCCTTTTTTGACAGTCGAGAGACTGAGACGGGGCTCTTCCCAGAAATCCCTACCTCCAGGAGCAAATAGGAAGGTGTGCAAAAATTGTTTTGACACTTAGTATTTTTTTCTGGATTTTTCCAGGCTAATTTAAATAGGTCATCTAACTCTGCAAAATCAGGGAAAGTGACATTAGACTTGTTTTGTGTAAAGAAAAATGACTGCTGTGACGTCCTCTAGAGGGAGCTTTAACACGTCCCATATAGCCAGAATGAGGGGTTCAATACCCTGAGCAGAAGAGGAATCCCCACTAACGAGATCCAAGTCATCCCCATCCTCCTGTATTTCCTCATCTGAATCAGAGCAGGTAAACCATGTTTTTGTGGTCCTGAGTTAGAGAGGGGGGTTGTGTAACATCTACCCTAGCAGCTAAGTCTGCAACAGCCTGTTGTAGTAGTTGAGTTTTCTGAACATTAGCAGTGAGTTGTGATGACATATCAGACATCATAGTCTTAAGAGCCCCTAACCAGGATGGCTCTGGTCCATCTCCCCCAGCCCCTTCACTGAGCTGTGAAGATTGGATGCATTGTTCACATGAAACAGAATCAGATGATGGAGAGAATCTGGTGTGGCATACACTGCATAGTTTGTGTTTACCCATGTTCACAGTAATCACAATGACATACACACAGACAGTAAAACTTAGCAAGCCTGCCCTTACTGTATGTGAGAGGAGACACAGAGAGAGAGAGAAGACCAGCACACCCCAGCTATACAGCCCCAATGAGGCTGTCAGCTTACTAGATCACAGTGAAACACTAATGATTTCTGTCCTGTATAGGACACAGATTGTGTACAATAGCGGCTCTCCCCCTTGCTACACCCTGTACCAGTTTTCCAGCGTGTCTTGTTTGTCAGGAGGCGCTGTGTGTACTTGCTGCTGCTGCCTTAAGCAGAGGAAGGCGCCAAAATGCCGCTGGTCCCGCTCTGAGGTAGCGCCGCCCCCCCAATGACGCCGGAGCTACAGAGATTTTTATACTGGCAATGTCTCCTAGTTTGCTTAAAAACATCACACAAGTGCTAGTTTAAGCCACCGCTAGCCAGTTTACATGGGGGGGCTCTAGCGGGCACCATCCAGGAGGGTCCCGTATGCCGCGCCCGCGTTTAGCCACACCATGAGTGAACCGGGGGAGCCCCCCTAGCGGTCGCCACCTTCAGGCATTTGTTAGGGGTATACAGCATGCTGCGATTTCGACAGTTAAGGCGCAGTGCCCCGCTGAACAAACAACTTCTCAGGACGATGATCCTGCAGTGGGGAAGTGGCTCTGACACCTTGCAAGGCCGGTGACCGCCCCCCCCAACTCCCACAGCGCAGGTATGTTGTTGCATACCGAAAAAAATAAAAAAGTTTTAAATGAAATTGAAGAAAACTCTCTGGAGCTGCAGAGATGTGCATCCTCTCCTGAGGGCACTTTTTTCTAAACTGCCTGTGGGAGGGGGCATAGAGGGGAGGAGCCAGCACACCCTGTGAAGAAATTTAAAGTGCACCGGCTCCTTTGGACCCCATCTATACCCCATTGTACTAAGTCTCCCCAATATCCCTTATGGATGCTAGAGAAAACTCATCTGGCATATTTTAAATGCGGTCAAGTGCCGCCTAGCGTTTAACTGGATATCTACCCCCTTCCCTGACCTCTGTCAAAAATCAGCGATCTGGTTTACTTACCAGATGGAATTTATTTTTAGCATAATCTACAGTAAAGCTGCTCTCTTTTCCTCAACCTGGTCCCCATGGCTATCATTTAATAAAGCCCCTCAGTATATGATCTACGGACTTTAACTCAGTGGCTTCCAGTGTGATTCCCCCCAGTGTCCTCTTTTGCATGTGTTTGTGCAGCTTTGCAGTTTATTGTCCTTAACATGTTTATATTGAAACAACTTTGTAATGTCGATTACATGCTTTTTGTCATGCTATACTGTGATTTGATCATGCATGAATGTACTAATGTATCACTCCCTCCCCTTTTTTGCTTTCTGCCCTTCCCATTCCCACCTTCCCAATTTTCCTTTTAAGAAATTCTTCAATATAAAATTGATGCGTAAAGAAAAATATATTCAAGATTCAGAGGAGATTGTGAGAGGATTACATGCTGTATATAGCATGTATAATACTTACTATATGATTATATATTTGCTTTCCCCACCAAATGGTGAGGAGCAATTGCGCATAAATGGATAGATACTTCATGCATACACCCTACCTGAATTTTCTTCTCTGTTTTTTCTGCCTCCTCTTCCTCCTCAAATTCTGGTCTGTTTATTTCAGCTTCTTCATACTCATCTTCACCTTGATTGTTGGGGTCTTTGGCTGGATCAGCAGCATCCTCTGAAACCTGCAAGAGGGATTTAGCCAACACTCAATACTTGCAACTGGATAAAGTTGATGAAAATGTCACTTGCTCCTCTGGGGTATAGAGAAGGGTGAGATATTCTGCCAGAAAATGTCCAACTTTGTGTCTAACCTAATTTTTTTGTTTTACAACTAAATTAAATAAATTGGGTAATGTACCAGGAGCAATATCAGAGGAGGGTTGGAGTTATAGAAGGAAACGGTAGAGAAAAAGGATTGTGTTGAATATGTTGGTGAAAAGATGTGTCTGTGGTTAATAAATATGGGCAATTTGAACAAGCTTTTTCACAATTACCAATTTAAAATTTTACCCAATTAGTTTTTTTCCCCCACATACAGAAGTTGTAAAATTGTGCCCAGATCATTGTCAAGTAAGATTTTTGGGCAAAAAGAAAGACCTGGACCCATGGACCTCGAAGAAATAGAGTTAACTAAGGGTCCATGGTCTCCACAGGAAATACCTTGGGATGTCTCAAAGCAACTGTAATAGGAAGGGAATGCATCTAAGCTGAAAGGAGGACATTGTGGCCAAAGGTTGCATCCTGAGAGGCAAACGTATCAAAGGCATAGAACGTAAGAAACACGTGGGAAGAAGACCACGTAGCAGCTTTGCCCAGTTGTTCAGGAGACACTCCATGGTGTGCTGCCCATGAAGCACCCACAGAGCGAGTAGAACTGGGAAGATCAGCCTGTGTGTAACCCTGTGAGGTGGTCATGTGGAGCCAAAGGGCCAACGTTTGTTTATTGGTGGGCCAGCTTCGCTTGTGGAATCCATAGAGGATGAATAAAGAATCTGTTTTCTGTCTGAAAGTGGTACAGTCCACGTAGATCCTGAGAGCACGGACCACATCCAACGATGCTTCCTCCTAAGAAAGGCCAGATTCCTGGAAGGCCGGTACCATATTGGTTCATTAATATGAAATTTAGACACTACCTTATGCAGGTATCCACGTGGTGGAATATCATGAAGGGGGAGTGACAGGAGAGAGCTCCCAAGTCGGAGATTCTTCATGCTGAAGCTATAGCCTGGAGAAACAGTCGGAGATTCTTCATGCTGAAGCTATAGCCTGGAGAAACAGAGTCTTAGCTTTGAGCCACTTGAGGTCCACCGACTCCAGTGGTTCAAAAGTAGTCCCTTGTAAGGCCCAAAGAACCAAGTACAGATCCCACGGACCAACTGGAGGGACGAATGGAAGCTGTATCCGGAATACCCCTTGGAAGAAGGTAAGCATATCCCGTAAAGAAGCCAGTCTTTTCTGGAACCAGATGGACAAGGCCGAGACCTGGAGCTTCGGAGAAGCCAGGCGAACACCCATGGTTAGGCCCACCTGTGAAAAGGCCTACAATCTAGGGATCCTGAGAATTTAAAGATTGTAGTTACGATGTGCATACCACTGAAAGTATGCCATAGCCGGTGATATATGTGGGCTGAGGCTGGTTTCTGAGTCTGAATCATAATTTGAACCACTGCACTTGAGAAGCCTTTTTCCCTTAAGAGTGATATCTCAAGAGCCACGTTGTCAAAGACAGGCGAGGCAGGGCCCCTGAGAGTGCAGGTCTGGATGAAAAGGCAGAGGAAAGGGCTCAGCTATGGAGAGATCTTGCAGATCCATGCACCAATGGAGTCTGGGACATGCTGGAGCCATCATTATGATAGTGCCGCCATCCTCTTTGAATTTGCATAGTACTCTTGGACAAATCTGAAAGCTATCTGGGTTTAGAGACCACTCTCAGGCATGGATGTCATGAAAGTCCGCTTCCTAGTTGAGGACTTTCGGAATGAATATTGCGGAGATGGCTGGAAGATGGAGTTCTGCCCATGCTAGAATCCAAATTACCTCCTGCATGTTGAAGACTGATACCATTAAGTCCAGTGTCTGCATTGCCGAATGGACCAAGACTCGTGGACTGTGGAGTAGGCTGTGGATGCGCAACTGCAATATTGAAATCTTGACCTGAGGAAGGAAGATACGTTGAACGCTGGTGTCCAGTAGTGCTCCTAGGTGGAGCATCCTCTGAAATGGGATGATCAAGGATTTAGTCCAGTTGATTAGCTATCCGTGGCTCTGGAGAAATGACATTGTCAACCATAGGTGATGTTCCAGGACCTCTGGAGATTGCGTCAGGGAAATGGTCATCCAAGTAAGGAAGTATTTAGAATTCCCTGCTGTCTAAGATGGGCTGCCATCACCACCATGAGCTTGGTGAACACCCTGGGAGCTATGGGCAGTCCAAATGTAGGGCCTGGAATTGGAAATACTGACATTGGACATGTGTATCCCAGGAGACCATGTACTCCCCGGTCGCATAGCTAGGACAATGAATCGGAGAGTCTTCATACTGAATTTGTGGACCTTGAGGTACTTGTTCAGAAACTTTAGATTGAGAATGGGACAGTATGACCCATTTGGTTTCTGAACCAAAAGGAGTGTAGAATAGAACCCCTGCCCCTGTTGAGATTGTAGAGCAGGGATAATGACCCCTGACTGTAGAAAGGAGTGGATGACTCCTTTCAGTACCTGCGCTTTGCCAGGATCCGTTGATGGAGTGGTAGGAAAGTATTGTCTGGGAGGACACTTCAGGAATAAAAGAACGTAGCCGTAAGAGGCCACTTCTAGGACCCCGGCGTTGGTTGTTACTTGACGCCATGTATGGGCAAACTGAGGAAGTCGGCCTCCCACCCTGGGGTCCCCCAGGGGGAGATCCGCCCCGCCAGGGTAAGGTTTTGATCACTGACTTGATAGGTGGACAACTAGCAGCCCAAGCCTGCTTGGCCTTGGGTTTGGAGGACTTGATGGTGCAAGACAATTGTGCAATGGTGTGACCTCTGGTCTTGGCCTGCGGACGAAATGACCGAAAGGATGAAGTCCAAGGCCGCACTGAAAAAGCTGAAGACAAGCAAGCTGTCTTGGAGGTTGCCAGTTTCTAAACAATCTTATCCAGCTCTGGCTGCTGGAAACCCATTGCGGGAGCTATTGAAGGCTGCAGTGGTTGTGGTATATGCACAGGGAGAGCCACAGGTGGGGTAGCAATATGGTCTGCAATTTTGACAGTAACATAGTAAAGGATGTCCACTGGGGCTCCTGCACAGGGACTGGGGAGGGGGGTTGGGGTGAGGTGCTGGGAGGTACAAGACAGGCTGTGCTCTGACCATCCTGTGATAAATATGGAGGTAAAACCTCCATGTTACAGGTATTACATCTACCAGAGTAGGTGCTCCAGCCTGCTTAGCCTTATTTTTGCCAGACATGACTGTAAGGGGTGTACACACACAATATGGCAATATGCACCATGTGACTGAAACAGTATGTGACAATGAGCTTACACAAGGCTCACTTAGTGAGAGAAAAAGGTACAGGGGATGCAATTATAATGTAGAGCAAGGAAAGGAGAAGTACAAATAGCAGCACTAGCATAAGTCACATACAATGCAGGAAGAGAAATTTAACTCCATGGGCATTGGTATCAACTACCCAGCCCAATGGAGGAGGCTGGTAGGATTCGGCGCTGTGTATAACCTGCTATCTTGGAGAGGTATACAGGAAGACTCAGCCAACCACCTCTGGGGACCTGCAGAGCTCCGTAATGGCTGCCCAAAGTCTCTGGTGAGGGAGAATGAGGGAGGAGCAGCGAATGGTGCCCTGGACTGGGGGAGGGGCTGCCGGGGAAGCGCTGACCCCCCCTATGCAGACTTCCACCACTGGTTCTTCCGGCATTACATATGTCCCCAGCGCCAGTGTATATATAAGCCCTGGTGGTCTAGTGCAGTGGTGGGTACACTCTATGGACCGGGAGCATGCGGGAACCCGCCTTACCTGTCCCCCACGTGTCCGGTGCAGTCCTGGGTATCCCCCCCTGTGCCTCTGCTAGATGGAAATGTGCAGGGGGCCCCGCAGAAATCACATACCCAGTTGTGGTGTTGCAACCCGGTGGGGGTGTTGGAGGAACAGCGCTGGCATCCTCTGGACTGCCAGGTGCTGTCTGCTCAAGTAAAAATAATAGAGAAAAAAATACTAAAAATTTAAAATCTTGGGCTGCATACTGCAGCCCCTGTTCAGTGGTGATCAGTTCCTACTGGCACTGAAAAAACTAAAAAGTGTCTTAGCATGGGGGGAGGAGAGGAGCCCAGTGCATCCTGGGAGGCTCACAAGCTTAATCTGTTCGGTGCCAGTCCTGGTTTCCACCAGCATACCCAAGGTATTCCCTGTGGAGACCATGGACCCCGAAGAAGAAAAATAGGTTATGTAGTTTAATCAGTCTAATATGAAACCAGCACAAATTAGCTTAAATCCAATTTCTCTTACGTCCTAGAGGATGCTGGGGACTCCGTAAGGACCATGGGGATAGACGGGCTCCGCAGGAGACATGGGCACTTTAAGACTTTAGGAATGGGTGTGCACTGGCTCCTCCCTCTATGCCCCGCCTCCAGACCTCAGTTTACTACTTTGCCCAGAAGAGACTGGGTGCATTACAGGGAGCTCTCCTGAGTTTCCTGTCAGAAAGTATTTGGTTAGGTTTTTCATTTTCAGGGAGCCTGCTGGCAACAGACTCCCTACATCGAAAGACTGAGGGGAGAGAAGCAGACCTACTTCTGTGAGTTTCAAGGCTCTGCTTCTTAGGCTACTGGACACCATTAGCTCCAGAGGGATCGGTACGCAGGTCTCACCCTCGCCGTCCGTCCCAGAGCCGCGCTGCCGTCCTCCTCACAGAGCCGGAAGATAGAAGCCGGGTGAGTATGAGAAGAAAAGAAGACTTCAGAGGCGGCAGAAGACTTCATGATCTTCACTGAGGTAACACACAGCGGTGAAGCTGTGCGCCATTGCTCCCATACACCTCACACACGGCAGTCACTGTAAGGGTGCAGGGCGCAGGGGGGGGGGGGCGCCCTGGGCAGCATATAAACCTCTTTCTGGCAAAAATAGGTATATATACAGTTGGGCACTGTATATATAAAGAGCCCCCACCAGTTTCAGTATATTTGAGCGGGACAGAAGCCCGCCGCCGAGGGGGCGGGGCTTCTCCCTCAGCACTCACCAGCGCCATTTTCTCCACAGCACAGCGCTGAGAGGAAGCTCCCCGGACTCTCCACTGCTTAACCACGGTGAAAGAGGGTTTTGAAGAAAGGGGGGGGGGGGGGGGGCACATCATTTGGCGCATTTATATATGTACAAACAGCGCTACTGGGTAAACATAAATTTATATAGTGTTTGTTCCTGGGTCATATAGCGCTGGGTGTGTGCTGGCATACTCTCTCTCTGTCTCTCCAAAGGGCCTTGTGGGGGAACTGTCTTCAGGTAAGAGGATTCCCTGAGTGTGTGGTGTGTTGGTACGCGTGTGTCGACATGTCTGAGGTAGAAGGCTTTCAAGGGGGAGGAGGAGGAGGAGAGAATGAGTGTGGTGTCTCCGTCGACAACGCCGACACCTGACTGGATGGATATGTGGAAGGTTTTAAGTGCTAATGTAAATTTATTGCACAAAAGATTAAACAAAGCTGAAGCTAGGGAGCAGCCAGGGAGTCAACCCATGTCTGTCCCTATGTCGCAGGGACCTTCGGGGTCTCAAAAGCGCCCACTATCCCAAATTGTAGACACAGATACCGACACGGATTCTGACTCCAGTGTCGACTACAATGATGCAAAGTTACAGCCAAAAGTGGCTAAATGTATTCGATATATGATTATTGCAATAAAAGATGTTTTGCATATCATCAGAGGAACACGAGGGTACACATGTATAAGGGAAAGAAACCTGAGGTAACCTTTCCCCCCTCACATGAGTTGAACGAATTATGTGAAAAAGCTTGGGAATCTCCAGACAAAAAACTGCAGATTCCCAAAAGGATTCTTATGGCGTATCCTTTCCCGCCTACGGACATGATACGGTGGGAATCCTCCCCTAAGGTGGACAAAGCATTAACACGCTTATCCAAAAAGGTAGCGCTGCCATCCCAAGATACGGCTACCCTCAGGGATCCTGCTGACCGCAAGCAGGAGGTTATCTTGAAGTCCATTTACACACACTCTGGTACCTTACTCAGACCGGCGATTGCGTCGGCCTGGGTTTGTAGCGCGGTAGCAGCATGGACAGATACCTTATCAGCGGATATTGAGACCCTAGATAAGGATACCATTTTATTGACCCTAGGGCATATAAAAGATGCGGTATTATATATGAGAGATGCTCAAAGAGACATTAGTCTACTTGGTTCTAGAATCAACGCGATGTCCATTTTGACTAGACGAGTTCTATGGACCCGGCAATGGACAGGTGATGCCGACTCAAAGAGGCATATGGAGGTTTTACCTTACAAGGGTGAGGAATTGTTTGGGGAAGATCTCTCGGACTTGGTCTCCACAGCTACAGCTGGTAAATCAAATTTTCTACCTTATATTCCCTCACAGCCTAAGAAAGCGCCACATTATCAAATGCAGTCCTTTCGATCACAAAGAAACAAGAAAGTACGAGGTGTGTCCTTTCTTGCCAGAGGTAAGGGCAGAGGGAAAAAAAGCTAGTTCCCAGGAACAGAAGTCCTCCCTGGCCTCTACAAAATCCACCGCATGACGCTGGGGCTCCGCTACAGGAGTCCGCCCCAGTGGGGGCACGTCTTCGAGTTTTCAGCCACATCTGGGTTCACTCACAGGTGGATCCCTGGGCAATAGAAATTGATTCCCAGGGTTACAAGCTGGAATTCGAAGAGGTGCCTCCTCGCCGGTTTTTCAAATCGGCCCTACCAGCTTCTCCTCCGGAAAGGGAGATAGTGTTAAATGGAAAGGGAGATAGTGTTAAATGCATTCACAAATTGTATCTTCAACAGGTGGTGGTCAAGGTTCCCCTGCTTCAACAAGGGAGGGGATATTACTCAGCCCTATTTGTGGTCCCGAAACCGGACGGTTCGGGCAGACCCATTTTAAATTTAAAATCCCTGAACCTATACTTGAAAGGGTTCAAGTTCAAGATGGAATCGCTCAGAGCGGTCATCGCCAGCCTGGAAGGGGGGGATTTTATGGTATCTCTGGACATCAAGGATGCATACCTTCATGTTCCCATTTATCCACCTCATCAGGCGTACCTGAGATTTGCGGTACAGGATTGTCATTACCAATTTCAGACGTTGTCGTTTGGACTTTCCACGGCCCCGAGGATTTTCACCAAGGTAATGGCGGAAATGATGGTGCTCCTGCGCAAGCAAGGTGTCACAATTATCCCGTACTTGGACGATCTCCTCATAAAAGCGAGATCAAGAGAGCAGTTACTGAACAGCGTATCACTTTCACTGAAGGTGTTACAGCAACACGGCTGGATTCTCAATATCACGAAGTCGCAGTTGGTTCCTACGACTCGTCTGACTTTCTTGGGCATGATTCTGGATACAGACCAGAAAAGGGTTTATCTTCTGATAGAAAAAGCTCAGGAACTCATGACTCTAGTCAGGAATTTATTGAAGCCAAAACAGGTGTCAGTGCATCACTGCACTCGAGTCCTGGGAAAGATAGTGGCATCATACGAAGCCATTACCTTCGGCAGGTTCCATGCGAGGACTTTCCAATGGGACCTATTGGACAAGTGGTCTGGGTCACATCTACAAATTCATCAGTTGATCACCCTGTCCCCCAGAGCCAGGGTATCTCTCCTGTGGTGGCTGCAGAGTGCTCACCTTCTAGAAGGCCGCAGGTTCGTCATTCAGGACTGGATCCTGGTGACCACGGATGCGAGCCTCCGAGGTTGGGGAGCAGTCACACAGGGAATAAACTTCCAAGGTCTTTGGTCAAGTCAGGAGACTTGTCTTCACATCAACATCCTGGAACTGAGGGCCATATACAACGCCCTACGTCAAGCGGAGACCTTACTGCGCAACCGACCAGTTCTGATCCAGTCAGACAACATCACCGCAGTGGCTCATGTAAACCGCCAAGGCGGCACAAGGAGCAGAGAGGCAATGGCGGAAGCCACCAGGATTCTTTGCTGAGCGGAAAATCATGTAAGCGCACTATCAGCAGTGTTCATTCCGGGAGTGGACAATTGTGAAGCAGACTCTCTCAGCAGACACGACCTGCATCCAGGAGAGTGGGGACTTCATCAGGAAGTCTTCGCACAGATTGCAAGTCAGTGGGGACTGCCCCAGATAGACATGATGACATTCCGCCTCCACAAAAAGCTGCAGAGGTATTGCGCCAGATCAAAAGACCCGCAGGCGGTAGCTGTAGACGCCCTAGTGACACCGTGGGTGTTCCAGTCGGTCTGTGTTTCCTCCTCTTCCTCTCATCCCAAAGGTGTTGAGAATAATACGGGAAAAGAGGAGTACAGACAATTCTCATTGTTCCAGATTGGCCACGAAGGACCTGGTATCCGGATCTACTGGAAATGCTCACAGAAGATCCGTGGCCTCTTCCTCTACGACAGGACCTGTTGCAACAGGGGCCCCGTCTGTTCAAAGACTTACCACGGCTGCGTTTGACGGCATGGCGGTTGAACGCCGGATCCTAGCGGAAAAGGGCATTCCGGATGAGGTCATTCCTACTCTGATAAAGGCTAGGAAGGACGTGACAGCTAAACATTATCACCGTATATGGCGAAAATATGTTGCTTGGTGTGAGGCCAGGAATGCTCCTCCGGAAGAATTCCATCTGGGCCGTTTCCTTCACTTCCTACAAACTGGAGTGAATTTGGGCCTAAAATTAGGCTCCATTAAGGTTCAGATTTCGGTCTTATAAATTTTCTTTCAAAAAGAATTGGCTTCTCTCCCAGAAGTACAGACTTTTGTAAAGGGAGTGCTGCATATTCAGCCTCCTTTTGTACCTCCGGTGGCGCCTTGGGACCTTAACGTGGTGTTGAGTTTCCTTAAGTCGCACTGGTTTGAACCACTTCAAACGGTGGAGTTGAAATATCTCACTTGGAAAGTGGTCATGTTAGCCTTGGCTTCGGCTAGGCGAGTGTCGGAATTGGCGGCTTTGTCTCATAAAAGCCCCTATCTAGTTTTCCATATGGATAGAGTGGAATTGCAGACCCGCCGTCAATTCTTGCCTAAGGTGGTGTCATCTTTTCATATGAACCAACCTATTGTGGTGCCTGTGGCTACGCGCGAATTGGAGGATTCAGAGTCCCTTGATGTAGTCAGGGCTTTGAAAATTTACGTGGCCAGAACGGCTAGAGTCAGAAAAACAGAAGCATTGTTTGTCCTATATGCGGCCAACAAGGTTGGCGCCCCTGCTTCAAAGCAGACTATTGCTCGCTGGATCTGTAACACGATTCAGCAGGCTCATTCTACGGCTGGATTGCAGTTACCAAAATCGGTTAAGGCCCATTCCACTAGGAAGGTGGGCTCTTCTTGGGCGGCTACCCGGGGGGTCTCAGCTGCCGAGCTGCTACTTGGTCGGGTTCAAACACTTTTGCAAAATTCTATACGTTTGATACCCTGGCTGAGGAGGACCTCCTGTTTGCTCAATCGGTGCTGCAGAGTCATCCGCACTCTCCCGCCCGTTTGGGAGCTTTGGTATAATCCCCATGGTCCTTACGGAGTCCCCAGCATCCTCTAGGACGTAAGAGAAAATAAGAATTTACTTACCGATAATTCTATTTCTCGTAGTCCGTAGTGGATGCTGGGGACTCCGTAAGGACCATGGGGAATAGCGGCTCCGCAGGAGACTGGGCACAAAAGTAAAGCTTTAGAACTACCTGGTGTGCACTGGCTCCTCCCCCTATGACCCTCCTCCAAGCCTCAGTTAGGATACTGTGCCCGGACGAGCGTACACAATAAGGAAGGATTTTGAATCCCGGGTAAGACTCATACCAGCCACACCAATCACACCATATAACTTGTGCTCTAAACCCAGTTAACAGCATGATAACAGAGGAGCCTCTAGAAAAGATGGCTCACTACAGCAATAACCCGATTTTTTGGTAACAATAACTATGTACCAGTATTGCAGACAATCCGCACTTGGGATGGGCGCCCAGCATCCACTACGGACTACGAGAAATAGAATTATCGGTAAGTAAATTCTTATTTTCTCTGACGTCCTAGTGGATGCTGGGGACTCCGTAAGGACTATGGGGATCATACCAAAGCTCCCAAACGGGCGGGAGAGTGCGGATGACTCTGCAGCACCAAATGAGAGAACTCCAGGTCCTCCTCAGCCAGGGTATCAAATTTGTAGAATTTTACAAACGTATTTGCTCCTGACCAAGTAGCTGCTCGGCAAAGTTGTAAAGCCGAGACCCCTCGGGCAGCCGCCCAAGATGAGCCCACCTTCCTTGTGGAATGGGCTTTTACAGATTTTGGCTGTGGCAGGCCTGCCACAGAATGTGCAAGCTGAATTGTACTACAAATCCAACGAGCAATAGTCTGCTTAGAAGCAGGAGCACCCAGCTTGTTGGGTGCATACAGAATAAACAACGAGTCAGATTTTCTGACTCCAGCCGTCCTGGAAACCTATATTTCCAGGGCTCTGACAACGTCTAGCAACTTGGAGTCCTCCAAGTCCCTAGTAGCCGCAGGCACCACAATAGGTTGATTCAGGTGAAACGCTGAAAACCACCTTAGGGAGAAACTGAGGACAAGTCCTCAATTCCGCCCTGTCCGAATGGAAAATCAGATGAGGGCTTTTACAGGATAAAGCCGCCAATTCTGACACGCACCTGGCCCAGGCCAGGGCCAACAGCATGACCACTTTCCATGTGAGATATTTTAACTCCACAGATTTAAGTGGTTCAAACCAATGTGACTTTTGGAACCCAAAAACTACATTTAGATCCCAAGGTGCCACTGGAGGCACAAAAGGAGGCTGTATATACAGTACCCCTTTCACAAACGTCTGAACTTCAGGGACTGAAGCTAGTTCTTTTTGGAAGAAAATTGACAGGGCCGAAATTTGAACCTTAATGGACCCCCATTTCAGGCCCATAGACACTCCTGTTGCAGGAAATGTAGGAATCTACCTAGTTGAAAATTCCTCCGTCGGGGCCTTACTGGCCTCGCACCACGCAACATATTTTCGCCAAATGCGGTGATAATGTTTTGCGGTTATATCTTTCCTAGCTTTGATCAGGATAGGAATGACTTCATCCGGAATGCCTTTCTCCTTCAGGATCCGGCGTTCAACCGCCATGCCGTCAAACGCAGCCGCGGTAAGTCTTGGAACAGACAGGGTCCTTGCTGGAGCAGGTCCCTTCTTAGAGGTAGAGGCCACGGATCCTCCGTGAGCATCTCTTGAAGTTCCGGTTACCAAGTCCTTCTTGGCCAATCCGGAGCCACG
Source organism: Pseudophryne corroboree (assembly GCF_028390025.1). Classification (NCBI taxonomy): domain Eukaryota; kingdom Metazoa; phylum Chordata; class Amphibia; order Anura; family Myobatrachidae; genus Pseudophryne; species Pseudophryne corroboree. The sequence goes on along the minus strand of NC_086453.1, from coordinate 193,523,499 downwards.
AATATAGTGCTTACTCCTCTCCATCTTATAATTCTCAGTACCTTGGGTATGAGAGGCAGAGGAAGGAACACATACACTGACTGGTACACCCACTGTGTTACCAGAGCGTCTACAGCTATTGCCTGAGGGTCCCTTGACCTGGCGCAATACTTGTCGAGTTTGATAAACATGTGGAAGACTTCTGGGTGAAGTCCCCACTCTCCCGGGTGGAGGTCGTGTCTGCTGAGGAAGTCTGCTTCCCAGTTGTCCACTCCCGGAATGAATACTGCTGACAGTGCTATCACATGATTTTCCGCCCAGCGAAGAATCCTTGCAGCTTCTGCCATTGCCCTCCTGCTTCTTGTGTCACCCTGTCTGTTTACGTGGGTGACTGCCGTGATGTTGTCCGAATGGATCAACTCCGGGTGACCTTGAAGCAGAGGTCTTGCTAAGCTTAGAGCATTGTAAATGGCCCTTAGCTTCAGGATATTTATGTGAAGTGATGTCTCCAGGCTTGACCATAAGCTCTGGAATTTCCTTCCCTGTGTGACTGCTCCCCAGCCTCGCAGGCTGGCATCCGTGGTCACCAGGACCCAGTCCTGAATGTGCGGCCCTCTAGAAGATGAGCACTCTGCAACCACCACAGGAGAGACACCCTTGTGCTTGGTGACAGGGATATCCGCGGATGCATCTGAAGATGTGACCTGGACCATTTGTCCAGCAGGTCCCACTGGAAAGTTCTTGCGTGGAATCTGCCGAATGGGATTGCTTCGTAGGAAGCCACCATTTTTCCCAGAACCATTTCATTGATGTACTGAGACTTGGCTCGGTTATAGGAGGTTCCCGACTAGCTCGGATAACTCCCTGACTTTCTCCTCCGGGAGAAACACCTTTTTCTGGACTGTGTCCAGGATCATCCCTAGGAACAGAAGACGAGTCGTCGGAATCAGCTGCGATTTTGGAATATTGAGAATCCAATCGTGCTGCCGCGACACTACCTGAGATAGTGCTACACCGACCTCCAACTGTTCCCTGGATCTTACCCTTATCAGGGAATCGTCCAAGTAAGGGATAACTAAAATTCCCTTCCTTCGAAGGAGTATCATCATTTCGGCCATTACCTTGGTAAAGACCCGGGGTGCCGTGGACCATCCATACGGCAGCGTCTGAAACTGATAGTGACAGTTCTGTACCATAAACCTGAGGTACCCTTGGTGAGAAGGGTAAATTGGGACATGAAGGTAAGCATCCTTGATGTCCCGAGACATCATGTAGTCCCCTTCTACCAGGTTCGCAATCACTGCTCTGAGTGACTCAATCTTGAATTTGAACCTCCGTATGTAAGTGTTCAAGATTTTAGATTTAGAATTGGTCTCACCGAGCCGTCCGGCTTCGGTACCACAACAGTGTGGAATAATACCCCGTTCCCTGTTGCAGGAGGGGTACCTTGATTATCACCTGCTGGGAATACAGCTTGTGAATGGCTTCCAAAACTGCCTCCCTGTCAGAAGGAGACATCGGTAAAGCCGACTTTAGGAAACGGCGAGGGGGAGACGTCTCGAATTCCAATTTGTACCCCTGAGATATCACCTGAAGGATCCAGGGGTCTACTTGCGAGTGAGCCCACTGCGCGCTGAAAATCATTGAGACGGGCCCCCACCGTGCCTGATTCTGCTTGTAAAGCCCCAGCGTCATACTGAGGGCTTGGCAGAGGCGGGAGAGGGCTTCTGTTCCTGGGAACTGGCTGATTTCTGCAGCCTTTTTCCTCTCCCTCTGTCACGGGGCAGAAATGAGGAACCTTTTGCCCGCTTGCCCACGAAAAGACTGCGCCTGATAATACGGCGTCTTCTTATGTTGAGAGGCGACCTGGGGTACAAACGTGGATTTCCCAGCTGTTGCCGTGGCCACCAGGTCTGAAAGACCGACCCCAAATAACTCCTCCCCTTAATAAGGCAATACTTCCAAATGCCGTTTGGAATCCGCATCACCTGACAACTGTCGTGTCCATAACCCTCTACTGGCAGAAATGGACAACGCACTTAGACTTGATGCCAGTCGGCAAATATTCCGCTGTGCATCACGCATATATAGAAATGCATCTTTTAAATGCTCTATAGGCAATAATATACTGTCCCTATCTAGGGTATCAATATTTTCAGTCAGGGAATCCGACCACGCCAACCCAGCACTGCACATCCAGGCTGAGGCGATTGCTGGTCGCAGTATAACACCAGTATGTGTGTAAATACATTTTAGGATACCCTCCTGCTTTCTATCAGCAGGATCCTTAAGGGCGGCCATCTCAGGAGAGGGTAGAGCCCTTGTTCTTACAAGCGTGTGAGCGCTTTATCCACCCTAGGGGGTGTTTCCCAACGCACCCTAACCTCTGGCGGGAAAGGATATAATGCCAATAACATTTTAGAAATTATCAGTTGTTATCGGGGGAAACCCACGCATCATCACACACCTCATTTAATTTCTCAGATTCAGGAAAACTACAGGTAGTTTTTCCTCACCGAACATAATACCCCTTTTTGGTGGTACTCGTATTATCAGAAATGTGTAAAACATTTTTCATTGCCTCAATCATGTAACGTGTGGCCCTACTGGAAGTCACATTTGTCTCTTCACCGTCGACACTGGAGTCAGTATCCGTGTCGGCGTCTATATCTGCCATCTGAGGTAACGGGCGCTTTAGAGCCCCTGACGGCCTATGAGACGTCTGGACAGGCACAAGCTGAGTAGCCGGCTGTCTCATGTCAACCACTGTCTTTTATACAGAGCTGACACTGTCACGTAATTCCTTCCAACAGTTCATCCACTCAGGTGTCGACCCCCTAGGGGGTGACATCACTATTACAGGCAATCTGCTCCGTCTCCACATCATTTTTCTCCTCATACATGTCGACACAAACGTACCGACACACAGCACACACACAGGGAATGCTCTGATAGAGGACAGGACCCCACTAGCCCTTTGGGGAGACAGAGGGAGAGTTTGCCAGCACACACCAGAGCGCTATATATATATACAGGGATAACCTTATATAAGTGTTTTTCCCCTTATAGCTGCTGTATTTTTAATACTGCGCGTAATTAGTGCCCCCCTCTCTTTTTTAACCCTTTCTGTAGTGTAGTGACTGCAGGGGAGAGCCAGGGAGCTTCCCTCCAACGGAGCTGTGAGGGAAAATGGCGCCAGTGTGCTGAGGAGATAGGCTCCGCCCCCTTCTAGGCGGCCTTATCTCCCATTTTTCTGTGTATTCTGGCAGGGGTTAAATTCATCCATATAGCCCAGGAGCTATATGTGATGCATTTTTTTGCCATCCAAGGTGTTTTTATTGCGTCTCAGGGCACCCCCCCCCAGCGCCCTGCACCCTCAGTGACCGGAGTGTGAAGTGTGCTGAGAGCAATGGCGCACAGCTGCAGTGCTGTGCGCTACCTTGTTGAAGACAGGACGTCTTCTGCCGCCGATTTTCCGGACCTCTTCTGTCTTCTGGCTCTGTAAGGGGGCCGGCGGCGCGGCTCTGGGACCTATCCATGGCTGGGCCTGTGATCGGTCCCTCTGGAGCTAATGTCCAGTAGCCTAAGAAGCCCAATCCACTCTGCACGCAGGTGAGTTCGCTTCTTCTCCCCTTAGTCCCTCGATGCAGTGAGCCTGTTGCCAGCAGGTCTCACTGAACATAAAAAACCTAAAACTAAACTTTTCACTAAGCAGCTCAGGAGAGCCACCTAGTGTGCACCCTTCTCGTTCGGGCACAAAAATCTAACTGAGGCTTGGAGGAGGGTCATAGGGGAGGAGCCAGTGCACACCAGGTAGTTCTAAAGCTTTACTTTTGTGCCCAGTCTCCTGCGGAGCCGCTATTCCCCATGGTCCTTACGGAGTCCCCAGCATCCACTAGGACGTCAGAGAAAATAAGATTTTAAACCTACCGGTAAATCTTTTTCTCGTAGTCCGTAGAGGATGCTGGGCGCCCGTCCCAAGTGCGGACTACTTCTGCAAGACTTGTATATAGTTTTGCTTACATAAGGGTTATGTTATAGTTTTCATCGGTCTTGGACTGATGCTATGTTGGTTTCATACTGTTAACTGGTTAGTAAATCTCAAGTTATACGGTGTGATTGGTGTGGCTGGTATGAATCTTGCCCTTGGATTAACAAAAATCATTTCCTCGTACTGTCCGTCTCCTCTGGGCACAGTTTCTCTAACTGAGGTCTGGAGGAGGGGCATAGAGGGAAGACCCAGTGCACACCCATTCCTAAAGTCTTTCTCAAAGTGCCCATGTATCCTGCGGAGCCCGTCTATCCCCATGGTCCTTACGGAGTCCCCAGCATCCTCTACGGACTACGAGAAAAAGATTTACCGGTAGGTTTAAAATCTTATTTTCACATACCCTCCAATATTTCACTGCCAAAAAAGGTACACTTGGACCACCAGAGTAGGTGTGTCTTTGCCACCCAGAGGCATATCAGCTAGAGGAGGCAGGTCTTACCCACCCATGGGGTGTATCTTTCCCACCCTCAATTTCATTTTTAAGTTTAATTATGTTATTTATTCATTTAGAGCAGTTAGGGTTAATGCAGGAACACCCCCGGCAATGTAGGGGTTAACAAATTGGTAGGTTACACCTGCAGAGGTATTGCAGTGATTCGCTAGGAATTACAGTGTGCCTGTTATAGAATGCCACTACAGGGTGGGGTGCTTGTGCACCTAAGTGTTGGCGATACAGTGGTCATCTGAAGCCCTTTGGGCTGTTGCATGGTCCAGTAAAGCAGTGCTGTGGCCACAGTGCCCACCAGCTCCAGGCAACAACAGACAGAGCAGCAGCACAGTGCTGTGGCTGCTGTCCTAACCGGGTTGAGGGCTTTGCTGGGCCAACTCGGTCAGTGTTCCCGGTACAAGTTGGTGCCATCACCTGTGCCAGTCATATATGTGTTACTACATATATGCAGAGGCGTAGCTAGGGTTTTCGGAGCCCAGGGCAAGATGGAAAATGGCGCCACCCCCCCCCAAAAAAAAAGCATGTGCGCACGCCAGATACATTGCCCCACAGTGCCAGATACATTGCCCCATAGTGCCAGATACATTGCCCCACAGTGCCAGTTTCATTGCCCCACAGTGCCAGTTTCATTGCCCCACAGTGCCAGATACATTGCCCCACAGTGCCAGATACATTGCCCCACAGTGCCAGATACATTGCCCCACAGTGCCAGTTACATGCCCCACAGTGCCAGATACATTGCCCCACAGTGCCAGTTACATGCCCCACAGTGCCAGTTACATGCCCCACAGTGCCAGATACATGCCCCACAGTGCCAGATACATTGCCACACAGTGCCAGATACATGCCCCACTCAGTGCCAGATACATGCCCCACTCAGTGCCAGATACATGCCCCACTCAGTGCCAGATACATGCCCCACTCAGTGCCAGATACATGCCCCACTCAGTGCCAGATACATGCCCCACTCAGTGCCAGATACATGCCCCACTCAGTGCCAGATACATGCCCCACTCAGTGCCAGTTACATGCCCCACTCAGTGCCAGTTACATGCCCCACTCAGTGCCACCCCCCCCCGGTCACTCGCCGCTTGTGTTGATATGTGAGGGGAGGAGAGCGCAGCACCTCTCCTTCCCCTCACCGCTCCAGGTCTCCAATCAGGAGCCGGTCCGCAAGCTCTGATTGGCTAACGCCGCCGGAGACCGGACACACGCAGCGCTGCTGGCAGCGATGGTGAGGGGAGGGAGAGACGCTGCGCTCTCCTCCTCTCACATTTCGTCGTGACGGGGGCGAGTGGGGCATGATGCCCTGGCCGGCGGCGGCGCCCCCCTCTCCTGGGCCTGCTAAGGCGCCCAAGGCACGTGCCCCACTCACCCTACCCTAGTTACGCGTCTGCATATATGTAAGCACAAATATTAGCAGAAGGCTGCTTGCACATATTAAGAGCCATGTTTCTGCATAACACAAAGAAAAGGAGGACGTGAGAGAATAAGTAAATGTATCCCTGACAGTCCAAGATAGTGATCTATAGGGATTAAAGCGCCCTGCAGCCTGCTACAAATCACATATCTGCTGCATCTCAATGAGCTTGGCGTTATCAGTGCACAATTACGGTGGTTGAAAAGCAGAGAGCTGAATGGTAATGTCTCTTCCTTACCAGAGTGTCTTGCCCTACGTGCTGCTTCTGAGACTGCAGGATCTCCTCTCTGTCAATCATCCCAGCATCTGCAAGAGGGTGATTCAATTATTAATCTAGGCAGTTTTGTTTTTTACCTTGCACATGCACAGCAAGTGGCAGATGCACGTGGGCCTCAATCATTCCATCTACACCAGTGTGACAAGATAATAATAACCAGACATATTCAGATTAGATTAATCAAATGACCGTATGCTACACAGTGGAGGCAGCTATTTTGTGGGCTGAAACCAGTGAGTATATTCAATCACTAGGAACATGTGACATCACTGAGGTATGAGGTATGCAAGTCCTTATGTCTCAGAAATAACACTATTTCCTGGTTAAATATTGGTTCAGCTAACAATACGGTTGCCATGGTATAGTGAAATAGAAATGTACACTTAGAAAATAACCTGTACTAAGGTTCATCATCAGTGCACAAACAAATGTGAATACTATGTTAACAAATTGTAAGCGCCATAACGCAGGGCCCTCTCCCGTCATGTGCTGTTCTTTCCCTCGCATGTCCCATCAGCTCCTCCTCAATGGCAACATCGGCAACAAACCGTTGGTTTGAGCCGCCATTGCTTTACTGGGTATAATGACTGCATGTGCAGCAATGGTTATATATCCTGCATCCCATGTTTTGTATAGTAAGTCTTTTACACTTTTTCTTATGCTTGCACAGTATCAGTTTATATACTTTTCAAGGCGTTGCGGTCCTCTTGCGATGCCACATAAACGATAAGTCAGAAAATTTATATTTTAGGTGCTAGCAACCAGAGGCTGATGATCGGAAGAGCAGCTATTATAGTCATGATTTTAGATGCTTTCTAATTAGGATGTAAATAAGAGGAACCCTTTCTTGCGATTTCTGAATGGACAAATGGAACAGTGAAGACCAGACCAATGCCTCATCTACAATAACGTACTATGCAATATAATGTATATATATAAATATCTATAACAACGAGTCATAATAAATGTCAATATCCCTTTGCTGCCTGGTTTTTCAGGGCTACTGTAGATTTGCAAAACATACAAATACGGGGGCATGGTACACGTAACCCACTGAAACAAATCAGCAACTACTGTAGCAATGCTTGGTTTAGTGTAAGACACGCATTCAAGTCCATAAACCAGTAAGAAAAAAATACAGTAACTCCATCACTAACATGCAAAACAAACACATACAAGATTGTATAACTGCTATTTGCTTTCATAGACTGTTTGTCTAGATGGCAAAGTGAATAGTGGAAGGAGTGAAATCATCATTGTAAAGTTCTGCTCTCTCTAGGACGGGATCGGTATGAAATACCTCCAATCAAAATCCCGACACCAATTGACCGATGGTCAAAATCCCGACAAGGTCAAAATCCCGACATGGACAAAATACCGACATTTAAAATACCGACAAGGTCAAAATACCGACATGTAAAATGCCGACAGGTCAAAATACCGACATGCGGTTTTTGTTGTTTTTGTGTGTGTATGTCGACATAAGTCAACATGGTCACCATATAAAGTGTACCGCTGCGCTCGCCATGCTTCGGGCACGGTGCCTCGATGCGCTCGGCACACTATTATATTCCCCCTCCAGGTCCACTGGGATGGTAAAGTATGAACAAGTCAGTTTCAATTAAAAAAATCATGAAAAACTAATGTCGGTATTTTGACCTGTCGGCATTTTACATGTCGGTATTTTGACCTTGTCTGTATTTTAAATGTCTATTTTGTCCATGTCAGGATTTTGACCTTGTCGGGATTTTGACCATCGGTCTATTGGTGTCACAGTTTGTACATTGACCCGTGGTCGTACGGCAGATAGGTAACAAGTACCTATACGCTGTGCGATTGGACTGCGCGTTTGTGGGTGCAATATATACAGCGCAACTTGATACCCCTTTTACGAGCTTTTGCGTAGAACCGCGGTATCAGTAGTGCGGTGTAGAGCATACGCAAGCGTGATTTGTGTATAAGTGTATAGGGAGTTTTTCGCTGGTCTCTCTCAGGAAAATCTCCAGCGGTGTATATTCACTGGAATAGGTAAGTCACCCCTAAACACTACCAGTGAATAGAAACCAGATAGGGGCCTCACTGGGTTCGCGGTGGTCACTATTGGAGTGAGTCGTGGTACTCAGCGGAGGAGTGGGTGAAAGCGCTCTAAGAACTTTCACCGTCTATTCGTATTGTGCATTGGGGATTGCGTAAAAAAGAAAAAGTCTGCGATGGGATCCAATTGCACAAGCGGTGGACGTTTTGTAGCCAGGGTTCAGGTTGAAGAGCTGCGGCCCAAGGGGTCAGCGAGGTTTGTTATGTGTGGTAAATATGGATCACACACGGAAGACTTTTTGTCTGAATGGGTACGTATGACTGACAAAGATAGGGTACCATTCCCTAGGGTGGGCAGCTTTGAACCAGAGGTATTACAGAACTTAAGGATAAGGATATGTATGATAAAATCCAAGAAACAAAGGATTAGACATACAGATTGTTTAAATTTATGGCAACAGGAGGGGGATGTGCAAAGGGAATTAGCTCGCGCAGCAGGTTCCAAACCCAGCGGGAAAACAATGGCGACCGCACCACCACCATATATTGTGGGGGAGAAAGTGGCTACAGACAATGGTACATTGGTACAGGATAGGAGAGTAATTGATAAATGTACTAACGCTAACCCTTGCCAGTTGTATCCCATTTTAAATTTTCCCCAGGACTGCGAGCAGGAAGATGAGCCCAGCACGATATCGGCACTCTCTCTAGCAGCCACCATACAGGACATTCAGGTGGGCACGGCCCAACCAACAAGAGCAGTAGTCAGGCCCCCTAGCGGAGGGATAAGTGAGGTTGTGTCCACAGGTAAGTACGGTACCATACATTATGCAGAGACAATAGCTCCCCACATTGTAAAATCAAACCAGAATGATGTAATTGAATTAAATCCTGTCAGGGTGATTGCAGTCCCCAATGGGAAGACTGACGCTCAGGGAGTCACTCCCATCAGGAACATTGCCATGCACTGTCCCTGGTCCCGAGCAGAGTTAAGGTCAATTGTCAGAAGTTCCCGATCCCAGAAAAGATCTAGTCGCATGCCAGAGGTTCATTAAAGAGTTAGGTAACGCCAACGAACCCACGAATAAAGATTGGCGAACAGTGCTACGGGTATGTTTACCCTCAAATATTGACCCCGCAAAATTCATAACTGATTGTAAGTTAGACGCAGAAGTACCTCTCACTGATGAATACAATCAGGAGAATGTACGGCAAATCAATCTGCAATTAGGAGTATATTTCCCTACTGTTGTCAAATGGAATAAAATCTTTTCCATATGACAAAAGGAAGGTGAAATGGCATCCGAATATTTCCATCGAGCACTGCAGGAAATGTCTAGATACACTGGGATAGAGGACAAAAAAGATAATGCGCATCACAGGGAGGTAGCTGTTACTTTATTAATGGACTGGTTAAAAGAGGCATTAAGAGCAAGGGTACAGACCTCTCAACCAAACTGGAGAGGTATCTCGGTGGCTGCATTGAGAGAGTCCGCTATCGAGCACGACAGGAACATCAGTAAGCACAGGGAGTCTCAGGGAGAAAAGCTGATGACAGTGAGTATAGACGCACTTACCAAAAAGCCATATCAGCCGAAACCCCAGAACCCTGATAGTAAGTCACGTATAGTAACATGCTATGCTTGTCACCAGGTAGGACATTACTCGAGGGAATGTAAGAATAAAGGTACACATAATGTATACCGACCCGCTAGACCAGGATATGAACCACACTACAATGCACATAATTGGGATCAGGGACCACTTAGGAGAAATTACGAGCCACATGCAGGGGAAACAAGGAGGTACCCACCAAGGAGAGACTGGCAGGCCTCCGAAAATTCTCAGCTACCCCCCCTCACATATTGTAGCTGCCAATGCGCTGCGGGAGGGTCTCAACACACAATAGGGGTTGGCCCACACCTGTAGTCTGCAGCCAGTGAAGTTGATTGCTAGCTTTGGTAGTGAACCTGAGGTAACGGTTGATGTAGCTGGTGTACCATTACCTTTTCTCGTAGATACAGGGGCGGCCAGGTCAGTGTTAAATTCAACGATAGGTATAAAAACCACGGGTAAAACAATTTCGGCAATGGGGGTAACAGGAACTGTGCAACAATACCCTTTGAGTAGACCGGCAGAGATTACGATAGGGCCTTTGCAAACCAAACATTCTTTTCTGCTGGCTGCATCGGCTCCGACTAATCTACTCGGCAGAGATTTATTGTGTAAAATGCGGTGTGTCATATACTGTACTCCTGAGGGATTCTTCTTGGATATACCTGGGAACCACGCTCAAGAAGTACAAGATATATTAGACACCCCTCAAAGGCTAATGTCGCATTCTACTGTTATAGACAAGTGTCCATCAAAGGTAGAGGAAATGATCTCACAAATACCGGGTTCCCTTTGGACCAAAGATGGACAAGACACTGGATTGATGGCGAATGTAGCTCCAGTAGTAGTACAAGTAAAAGATGGTAGGATAGCTCTAAAAATCCCTCAGTATCCTCTGAAGCCAGAGGTAGAATTAGGAGTGTACCCCGTCATAGAGCGGCTGCTACACCAGGGCATCCTAGTCAGGACGTCCAGCACCGCCAATAGTCCCATCTTCCCTGTGAAAAAGAGTGGGGGGAGGGGTTACAGGCTAGTGCAGGATCTAAGGGGGATAAACAAGATGGTTGAGAGCCAATTCCCCATAGTGCCCAATCCAGCTGTCATCCTCATGCAAATTCCCTCTACTGCAAAATTCTTCACTGTCATTGACCTCTGTTCTGCCTTCTTTTCTGTCCCTCTGCACCCTGACAGCCAATACCTCTTCGCTTTTACATACAGGGGAGTACAGTACACCTGGACTCGTCTCCCCCAAGGTTTCATTGACAGCCCGAGTATTTTCTCCCAGGCCTTGCATGACTGTTTACAATTCTTTCAACCTGAGAGTGGATCGGTGCTAATACAGTATGTCGATGACTTATTTTTGCGTTCTGACTCACTCGAATCGTCTATGAAAGACACAAAACAGCTTGTTTCATCTTTCCCAAACGGGACACAAGGTTTCAAAGGATAAGTTGCAGTTGTGCCAGAGCAGGGTAAAATATTTGAGACATTGCTTGACTCAAGGACTTAAGACACCTCACCGCTGATAGAATACAGGCGATTCGCGACATGACTCTGCCACAAACTCAGCAACAGATCCGCACTTTCCTTGGAATGTGTGGGTACTGCCGAAACTGGATCCCAGGGTTTTCTATACTGGCTTTACCTTTGCAATGAATGGTCTCTTCAAACAAACCAGAATGGGTCTCGCAAACAGATGAGTCCGAACTGGCATTTGAGAGACTCAAACAGTGCCTATCACAGGCACCTGCATTAGGTATGCCAGATTATGAGAAGCCCTTTGAATTGTACGGTACAGAAAGTGCAGGGTGCGCGGCAGGCGTTTTAACTCAGAGACATGGTAATGCCAGCAGACCGGTAGCATACTATAGTGCACAGATGGACACTGTAGCGCGGTCTCTCCCTACTTGCTTGCGAAGTGTTGCAGCGATAGCTTTGCTGGTAAGTAAAAGCGAGGACGTAGTGTTAGGACATGACCTGACCATTCATACACCTCATGCAGTATCAGCCTTACTGAACTCAGCCCAAACCAGACATGTCTCATCTGCTCGGTTTACAAAGTGGGAATTATCACTGATGGCCCCGGTAAACATCATCATTAAGAGATGCAGCTCACTAAATCCTGCAACTTACTTGCCAAGTGTGCCTGGACAGGCACAAAGGGTGGAGGATGAGAATAATGGTGAAGGAGGATTTAGTGCAGATACTGATACGCATGATTGTATGGAATACCTGAATCAGACTTTCACAGCGAGACCTGACATCAGTGGCAACCCACTGGAAGGAGTAGACTTCACCTTCTACACTGACGGCAGCTGGCACACCTGTAGTACATGCGTCCCACATAAAGACTTCTAACAGCGATACAGGAACCAGACAGAGTAGCTGTTATCAAGTGCAAAGCACATACTTACAACCAAGACCCAATATCACTTGGTAACAGCTGGGCAGACGAAGCTGCTAAATCAGCAGCCAGCACCCCCATACAAACGAACATCACATCACTGATGACATTTAACACGATCAACACACAACAATTAATTGAAATGCAAGATTTGTGTTCTTTACAGGAAAAGGCAGTCTGGAGGTCAAAGGGGTATGGCCAGGAGTCCTCAGGACTCTGGACAGGTGGACAGGGTAAGCCAGTGGCCCCCACAGCATATCTTCCAAGCTTAGCTGAGGCGGCACACGGTCTGACTCATCTGGGCAAAGAGGGTATGTGCAAGCTGGTAAGAGCCTACTGGTGTGCGCCAGGATTCTCTTCTCATGCAGATAAGAGAGCAATGACATGTTTTACTTGCTTGAGGAAGAATATTGGAAAGTCAATACCAACAGAGCCATCCCATATCCCTCCAACAGACGGACCTTTTCAGGTAATACAAATCGATTTCATACAGTTACCACCCTGTAGGAATTTAAAATATGTGTTAGTTTGTATTGATGTATTTTCCAACTGGGTAGAAGCGTTCCCTGCTGCCACAAATACTGCTACGTTCACTGCAAAGAAAATTGTGCAGGAATTTGTGTGTAGATATGGTATCCCTAGAATAATTGAAAGTGACAGGGGTACCCATTTTACAGGTGAAGTCTTTCAGGTCATGTGCAAACTGATGGGAATTAATACCAAACTGCATACTCCGTACCGTCCACAGGCGAGTGCAGAGGTGGAGAGAGTGAACAGCACTATTAAGAACAAGCTGAGCAAATTAATGGCTGAAACTGGATTGTCATGGCCAGAAGCTTTGCCACTAGTGTTGTACAGCATCAGAACCACTCCCAGGTCTCCCCTTAACCTATCACCCTTTGAAATTCTTTTGGTCGACAACCTCATGTAATGATAGACCCCCAGGATGATTTGAAATGTAATAATGAAGTGACTGTGAAATATTTGGTTGGGATGAGCCAGCAGCTGAGAAATCAACAAAGAAATTTAAAGCTGGTGATTCCTGACCTACCGAACAGTAATTGTCATGACATTGAGCCTGGGGATTATGTGATGATTCGAAATTTCTTACGCTCAGGTTGCCTCATAGACAGGTGGGAAGGACCATATCAAGTCTTGTTAACCAGCACAACAGCATTAAAGGTCGCCGAAAGAGAGACTTGTATCCACTCGTCCCACTGCAAAAAGGTCGCTGACCCGGAGAGAACTCGTGACAAAGAGCAGAGTGTAGAGAACCTCGTATCACTGGAGTGTCTGTTCTGGGAAAGTTGAGAGGCAGGACTGTTGAAGGGCATCTGAGCACAGAGAGTAACAAGATCTAGAACGGTTGTCGTACCATTTACTTTTTTCACCTCCCCCTGCATTTTCCTTTCTTTTCTCCTTCTTATTTTCCTCCATTCCCCTAACGAAATTGATCGATCACAAGAGACTGCGTTTCGGGTTCTGTTAATAATTCTGGTTTTGATCAGGACAGTTTGTTTTGGTGAGGGTCCCAGAGAGGTCGAGCAGGGATCTGGAATGGGTTCTGATGGCGAGTATGAATTTGTAGGATCTCAGTAGCAGCACATCACTTTAGTAAAGGCTGGCATCAGTAAGCGCTCTGGTAGTCAGGGAGCTCGGAGGCACTGTGAGGGGTTATTGTCTGATGAATATTGTATTTGTAGGAATTGTGAGAATATAGTTGAGGATGGGTGCATCCAGAGATGTCAGTCCAGCTTTAATATCGACATGGACCGTCATCCGTTGAGTGATTACCACTCACTACTGGGTAAGGTCTTAAACCAGACAGAATGCTTGGTGTGCTCACAGGTACCTCAAGGTCAGAGCAAGTCAGGATAAGTACCGTACCCTTTAGCAATAGATGAGGTACTCGAATTATGGGGTGGGAGACCGGTGGACAAGAAATTCAATATCTCTAGGCCCCCTAGCTTGAAGCTCCACCAGTATCATGTAGACAGGTCCTTATTGTGTTTTAATATTTCCAATTACCGAAAACCGGGAAATTGGGAAGTGACGTGGAATAACCAGACAATGACCTTTTCACACAGAGCTGATAGGATACCCATAGATAGAAAAAGGGATTACTCTGCGCCAAGACACTTTATAAAACCACAGTGTGCAATCTGTCATGTGTAGTAATTGACTTCAAATATATGTAACCACTTTTATATTTGGTCTATTAAAAATAACAAAATGAAACACACATATATAACATATACTTTGTAACAATAAATTACTCTCTATGGAAGCACTGTAAATAATATACAATATATTTAAAAATAACTTGTTGGCTCTGTTTGGTTGGAATTAAATTACTAAACACTGGCGTCCCAGTGTCAAATTAGGTGAAAAAAGTCCCGCAATGTAATAATGCAGTCTCTTGATAAATGACTTACAGAAATTGCAATGTATAATTACCCATGTGCTGGTTCCTGGAATGATTAAATACAGGGTCCGTTTTGTAGAATAATGCACATATGCAGGTATGCAGTATGGTATTGAGTTACCGTTCAAATGGCAAGGCACACCCTGATTGTTAACTTTGTCAGGAAGCCTCTAGGATTAATTCCACGTCACGGGCAATGAACCCCACAGCGGAGGACAATGGTGAGTACCCGATGTAAGCAGGTGGAATCCTGAATATAGTTGAGGCAGCTATGAACAGCCGTGAGCTGTGATCAGCTGGTGCCCGCTGGCTTTGATGACAGTGATAAGCCTTTACCGGTGAACGTTGCGGGATGCCGCCGGCTGTGAACACCTGTCAGAGGCCTCAAGCGATGTTATCAGCGGGTAGTCGCCGGCTGGAGCGCCCGGCGTGCAGCGTACAAAGGTGTGCTGAAGCTGTGTGGAGCAGTGGGTCCGTTCTACGGACAAGTTGGACCAAACAGAGAACCAACGTGGAGTGGGCGTCTAAGAAGTTGAATCTGATCTTTAGTTAAATCCTTAGAAGATTATAGATTCCTTTACTGTCTATCTGTATCTCGGTTTTCTTAGATCTCTTTCCTCCACCTCTGCATCCTCGTTTTCTCTGTACCTTTTTGGAGTATGATTTGACAGAGTCTTGTAAGGATTTGGATGGCGGAAGGTGTTCTGCCTGGGAAAATCCCCTGAGGGAACACTTTGATTTTCCCCAGCCCTATTTCTATCCTGGTAATCACTTCTAGGCCTAGTGGGTCTGAACTTGTACGCCAAATAGCCAAAAGTGGGAGGTATTTCCGGTATAGGTATACTCGTGGAAGCAAGACCATGTGGGTTGGAAAAGTATCGCCAGGGTATTGTGCTCATATCATCCAGCCTGATACTTGTACTGAGCAGATGGGAGAACTAGGGATTGGTTTCTTTACTTGGAAAATTTGTAGTATGGTGATGTTATATTTTGTCCCCTATGTTCTCCCAGATGATGCCTATTTCATATCTGAGAGGAAGGCGTACAAGTGGCTTGCCCCGAGCTCAGAGGGATTGTGTTACATTGGGAGAGTACTGCCAGAGGTCATGACCATAACCCATGATAAGATGAAAGACGTTCACCGCAGTGCTCAGGCTCCTTATACTTATACTCACTATGAACACATCATCAAGAGACACCTCATAGATAGGGCAGAGCACGCAGCCTCTGATTTGATCCACGAATCCACCGGGATTCAGTTCCTTCTCGCATTAGACATCACCCGTACTGCCAGAGGAACTATAAATTATAGGTATATCCATGCGCTAGCAAACTTGATAGATAATATCACTGAGATGTATGATGACACCTTCAGGTATACGGGAAGGGAGTTACAAGCTTACAAGAAGAAACTGATTCAGCACAGAATGATCCTTAATTATGTCACAGCCGTGACAGGTGGGTACTGTGTTACTCTGGCAACTCAATATGGTGTGCAGTGCTGTACATATATCACGAACAGCACTGACGACCCCACGGAGATCATCGATCAAAAGATGGACGATATCTAGCAGTTGAAGTGGGAGTTCAGGAGGAAGCACAACCTTACCTTAGCGACTGTGAGTAATGAACTGACCGGCTGGGTCTCATGGTTAAACCCACCCAACTGGTTCTCAGGTTTAGGAGAGTGGGCTCAGAATGTTATTATGAGTGTGGGGTAGTTTCTCCTTTGTATCCTGGGAGTCGTCATAATTATTGGTTCGATATTTAGGTGTGTTGCGGCGCAAGCACGGCACAACTCTGATGAGTCTAAGGAGCGAGGGCGCTGTTATAGCAGCAGATTTAATTTATGACACATCCATAGAGACAGCGTTATGATAAGGATTGCAAATGAATTCCATGGCCTGTTTCTTTCACCCGTTTTTCTTTTGTCTCCCCCTCTGCCCAGATACATCCATCCGGAAAAAGATGTCAGCCCTACCCAAAATGTTTATGTGAATGTATTTTCATATATGTGTCTTATCTTCATCTCTGCAACCTCCAGTTAACGGCACACATAGTCGACAGGTGATATCCACATATACTAGCACTCACATATGTTTCCCCCTACACGTATCATCAACTAAATGTGCACCCCATTTGTTGGAACAAGAAGCCGAAAAAGAGCTCGGTAGTGTTTGTTGGCCCATTTACAGACCCTTAATACGGGATGAGAAGGATTTAATGTATACTTCGCAATGTCTCGAAGCTTATTACATATACGGCACGATGATACATGCCCCTCAGACATGGATACATACATACATGCTTTTTACTATCCCACTAGATCATATATTTCCCACCTACAACTCTCCCCCGACCATCCAAACTTCTGTAGATATTGTATAGATATTTTTCGGTTTAGTGATTAGATAGTGGCAGTTATTGGTGACTGCCAAAGGGTGGACTGTCAAAGTCGAAAAATATTGCGTACACACATCACGTACAAACTACACACAGATGGCCTCCGTGCGCGTACTTGCTCTGCCATGCCTGCGCATATTCGCAATTTGCGTATGGTCGCTCCCGCGGACCTGCGTATCAGCGCGTGGTATGAGTATTTACGGTAGAGTTTGTGAACGCATGGAAAAGCCATCAAAACACATTACATAGTTAATCCAAATAGTGCACATTTTACACATAGCCTCCCTGCACCCCAGCAGCAAGTTACAGCAGTTTAAATGGTTTTAGAACAAAGGGATTCACCTTTACAGGATAGGAGGGGACAGACTAAGGTTATAAGGTGGTGTTTGGTATCCAGCTGTAGAGTATTTTAAGGGTAACATTCCGGTGTTGGTCTGCAACAGATCGCATGTTCCTGCGGATAGTTATGTGCAGGAGCAGAATATAGATATAAACTGTATTTACTGTACATTATGTATGCGGCGGGAATCCAGAGGAGACCACCCACAAGAGCAGTTGGAACAGACATCGCCTCCCTATTCAAACCGACCTTTGACCTCTCCTGTACTGTAAATGACCATCCCTGTGTCCAATGGACAAAGAGATTACAGTATCCATTGTGTTAGGTTTTGGAAGAATTGTATAAAGAGAGCCTGCTGCAGGCCTGGACAGACACAAGACTCACAAAGTTATCTATCAGATGACTGAGGACCAGATTGGGTAGCGCGGCGAATCCAATCACGTATGTACCACTGACTGTAGCCATTATTCTGTTGTATTGTATTGTATATATTGTAACCCCCTTTCAGTAATAATATGCTGTGGTGTCGGAACCCAGCAGTTTAATTACAATCTGGTGTCGTGTCTTCCTTTCCCTGCTAAGGTTTAAAGTGTATTATTATCGCATTGCATAGCTGTTAAAGGTTTGCGGTGTATCTCTGGGTGTGTACGCACTGTGGCCCTCATTCCGAGTCGTTCGCTCGGTAATTTTCTTCGCATCGCAGCGTTTTTCTGCTTAGTACGCATGCGCAATGTTCGCACTGCGACTGCGCCAAGTAATTTTGCTATGAAGATAGTTTTTTTACTCACGGCTTTTTCTTCGCTCCGGCGATCGTAGTGTGATTGACAGGAAATGGGTGTTACTGGGCGGAAACACGGCGTTTTATGGGCGTGTGGATAAAAACGCTACCGTTTCCGGAAAAAACGCGGGAGTGGCTGGAGAAACGGAGGAGTGTCTGGGCGAACGCTGGGTGTGTTTATGACGTCAAACCAGGAACGACAAGCAGTGAACTGATCGCAGATGCCGAGTAAGTCTGAAGCTACTATGAAACTGCTAAGTAGTTTGTAATCGCAATATTGCGAATACATCGTTCGCAATTTTAAGAAGCTAAGATTCACTCCCAGTAGGCGGCGGCTTAGCGTGTGTAACTCTGCTAAAATCGCCTTGCGAGCGAACAACTCGGAATGAGGGCCAGTGTGTACTTTGTACCGTCAGCGCAGCGTTTGTGCGCAAAGTCCGTACACAGTACGGGACTCTTTAAGCCAATAGCGTAAAGAGTACGTAAAGGGTGTATTAAGTATAGCGGCCGCAGCGGCTCCATGGTAAAGTGTATTTAAAGTGTGTTTAAGGTATAGCTTTCATCCCTGTATATAAATCAGCATTATCAATTGTGTGCATACCATGTACCTTTCTGTTTCCTTTGAAAATGTAATATACATTCATTTTAGCTTCACAGATGTCTTTATTGTGTGGCCCAGACAAACACATGACATTAGAGTCCTCGCAAATTCCGACGTGTTCAGCCTAGCAAAGAGCAAGCAAGGTGGCTAGCTTTTCCCAAGAGAGGAAAGAAAATATACTCATTTTTCAGATTGTATCACCTAATATTCAACTCATGTGTCATAGCAGGTAATTTGTGAACAGCCCATGTTCTACATATTTTATAAATGTAGCTGTCAGGTGTGGCAGCACAGTGTGTGTGATGGTTAGCATTACATCCACTTCCCAGCTCAAATTTACCCACCAATGTATCAATGTACATGCTGTGGCATCTAACCCTAAATCATTTATATTAGAATTACGTTGT
Organism: Pseudophryne corroboree; assembly: GCF_028390025.1. Taxonomy (NCBI): domain Eukaryota; kingdom Metazoa; phylum Chordata; class Amphibia; order Anura; family Myobatrachidae; genus Pseudophryne; species Pseudophryne corroboree. Next base: position 193,504,318 of record NC_086453.1, on the reverse strand, counting down.
GTTTGAGGCCCTAGTAAGCACGTATAAATTTGGCTGTGGAGAATGCATTTGGCCGCTTAAAAGGACGTTGGCACTGTCTGATGAAGCGCAATTATGTGGACCTCATGGTCATGCCTGGCCTTGTAGCTGTATGTTATGTGTTGCACAACACATTGTCGTTTAGGAAGGTGCAATTTCTGACACAGAGGACTGTGCAGAACTGTAATTTGGGTACTCTCCACCTGAATCTGTGGACTGTGGGGGTAAAACAGATCTGATCGTAGATCAGATACGATCAGTTTCTCAGACATGCACAGGGAAATTCCACCTCACATGTCTGGCTCTGCCCCACTCCCTCGCACGGGTGCAAAAGCATCACACGGCAGAGATACTTTTGCACTCGCTGAGTGGCTCCATGCCAGCGCAGCTCCTGCGTGCTGGCAGGTGGCTACCGTCCGCGTTCTAACACAATTGGCACGCCCCCCCCCCCTCCAACGGCCGGTCAATCAGCAGAGGCGATCGCAGCCCTGAGATGCTTTCAGCATCTCACTGGGCTCCCGGGGCGCGAGTGCACGCCGCAAAGGGCTTCAGACTGAGATCGCTGCTGCTGCAGCGATCAAGTCTGAAATAAGCCCTATGTTGGGGACCATAGTTGTAGTGCAGAACATATCCGGCCTGCTCGAACAGTAAACCTTCCCTCGCTACTGACATAACCAAATGCAAATGTGTTGTTTGAAAAAAAAATAAAACTGGTTTATTTAGGTTCAACCAGTGTAACCGCTTAAAATGTTGTACTTCAACACACATTAAAAGCATTGTGCCTGGCCTGCAGAAACCTGTCTAGATGAGCGTTTTGTGCAGATTTTGCAGTGTCCATTTCCTGTAATTTTTCAACCAGGACACTAGTCATGACTCTGGCCGTTTGCATGTTTTTATTTGGTGCCTTCCTCTTTGGTGGAACTGTATATAGTGAGGAGGGAGGAGGGAAGAACCAAAAACAAACATTAGAATCTGCAGTGAGCGTATATTAAATAGCAGTGGTGATAGCAAACGTGTTTGTGGCTTTCCCCCACCTGCACACTAACTACACTATGCTTTTTAAAAATGTAGTTTGATCTGTACGAGGTGTTTTTTGTGTAGACTGGACAAGTGTGCCAGTGGAATAGTTACCTTGAGCACTAATTGATTGCCATGGGCAACTTCTCCACTGGCACACTTCACTGTTTTCACTGCTTCATCCATGTACCCCAATGTGTTATGCGTGTTTTTTAATTTTATACTTACTTTTCCTACATAAAAGCTGGGGTCTGGGTATTTTGGGGTGTCCCAATGGCACCGGCCTGTGTCTCATAAACCATCTTGATAGCAGAAACCCTGTCATCATGGCCCCCACGATCAGCAGCGACGATGGACATGCTTCTGAGGCTACCACGCTGCTGGCGGGTTCTGTGGCACAGGCCTGACTACTTTCACCAGCTGCTAAACTGAATGACAGACTGACAGGTATGTACAGTGCTGTGTATCTGAAAACAATAGTATGCAGATCAAAGTATTTCCAATCTAGGCAGACAGCACCACTTTTATTTCTATTGTGGTCATGGACCTTCATAAAATGTTTCTGTAGTGCTGTAAGTTTATTAACCACCTGCTGCTGTGTCCTGTGGAAGTAGCGGGATTCCAGTATCTTAGCATCGTCTTTGACTGTGCCTGTCATTTGTCTGTGGATTTCTTCCTCTCCTCTGATTCTGAGCAACTCCCTCACCTCTTCATCAGTCCAATTGGACATGGCTGTAGTATTATTAACCCCTTTACTGCAGGAATGCTGCCTCTGCTGATGTCTGCAGTGTGCTGTCTGTAAGTCCAGGGCTCTGGCTGCTGACATCTTTAAGGGAAACACAAGAACATCCAACAGGCTGCATTTTGCAGAGTCCTAGGTCCCAGGTCACAGCAGAGTCCAATCCTGGTTGAAATGCAGGGTGGCTCGAGCTGGGATACTTTTTTTTTTTCAGCAACGCTCTCACACTGCACCTCACCTCTGACCCGGCAATAACACTGGTTATTTTGGCGGTATAAAAGGGGTAAAAGTAACCACCTGGATGTTCCTTTTATGTAGTGATAATTTTTTGCCCACATTCTTTATAGAAATAGAAGTGGTGTAAACACAACACGGAGCATCCTTTAACCTGCACACTTTTGTTTGCTGCTATTTCAAACATCTGTTTTTTGACCACTAGAGCTATACACAAGATTTGTGGCTGCCATTTAGAATTGAAAATATAAACCCATATTATAATTATGGAGAAAGCTTCAGTCATAATTCATAGATGTATGTGACATTTCTAATACTCACTAAAACTTCTAATAAGGAAAACTGGAGGTGTTGTCTATAAACACCAATAAGATTGCAGATATTATCTAGAATGTGCTAAAGGATAGTTTGAATCCGATTGGATGTAAGGAGCAACCCTCCCACTTTTCCTGTTTAGAGCTTTTAGCAAATGTAACCTCAGGCTGGTGAGTAATTTGTGTAGAAGTGCATTGTGATGGAGCCTGTATCTGAGTACAACCAAGCACCCTACTGAACCTGGCCTACATCCAGCTAAGTGCTTAAAAATAAAATCATAGGACTAACTGAAGTTTTAATGAGAGATCATGAACAGGAGATGTACTACCCTGACGTGTGAATTCTCATTAAAAGATGTAAGGAGTCTCCCACAGGGCTTCCCAATGCATTGCTTCTACTCCCTGTAGTTACACTAAATTAACATTTGGAAGATTGGCAATAGATACTCAGAAATCAGACATAATGCTGAACTGAATCACCTGCCAAGTGTATCAGTATTTCTATAAGCCAGTTACATGGAACTGGCCCGTACAGCTTATAACACAGCAGTATGCGTATGTAACCAATCAGAGAGGTGCTGAACGGAGGGTACAGATGAATACATTGGGGGTAATCCTACAAACAATGACAGAGGATAAAAATTAAAACGGAAGTTACACTTTTTCATAAAATTATTTTCAACTGAAGTCATTTTAACAACCTGGAAATGTAATGTATGTCATTATGGTAGAATGAGGTAGAATGGATACAGTTGGAAATCTAAAGCTAAAAGGAAAGTGAAAAATAATTAAAAAAAAAAAACTCTACAAAACAAAATAGTTCATAGTTAAAGCGAAGTTCATTTGAAGCAGTGATATCTATTGTAGGCAAAAAGTAGAAAATACAAAAAACTATTTCACTGTAAAAATAAAGGTGGTACATTATATAAAATGCAGACCGACAATGTATTTGGGGAGCTCAATACCGTGTGCGGACCCTTGGGTTTTGTTTTTCTATTTTGGCAAATCCACCCTCACGTGTTTTGGTTTAGATTTGGATTTCTAAATTAGATCTAAAATCATGAAATTTAGACCTATTCTTATTTCTGCAGTCTTATTAATAATTCCCCATATTTCCAGTCCATTCTGACCACCTCCCAGCTCACAATATTGTTCACCAATATTGGCCAAAATGCGGCTGGCTAGCCCACACAACAGAACAGCGGCACAAACACACAGCAGCTATAGCACACCTATGAAACATTGCAGCACAGCAGTGGCAGACGGAATAGCAGTTTAATAAACTATACGACCACTTAGAAAGAATGTTTTCATTAATCAAGAGGAGGCCCAAGTGCAGTACAAGGAAATGTAGATGTATTATGTAGTGGCAGGTAGGAAAAGCATCGATTGATTAATTCATTGAAATTTATTAATTTAGAAAATGTAAATTAAAGAGGAATACAATATAGATAGCCAAGGATTCCCACCAACAATGGGTTTAAAGAGAAAACAAGAAAATGAATAGTTGTACTGCAGAGCTGAAAACTCCAAATCAACCTTACACTGACAAATATTAGGGCGTATATATACTAAAAGTCGATTTTGGTCAATGTCGACCGATTGTTGGTTCATGGCAAGTGGATTTTTGATCAATGTTATGTTTCAGGGTCTAAATCACACATTTACATCCTTTTTTTAAAAAAAGTATGTAAAATATCATCTATTAGTAAATGTGGGATTTAGGGGTACATTTACAAAAAATTGATCTGGGTAGATTTTTGATCGATGTTTGGTCGATTTCGTATTTCAGGGTCTAAATTCCATATTTACTAACAGATGATTTTTTTTCACCAAACATCGATCAAAATCGACTTTTAGTAAATATCCCCTTAAGAGTCTAACCTGCTGGCCATACTATCCCCCCTCCTTCTTCCTATTTGTGTAACACACACTGTAGTACATTTATGAGGTGCACCAGAGAGTCTGAGGGATAATACCATGATTCTTCTCCTAAATGTAGCTCACAAGCAGAGATTTGGGGCTTATCCATGATCTAGAAGCTTGCAAGCATTTCAGTTGACTGATGTCAATCATTTTTCATGCGCATAGTCTGAATAATACTAAATAACCTCCATAATTCTGTGTGGTTTTTTTTGCCTGATGCAGCACATTATTTCTGGTTAAAAATGTGTTGCACATTAGTAATGAATCAGAGCAATAACCGATAAAAAAAAGTTTGTCTATGCAAAAAAGACCATCAACAATGCTCCAAAAACAGTATTATACAGTTGTTATTCTTTCTAATTAAAAAGTTATTATACGCTGGCAGTCCAGCAAACACACAAGACAGCATAAAAATGAAGCATAAGCCGGTAAAGAATTGACTTGCGAGAGACAGAAGATAGTCACCAATGCCTCCAAACAATATAGCCCATAATGATAAAAAAAAAAGTAGTGCACGGTGGAATTGTCCTTGGGCCCTTCCACCAACCCATATGTTGTATATTAAAAAGGACATGAACAATTTAACAAACCAAGCAACTCAATTACATTTTTGTGGCTTGGTTTGTTTGGGTCTCCACAAACCAAGCTACCAATGAGCTTAAGGCGGACAATAGTGTTGTTATTCATCGTCACATTAGGAAAATGTCAGACTCATCATCATCCTCATCACCCTTCTCACTTATTACAATCATCGTCATCCTCACACAATATGAGCTCATCCTTACTGGAATCCACTGCTACAGAAGAAGTTTCTGTTTGTTGAAATTGGTGGCACGTCTTCCTCATAAAATTTGTATTTCATTTTAACAAACATCAGTTTTTCCACAATTTTTAGAAGTAGCCTCCTATGCCGATTGATCACAAGGTTCCCGGCTGTGCTAAAAAGACCCTTTCCGAATACACACTGGAGAGTGGACAGTTTAAGTAATCTAAACTGAGTTTGTACAAGGGGCTCCAAATTGCTTTTGTTTCCTACCAGTATTCAAAGGGACTGTATGGCATTCTAATTTGTACATTGTTATTAAAATAATACTCCACCATCCATGCTTATTTTATCAGATTGAGTCAAAGCTGTAGAGCAGTCAATAATTGTGGGCAATTAAACTTTTTTTGCCTAACCAGATGTCATAATCTTGACTCATCATTATCACCACCCTTGGAAAAGGCCATTTCTTTTCCCGGTGACAATTGGAGCAGGAGAAGCTGAAGCAGGACACATTATCATGCCATGTGCCACTCTTTTGGCACTGTCAGGATTCTGATTTTGTCTGTCCCCGGCGGGGGCGCTAGTGGGTCAGTGTTGGTGTGACGTAATACACGAGGAGACCGAAGAATAGTCCTGCGCATAGGCGCTGATATTTATTATGTCACAGGGACCACAAAGCAATTGAATAACAGGTGCAGTGGAATGCAATTGCAGTGGAATGCAAAACCAGAAATAACAGGAAATAAATATTCAAAAGTCACTGGTAACTGTGATTGAAACAAACAGAACTCCGGTAATTGTAAAAAGCACACAGTCTCAGTATAACTCAGGATGAAATAACTTTGGAAAAACAGAACTCTGATAACTGTACAGTCTCTATGAAGCACAAGTCCAGATAGCCTAACGGGCTTAAGCAGGAGACAGTCTCTCAGTCTCTCAAATAGATGTTAACTGCTGAGATGCACAGATGGTAACTGATGAGTGCACAGGTAGATAATGATAAAACACCTGAGGAGAGTCTCTTACTGCTGGTGGATTGTGGCTGGCTGTGGCTGGAGTTTGTAGTTCCACAGGAACACTGAGAGGACTTGGAGATGCCAGAAATAGAAGACTGCTGGAAACAAAGGATTGAAGACTGGAACCTGGAACTGGAAACTAAAACGGAACTGGAACTGCTGGGACCTGTAGTTCCACAGGTCCAATACACAGGGGTATCTCTGCAGACAGATGATTGCAAACAGGAGACGCCTGTTCACAGAATGTGACGTGTTGTCCAAGGCGATGAGACTGAGCCAGGAACTGGAGTTTATACACCTTGGTCTGTGATGATTGGATGATCTCTGTGAGAACACACCCTGCTGGATTAGGTGTTCAGATCAGCTGTGGGTTAGCTGAAGCACTGTGTACTCCAGGCTGCAGTAGACTGAAAACTGGAACTGGAACAGAACTGAACTGCTGGAACCTGTAGTTCCACAGTAGTGATGCGACGGAGAATGCAGATTCCTGACAGTACCCCCCCTTTTATGGGTGGGCACCGAACACCCACGCTGGAACTTGGAAGGCTGAATGTCAATTGAAGTCTCAGAAGACAATGTAGGACACTTGAGAGTAGAGGACTGGAATAAGCATTCATAAGCAGGAGTAGAATCAACTTGAAATATTCTAGGATGGAGAGAGGACGTCATCTCCAAAACTGACAGGAGTTCCTTACTTGACACACTGGAGAGAATAACACCGGGTTCGGAGGAACTGGATCGGTAGGAACCGACGGCGACTTTGGACAGACGGATGGAACTGGGATTTGTCCAGGACTACTTAAATTGACTTGAACTGAAGGAGGCGGATCTGGACAGACGGATGGGACCGGCTTGGGTCCAGAAAATCTTGAACCGGCTGGAACCGGAGGAGTCTTCGGACTGACGGATAGGACCGGATTTGATCCGAAGATGCTGGAATCGGCTGGAACCGAAGGAGGTAGCCCATCATTGGAGCCACTCAGGCTGGCTGGAACCAGTGGAGTCTTACTGGAATCGGCTGGAAACGAAGGAGGATGATCTGGACAGACGGATGGGACCGGATTGGGTCCAGAAAAGCTTGAACCGGCTAGAACCGGAGGAGGAGTCTTCCTGGAATCGGTTGGAACCGAAGAAGGTTTACTGGAATCGGCTGGAAACGAAGGAGGTAGCCCATCATTGGAGCCACTCAGGCTGGCTGGAACCAGTGGAGTCTTACTGGAATCAGCTGGAACCGAAGGAGGATCATCTGGACAGACGGATGGGACCGGACTGGGTCCAGAAAAGCTTGAACCGGCTGGAACTGAAGGAGGCTTACTGGAATCGGCTGGAACTGAAGGAGGCTTACTGGAATCGGCTGGAACCGAAGGAGGCTTACTGGAATCGGCTGGAACCGAAGGAGGATCATCTGGACAGACGGATGGGACCGGACTGGGTCCAGAAAAGCTTGAACCGGCTGGAACTGAAGGAGGCTTACTGGAATCGGCTGGAACTGAAGGAGGCTTACTGGAATCGGCTGGAACCGAAGGAGGCTTACTGGAATCGGCTGGAACTGAAGGAGGCTTACTGGAATCGGCTGGAACCGAAGGAGGCTTACTGGAATCGGCTGGAACCGAAGGAGGCTGATCCGGACAGACGGATGGGACCGGATTGGGTCCGGAAAAGCTTGAACCGGCTGGAACCGGTGGAGTCTTACTGGAATCGGCTGGAACCGAAGGAGGCTTACTGGAATCGGCTGGAACCGAAGGAGGCTGATCCGGACTGACGGATGGAACCGGATTGGGTCCGGAAGAGCTTGAACCGGCTGGAACCGGAGGAGTCTTACTGGAATCGGCTGGAACCGAAGTAGGCTTCCTGGAATCGGCTGGAACCGAAGGAGGCTTACTGGAATCGGCTGGAACCGAAGGAGGCTGATCCGGACAGACGGATGGGACCGGATTGGGTCCGGAGACAGTTGAATCAGCTGGAGTCAGAATCCGGTTAGAACCGGAATGAGTGGTATCCGAGTGTTCAGTTAGACCATCCTGGATCTGGTCCATGCTGGATGCCAACAGGGTGGTGCTCTCTGAAGACGACAAACAGGAGTTCATAACTGCATCTGCAGCACAAAAATTTCCATCTGGGAACTTGGCTCTGGATACTTCCCTTGGAGCTGAAATTTCGGTGACCCCTCCTGGGGTTGACGAATCAGACACCTCTCTCAGGGTTGTTTTCTCCAGCACCCCTCCTGGGGTTGACAGATCAGAAACTCCTTTTTGAGAAGACTCATATGCCCCTACTAGAGCTTGAACATTGGATACCCCTCCTTGGGCTGTAGACACAGACGCCCCTCCTTGGGCTGTAGACACCAAACTTTGGAGTGACCCTGACCCCACACTCTGACCACCGTCCGGGTCCATGGGCCTTGGACAAACTGTCAGGATTCTGATTTTGTCTGTCCCCGGCGGGGGCGCTAGTGGGTCAGTGTTGGTGTGACGTAATACACAAGGAGACCGAAGAATAGTCCTGCGCATAGGCGCTGATATTTATTATGTCACAGGGATCACAAAGCAATTGAATAACAGGTGCAGTGGAATGCAAAACCAGAAATAACAGGAAATAAATATTCAAAAGTCACTGGTAACTATGATTGAAACAAACAGAACTCCGGTAATTGTAAAAAGCACACAGTCTCAGTATAACTCAGGATGAAATAACTTTGGAAAAACAGAACTCTGATAACTGTACAGTCTCTATGAAGCACAAGGCCAGATAGCCTAACAGGCTTAAGCAGGAGACAGTCTCTAAGCAAATAGATGTTAACTGCTGAGATGCACAGATGGTAACTGATAATGAGTGCACAGGTAGATAATGATAAAACACCTGAGGAGAGTCTCTTACTGCTGGTGGATTGTGGCTGGCTGTGGCTGGAGTTTGTAGTTCCACAGGAACACTGGAACAGGGAGATGACTTGGAGATGCCAGAAATAGAAGACTGCTGGAAACAAAGGATTGAAGACTGGAACCTGGAACTGGAAACTGAAACGTAACTGGAACTGCTGGGACCTGTAGTTCCACAGGTCCAATACACAGGGGTATCTCTGCAGACAGATGACTGCAAACAGGAGACGCCTGTTCACAGAATGTGACGTGTTGTCCAAGGCGATGAGACTGAGCCAGGAACTGGAGTTTATACATCTTGGTCTGTGATGATTGGATGATCTCTGTGAGAACACACCCTGCTGGATTGGGTGTTCAGATCAGCTGTGGGTTAGCTGAAGCACTGTGTACTCCAGGCTGCAGTAGACTGAAAACTGGAACAGAACTGAACTGCTGGAACCTGTAGTTCCACAGTAGTGATGCGACGGAGAATGCAGATTCCTGACAGGCACCTTTTAAGATCTGGATCATTTGGAAAGAAAGACGCTGCATAGGACTGACAAAATATGTATCATATATGTTCTATATATGGAAGGAGCATGCTGTTTATCTACAAGTTGCTACATTTGATATAACTGGACCATTGATTCTTGTATAATAAGAATCTGGCACCTATTTAAGGTAACACTTAATTTTGAATGCAGACTATTCAGTTGAAATACACTATTTGAAACTGCAGCAAATACAAAATTGCTACCACCGCATATGGTCATATTGCGCAGCTCCACCTTGAATGTTTTTAATATTTTTATATATGTGTTCTATATTGATGTATGTACTGTTTATAACATTAATATTTACTATTTGCACTTCCAAGTGGTAAAAACATTTTTTATATCTTTTATGTTGCATAGGACTACCATGGTTGTCAAAATATAATGATTCAATGTCAAAATGTTGCAAACTCTTTTGTACTGCCGAAGCGAAAAAGAAAAAGAACTTGATCTACAAGACCAACATACTTAGCTGAATCTCTTCTTTCAGCATCTGTAGTTGCTTTTCAATTAGTGTAATTAAGGGAATCACCTGACTCAGGCTGGCAGTGTCTGAACTCATTTCATTGATTACAATTTCAAATGGTTATAGTAGCTTACATAAAGCCAAGAAAATTCTCCATTGTGCTGGACTTCGATAACGTGTCCCCGTTTTTCATATTTCATGTTCTGATGTGTATGCTTGGATGGTTCCTCCAGTCGCTGAATATAGAGGGTGGAATTCCAACTGGTTACTACCTCTTGCTTTAGTTTGTGTTATGGGAAAGTAACTATTCTTGCAGCCACTGCAATTTTCTATATGTGGTTGCTAAATGCCAACAATGTCCAGTAATTTTTTGGGCTACAGACAGCATCTCCTGCATGTACCGGTCATTTTTTTGAAGACTCTGAACCACCAAGTTTGTGTGTGCAAAACATAGTACGTGTTCAAATTAACTCTTAATGCTCATACAATGTTACTTGCGTTATTGGAAATGACAAACCCTGAGAAGTCTCTAAGGGGTAAATGTAATAAAAACGGAGAATTGGTGATGTTGCCCATAGCAACCAATCAGATGCTGCCTATCATTTTCTAAAAAGGCAATAGAGAAATGATAGACAGCCTATGATTGGATGCTATGGGCAACATCACCAATTCTGTTTTAGAAGCTTTAGTAAATTTACCCCTTAGAAAGGTAAGGTTTTTTTTCTATGACATCCCTGATTTTTTCCAACAGACTAGCACCAGCTTGCTTGCAAATGAGCTGGCATTGAGTTAGATACTGCCGCCAGCTATCACAACACATTTAACCTTTAGTTTGACCAATACTGCTTTCCACATAACTGTTAAGTGGATAGTGTGTACCATGGCATTTTCTAGGCCAAGAAAGAGGTTTGTTTTAAGATAGGAATTGCTATTCTGGTGAAACAGAGTAGAGATAGAATTTGGTAGTGGGGACACATGACCAAAACGAGCAGTAAAACCACTGCATTGATGGTGGATATATGATACAGATATAATGCTATCTTAGCTGTCATGGCTTCAGTGATCCACTGTGTAACCAGATGTCAGTTGTCATACTTTGCTCTACTTGCAAATGCTTGTTTCACAGTCAATTGTTGTCTAAAACTACTAGTCTTCTTGGTCTATTTGGATGAGAGAGTCACCCCCTGGAACAGCAGCAGCCCTAGCGCAGAAGGATTCTTTTTGGGAATCCGGGATAGCGGAGGAATTAGTTAGCCTTTGCAAATAGGAGACAGCAGGACTACCTCCAATCATTAATAAGGAGGTTGATGATGGTGGAGATTGAATGTGCTGATCCAAACTACTGGTAGCCGATACTGGACTGCTTGTTATTATTTTACAGGATTTTTCAGATTTTGATAAATAACTTGCATGAACTCACTGCAAATGATATAACAGGGAGGAGGTGCCTAGATGGTTAATGTTCCTTCCTCTACTAAATTTGGCCTCTCAAAAGGTGCAGATGCCCTGACAAATGTTGTTACTATTGGGGTAAAAATGATGCCACATGAAAGATGTGGATTGTTTGTTCTTTTGTCCAGGCACCACGACAGTGGGGGTCATTCCTACCTGTTCGCATGCTGCTTTTTTTCGCAGCGGTGCGAACGGGTCGGTTCTGCGCATTGCGGCCGCCGCGCATGCGCAGAACCGACCCGTTCGCACCGCTGCGTCACTGGGCCGTCACTGGGCAACGACAAGAAGAACGAAGAAAGTGATCGCTGCCGCGATCGCAAGAAATTGACAGGAGGAAGGCGTTCCGTGGCGTCAACTGACCGTTTTCTAGGAGTGGTGCGGCGAATGGAGGTGTGTCCAATGTCTATTCCGGGACCTGACAGGCTGAAGACATCGCAGCAGGTAAGTAACTCCAGAGCCACTCAAACTGCACAAAATGTTTTGGCATAGCTCAGCTGCACAAGCGTTCGCAGCCTTGCTATGCAAAAAAAAAAAACCCTCCCCCATAGGCGGCGTCTAATTGATCGCACGGGCAGCAAAAACTTGCTACGTGCGATCAACTCGGAATGACCCCCAGTGTCACTCTTCTTATATTCACTGAAGAACTGCTACCCCTGGTGACTGACTTCCTTTGAAACAAACAACAACCTCCTCCTAAATTTGAACAACTTCTTGACCAATAACTTCATCAATATCCTCATTAGCATCAGATACACAAATATCCCCTCATCCTGTTGCACTTTCACAGTTATATCCTTAATTTCCATGTCTAACCCATCACCATCCTTACTTTTATTATTATTACTATTCTCATTTGCAGAGGGTTCAGAAATTGTGGAAGGAGGTTTCTCTTGGATTACAGCGTCAGAATAAGAAATATTAGACTCAGATATAGCAAACACCCTTACGGGTATATTCAATTGAAGTCTGATCCTTTCCAACATGCATTGTCGGAAAGGATCCGACAAAGCACTATTCAATGAACAGCCAAATCCGACAAGATTCGTCTGTTCTCGACAACGTCATTCCAACGTTTTTTAAAGCCAGAATGACATTGTCGGAAACGGGACCAAAAACTGTCGAATTTGGCCGCGGTTCCAACAGAAGCACGCGGATCGACGGCTATTTTGCAGATCCATGTGCTTTCTGACAAGTTGGAAAAAATTTAGGGCTCCATTGAATAGGTCTGAACCTCTGCTGACCTAAAATAGTCGGAAACTGCAGTCTTTCCGAAAAGACGGCAGTTTCTGACTTCAATTGAATATACCCGTAAGACTCTTCTCAGGGATTTGTGAAGTTTCTTAACACAGTTTGTTCTTCAGCCTTAGTGTTCTTTTTTTTTGGCACTGGTTTGTCTGTTCTAAAGGTGACACATCTAGGTGTTGAATGCAGTTACAGTAGATGCCTGACTGTGCCTGGCCCTGGCTTTTGCAAATTCCGCAATAAGCCTATTTTTGCATGAAACCGCAGTAGCAGGACTACCACTCAAAAAGATAGGATAAAGGGGGGTCATTCTGACCCGATCACATGCTGCAGTTTATTGCAGTGGCGCGATCGGGTCAGAACTGCGCATGCGCTGGCACTGCAGTGCGCCGGCGCATGCCCGACAGCCGAAGGCCGTCACTGCGCCACGATTGCCTCTGCCTGATTGACAGGCAGAGGCGGTCGCTGGGCGGGGGGCGTAACGGCAGCGTTTGGCCGCCGTTTCGTGGGCGTGGCCGGACCGTGCGGGGGGCGGGCCGCAGCGGCTGCGTGACGTTAATAACACACTGTGCAAATTAATATGTATTTTGAATATGAGAAAAAAAAATGTCATACTATAGGTTGAGTCTCCCTTATCCAAAATGCTTGGGACCAGAGGTATTTTTGATATGGGATTTTTCCGTATTTTGGAATAATTGCATACCATAATGAGATATCATGGTGATGGGACCTAAATATAAGCACAGAATGCATTTATGTTACATATACACCTTATACACACAGCCTGAAGGTAATTTTAGCCAATATTTTTTATAACTTTTTGCATTAAACAAAGTGTGTGTACATTCACACAATTCATTTATGTTTCATATACACCTTATATACACAGCCTGAAGGACATTTAATACAATATTTTTAATAACTTTGTGTATTAAACAAAGTTTGTGTACATTGAGCCATCAAAAAACAAAGGTTTCACTATCTCACTCTCAGTCAAAAAAGTCCGTATTTCGGAATATTCCGTATTTCGGAATATTTGGATACGGGATACTCAACCTGTACTATAATTTTAAAAGCAGCAGGAACAATTGGTAAACTTCAATAATAAGAAATATTTTCTAGTAGACGGATCAGCGGCATAAATCATGTAGACAAGGCACCCAGTATGTATTATGTAACAATCCAACTATTATAATATACTATGTTTGCATTTTGAAATGCGCAGGAACCAGCGGTGGCTGCAGCGCCAACCACAGCTGACCTTACAGTGCAGGGAAGGGGAGGGGGGGGGGGGGGGGGGGGAGACTTTGGGCACTTAGCATATATAAATATACATGTTACGCTATATGTATATTTGTATATATGAGCTGGCTGCATTGGCGTTTTTATCATGGGTGCAATGTGTGCGGTGCACACGGGCCCCAGGGTGGCCCACACCGCACACATTGCACCCATATTTTAGTACTCACCTCTCCGGAGTCCAGCGTCGGGTTCTACAGCAGCTGCTGTCGAGCAAAAAATCCCTTCCAAAATGGCCACTGCACATGCACAGTGAATTTTGTCTCTGGAACATGGCGTGCGCCATTTTTCCGGAGACCTGCATATGCGCAGTAGGCTCTGGCACAGTGTCGGAGCCTACTGCAACATGGATAGAAGGGGACCCACCCGGAGTCTGCGCACGGGGCCCCTCCTCGCTTAAAACGCCCCTGGCTGGCTGGTTATCCTGGCGATCGGCAGCGCTGTGTGTATTAAGTTGCTGTGTGGTACCCGGGACTCAGCAGTAGACTTCACTCTCCTTCTAAGCCCACCCTCAGATTCTCATTGGCTTGTTTCACAGAAGTATGGGGGCAGGTATGGAAAGAGAGTGAAATCTAATGCTCTAATGAGTCCCAGTCGCCATGTGGCAGCTTAATACACACAGCACTGACATTTCCCAGGATAACCAAGAAATGGCAGGAACAACTGGTCAACTTTAATAATAATAATAATTATTATTATTTTCTAGTAAATAGGAAGTACATATCAGGCAGGCACCCAGTACATATTATTATTTTCATTTTTAAAAGCAGCAAGAACAATTGGTCAACTTCAATAAAAATAATTATTTTCTAGTAGACAGATAGGTGGTACATATCGGGCAGGCAAGGCAACCAGTATGTATTACTGAACAAAACCCAGCTAATATGATACATGCTGCACCACTTGTTTTACTTCTTTACTTTTTAAAAGAAGCAAGAACAATTGGTCAACTTCAATAATAATACATTTCTAGTAGACAGATAGGCGGTACTAATCAGCCAGGCACCCGCTTTGTATGAATCACAACAGCTAATATGAAATACGCTGCATCACTTGTTTTATTTTGAAATGAGCAGGAACAATTGATCAACTTGAATAATAATAATACTGCTACGAATAAGAATTATTAAGTAGTAGACAGATAGGCATTACGTATTTTCCAGGCACCCAGTGTGTATTAAGTAATACAACCCAGCTAATATGAAAAGTGCAGGTTCACATTAACAAACAGCCGCCTTTCATTTATTTATTTTGTACTTGTTTTTGAGGTACCACACATAGTTTGCATGTGTTTGCACTGCAATGTGTGTGTGTGTGTCTGTGTGTGTTTGTGCAGTGTGTGATAAGCAGTGCACTGACAATGACGCCTGCAAACACTGACAGCCAGGCAGTAACAACTAAGGGGTATATTCAATTAAAGTCGGATCCATTCCGACATGCATTTGTCGGAATGGATCCGACAGGACCTATTCAGTGATCCCGACAATCTCAATCTGACTTTAAAAAAAAGTCGGATTGAGGAGATGAGGGAGCTGAGAGGAGGATATGGGGGAGAGCAGCAGGGAGACAGGGAAGAGCAGCGGGGAGAGCAGGAACCCAGCGGCTGCACAGCGTAGCAGGAGGATGATGCACCGCCACCAGACCTCACGGCAGCGTCCATTCGGCTCCAGCAAGCGGAACCTCGCTTGCTGGAGCTGGGTGGATACTACCATGAGCGGCGGCGGTGCCCCATCCTCCTGCTGTGCTGCTGCTGGGTTCCTACTCTCCTCGCTGTTCTCCCCCGTCTCCCCGCTGCTCTTCCCCGCCTCCTCCTCTCAGTTCCCAATAGCTGCCGGTGCCAAACCCAACAGGTTTGGCCCGGTCACAACAATGTATATCCGACTTTTTTAAAAGTCGGATTGACTTCGTCAGAAACGGGACTACGAGAAAAGGATTTACCGGTAAGTAATTAAAATCCTATTTTCTCTTACATCCTAGAGAATACTGGGGTCCACATTAGTACCATGGGGATGTACCAAAGCTCCCAAACCGGGTGGGAGAGTGCTGAGGTTCCTGCAGAACTGATTGACCAAACTGAAGGTCCTCAGAGGCCAAAGTATCGAACTTGTAGAACTTAGCAAATGTGTTCGAACCTGACCAAGTAGCTGCTCGGCAGAGTTGCAAAGCCGACACCCCCCCCAGGGCAGCCGCCAAGAAAGAACTCAACGACCTAGTAGAGTGGGCTTGTACTTTAGGAACCGGCAATCCTGCCGATGAATAAGCATGCTGGATAGTAAGCCTGATCCAGCGAGCAATAGACTGCTTGGAAGCAGGGCACCCAATCTTCTTGGGATCATAGAGAACAAACAGCGAGTCAGATTTCCTGTGACAAGCTGTCCGCTTCACGTAGATCTTCAAAGCCCTCACAACATCCAAGGACTTTGAGGTAGCAGAGGTGTCAGTAAGCACCGGAACCACAATAGGTTGGTTGATATGAAATGCAGACACCACCTTAGGAAGAAATTGCTGACGAGTTTAGAGCTCAGCTCTATCTTCATGAAAAATCAAATAGGAGCTTTTGTGAGACAACGCCCCTAGTTCAGACTTGCAGAAGCTAAGGCCAATAGTGCAACGGTCTTCCATGTAGGAAACTTTATGTCAACCTCCTGTAAAGGCTCAAACCATTCCGATTGTAGGAACTGCAACACCACGTTCAGATCCCAAGGTGCTGTGGGAGGCATAAAGGGCGGTTGGATGTGCAGAACCCCCTTCAAGAACGTCTGAACCTCAGGGAGGGAAGCCAATTATTTCTGGAAGAAAATGGATAAGGACGATATTTGGACCTTCAAGGAGCCCAAACGTAGGCCCACATCCACACCCGACAGCAGAAAAGGAGAAAACGTCCCAGTTGAAATTCTACAGCAGGAAATTTCCTGTTTTCACACCACGAGACATTTTTTCCAAATACGGTGGTAATGTTTGGACGTCACCCTTTTCCTGGCTTGGATCAGGGTTGGAATGACTTTGTTCGGAATGCCTTTCCGGGCTAAAATCTGACGCTCAACCTCCATGCGGTCAAACATAGCCATGGTAATTCTTGATAGACTAACAGTGCCTGTTGCAGAAGATCCTCCCGAAGAGGTAGAGGCCACGGGTCCTCTAGGAGCATCTCCAGTAGATCCGCGTACCAGGCCCTTCTTGACCAATCCGGAGCAATGAGAATTGCTTGAACCTTTTCCCTTTTTATTCTTTTGAGAATTCTTGGGATCAGTGGAAAAGGTGGAAAGACGTATATCATTCGGTCGACCCATGGAGTCACCAGAGCGTCCACCACCACTGCTTGAGGGTCCCTCGACCTGGAACAATACCGCTTTAGCTTCTTGTTGAGACGAGAGGCCATCATGTGTATCTGTGAAATTCCCCATTGATGTGTCAAGGACTCAAACACCTGCGGGTGAAGGCCCCACTTTCCCGGGTGTAGGTCGTGTCTGCTGAGGAAGTCCGCTTCCCAGTTGTCTACTCCCGGAATGAAGATTGACGACAGCGCCACAGCGTGTCTTTCTGCCTAGAGGAGAATTCTTGTTACCTCTGACATTGCTGCTCTGCTCTTCATTCCGCCCTGTCGGTTTATGTATGTTACTGCCGTTACATTGTCCGACTGAACCTGAATGGCGTGATTTTGAAGAAAATGCGATGCTAGTAGAAGGGCGTTGTATATGGCCCTTAGTTCCAGAATGTTGATCGGAAGAATGGTTTCCTGACTTGCCCATTTTCCTTGGAACTGTTCCCCCTGTGTGACTGCTTCCCAACCTCTGAGGCTTGCGTCTGTGGTTAGCAGAACCCAATTTTGAATCCTGAACCTTCGACCCTCAGTCAGGTGAGAAGTCTGAAGCCACCACAGAAGAGAAATCATGGCTTTTGGTGACAGACGTATCCTCTGGTGCATGTGAAGATGCGATCCGAACCATTTGTCTAGCAGATCCAGCTGAAAAGGCCTTGCATTAAACCTTCCGTACTGCAGAGCCTCGTAAGAGGCGACCATTTTCCCCAGAAGGCGAATGCATAGATGCACCGATATCTCGGCAGGTTTTAGGACATCACGCACCAATCGACTGGATTACCAATGCCTTTTCCAACGGAAGGAATACCTTCTGTGCCTCTGTATTCAGTATCATCCCCAGAAATGGAAGCCTCCATGTTGGTTCCAGGTGGGATTTTGGTAGGTTCAGAATCCATCCGTGATCCTGAAGTAGTTGGGTTGAGAGGGCAATGCTGTCCAACAACCTCTCCCTGGAAGGCGCTTTTATCAGCAGGTTGTCCAGGTACGGTATTATCTTCACTCCCTGCTTGCGGAGGAGAAACATCATCTCTGCCATTACCTTGGTGAATACCCTCGGTGCCGTGGAGAGGACAAATGGCAGGGCCTGAAACTGGTAGTGACAGTCCTGTAGTGCAAATCTTAGATAAGCCTGATGAGGCGGCCAAAGCGGAATATGAATGTACGCATCCTTGATGTCCAGAGACACCAGGAATCCCCCCCCCCTCCAGACCGGAGATCACCGCTCTCAGAGACTCCATCTTGAACTTGAACACCCTTAAATACGGGTTCAGTGATTTGAGGTTTTTAATGGGCCTTACCGAACCGTCCGGTTTCGGTACCACAAACAGGTTGGAGTAATAACCCTTGTTTTGTAGTTGAAGTGGAACTGGGACAATGACCTGAGTCTGTACCAGTTTTTGAATTGCTGCCTGTTAAATCATACTGGCTTCTGGAGAAGCTGGTAAGCCTGATTTGTAGAATCTGTGAGGTGGGAGTTCCTGAAACTCCAGTCTGTATCCCTGGGTGATAAGGTCTGTGACCCAGGGATCCTGGCAAGATGTTGCCCAACCGTGACTTAAATAACGTAACCAAGCTCCCACCTGCCTGTCTTCCAGGCAGTGCGGTCCACTGTCATGCTGAAGGCTTTGAGGAAGCACATCCGGAGGTCTGTTCCTGAGAACCTGCAGCTGCTGGTTTCCTGGGTTTACCTCTATTACCTTTGAAGGATGTAGAGGAACCCTTGGATTTGCCCTTGAATTTCACTGTCCGAAAGGACTGCAGAGTTGGAGCAGAGTAGGTTTTCCTAGCTGGGGGTGTTGCGGAAGTAAGATACGTAGACTTAGAAACACAGAATTTGACGGCAGATAAGAATCACTTGTCCCCTCTAGTCTGCCCCTTTTTTTTTTTTACATTAGTTTTCTCTTTAACCTTGTTTGATCCTTATTTCTTTGTAAGGATATCCTTATGTCTATCCCATGCATGTTTAAATTGCTCCACTGTCTTAGCCGCCGTAGCCTTGGATATCAACGTATCCAGTTCCTCCCCAAAAAGGACCTCACCTGTGAAAGATAGATTTTCCCCTCCTTTCCTGGAATCCGCATCCACAGTCCACTGGCGTAGCCACAATACCCTGCGTGCTGACACTGCCATGGCAGTGGTGCGTGCATTGAGCAAACCAATTTCCTTTATGGCCTCCACCATAAAGTTGGCAGAGTCTTGGATATGCTGCAGGAGTAAAACTATCTCCCACCTGGGCAAGGTATCCAAACCATCAATTAGGTTACCTGACCATTTTGCAATGGCTTTAGTGATCCATGCGCAAGCAATAGTGGGTCTCTGGGCCAATCCCGCAGACGTAGGCACCGGTAAGACAATCTTGTGTGACAACCGAGATACCGATGCATCGACAATCGGCGGGTTTTCCCATTTCTTTCTATCTTCTAGAGGAAAGGGAAAGGATGTAATCAATCTTTTAGGGATCTGAATTTTTTTTTCAGGGTTAGACCAAGTGTCTTCAAAGAGGGCATTCAATTCCTTTGATGCAGGAAAAGTAGCCGAGGATTTCTTTTTTACATAAAAAAAAAAAAGATTCCTCCTCTACCTCTGCCGTCTTGTCAGGAATGTGCAGGACATCTCTAATAGCCTCTATCAGGGCCTGTATGCCCTGTGATAGGACAGCATCCCCCCTACTCGCATCCACTTCTCCCTCCTCTGGATCATGTATCATCATCCGTGTCATCCTGCATGAGCTGGGCCAGAGAACGCTTTTGTGGGCAAATGGCGGGGGTTTGAGACACTGGTATGGGAACTGAATCTCTATTCATCAGGTCATCCATAGACTGTCTTAAAAATTGCGTCTCTTTCTCATTATGGGATAATTTAGTTGAAATATTAGATATCATCCCTTTAATGGAAGCTAACCATGGGGGTTCTGCCTCACTAGCCTGAGAATGAGCACTATCCTGTGTACAGAGTAGTGAGTCTCCGGGGGAAGAAAGTCACTCAGCTGTGCAGGAAACACAGTGCCTGGACATGGTAACGTAAAGGGACACACAGACACCCACACACAGAAGGTGAAAACAGAGTTTAACCCACACAGGGCCCTCAGGGAGAGACAGAGATCGGAGCCAGCCACACACACACAGCGCCCTTATAGCTACTTAATATAGCTGGGTCGCCTCTCTAAGTCCCCTAAAAGGGCTTAGTAGATACACACATTTCCCCCCCTTCTAAGACCCCCTGGTACCGCTGAGGAGATGTGGAGTCTTTGTGGAGGAGCTGCGCTTCCCTGTGATTCCTGTAAGTGTAATCTGCAGAGGTAAAATGGCACTGGTGAGCTGCTGGATCTGCTCATAGTGAAGCCCCGCCCCCTTAATGGCGCTCGGCTTCCCGCTCTTTATACTGGCCTGAGATAAAAAAAATTATATCCTACAGAGGGTTAAAATACTTGTTAGGTATGCCAGCCAGTGGGGGTGTACATTGGTGGCTCAGCGCGCCCCTCACAGCGGGACACACATGGCTGTTTATGCCTCTGAGACCCCTGGAGCGCAGCCTGCAACAAGAGATACGCTCCCACCCTTGTGCCGCCATTCCCGCCGGCGACCCGCTAACCGGGACGCCGGTGCTGTACTCACCACTCTTCTATCTTCTGGCTCTGTTAGGTGTGGCGGCATGCTGCGTGAGGGTTTGCTTGCCGTGGTGGGGCTTGCGAATGACTCCCTCAGGAGCTCAGCGTCCTGTCAGCAGAGAAACGGGACCATTAACTCTTTAGGAAGTTGGGCCGCTCTCCCACGAAGCAAGCAGTCTGGTGCCAATCAGACTTGCCTGAAAACAACAAACAGAAAATAAATGCAGAAAACTCTTCAGGAGCTCTCCAAAGCGTGACCGGCTCCTCCGGGCACAGTTTCCAGACTGAGTCTGGTAGGAGGGGCATAGAGGGAGGAGCCAGTGCACAGTATTGATTTCTTAAAGTGCCCAAGGCTCCTAGTGGACCCGTCTATACCCCATGGTAATAATGTGGACCTCAGTATCCTCTAGTACGTAAGAGAAACATAGCTATGTAGCCCATCATCTAATGTGGTCTAATGACTGTTTATGCAATACATTCTATTATAAAACACCACTACTTAGATCCCTTATCAAGGGTCCACTCACAACTTTGCCCTGCATCTCCATGTATGTCCCATATACTAAATATGGTGGCACTCTCCAAGGGTCCACTCAAAACTTTGGCTTAAAGCTCGGATCTTCGGAAACCTACCGGGAGTGTAGTAAATGTTTCTACGGTATGTGGTTAACATACCGCCGCATGAAATCCCAGCAATCACAATATCGACGCCGGGATACTGTACAGTGGTACAATGCCAGCGCAAGAATGCCGGCACCACAGGCTTTTCTCCCTCTATGGTGATCCACAACACCCACAGAGGGAGAATATAACCTGTGGCAAGTGCAGCGAGCAACCGTGCCTGCAGCGCGGCGAGCCTGCGAGGGGCTTAATAGCACTCGCCACTCTGTACCTCTGTAGCTCGTACCGGTCCCGTTTCTACGTTATGTTGCACAGCACAGAAATAATTTACGACAAAGCCGGTGATATATAACACTTACCCATTACAAGCTCATCATCTGCTCTGGCTCCTTGGTAGCTGAGCTGCGGAACCCTATCCTCCTTGTCCCCAGCAGGTATATTGGGACGATGTTCTTCAGGTTTTACAACAACATCTTTAACACCAATTGGTTTGCCTTCTTCTTCTTCTTCAGTCATCCTTGCATTCACTTTGTTGACTATATCTCGCCAACTGTTCATTCCCCAAGAGGCAAAAAACAAACATATACAGTATATGAGTGTGTGTATAAAAATAGATTATATCATATGTACATACATTACATATACATATATATATATATATATATATATATATGTACATACAGTACATACACACAAATATGCATACACACTAATATTACATTTCAAATTAATTTATTTTCTCTCTGTAAATACTGAAATGTAAACTGTAATAATGTTTACTCAGTGGTAAATAATATGCATTTTACCTTGTACAGCACCATATACTAAATTTGGTGGTACTCTACCACCAGTTAGAGCTGCAGACTGTGGTATACTATTTTTTTTCCCACACACCCATAAACTACCATGAAAAGGGAGATTTAACCTTACCTGCGGATACAAACAATAAAATTATAACAATGATTGCGCTAAACCAATATTCCACAGATAATACTTATTAGAAATATACTGTACTTTATCCGTGATTGGATGGATGCTCCAGATTACATATAAATAAAAAATACAAAACACACAATACTGTGTAATACAGTCTATAAAATCTTCAATAGAACCCTCTGGTGCAATCAGATATAGTGTTCCCTCAGCCGCACACTTCTATAACAGGAGTGTATCCCTCAAAGCCAGGAGAATCACACCACACGTAATCAAAGAAAGAATACACATTATGTTTACATGATGTATGTGCACATAAAGGTTTCTTTTTCCCCTTCCTAGCTTTTCACACTTTCGCACACGATGAATTATGGCATGCATACACTGGAAGATTAAAAGTAGAAGTCATGTATAATGAATTGGAGAGGACAAGCAGAAGATGACAACTAGTGAGTATGTTAGGTCAGATGTAATAGTAACGTAGGAGGAGATCTACTAAGCAGTGAAAAGAGTGGAGAAGTGAGCCAGTAGAGAAGTTGCCCATGGCAACCAATCAGTTGTTCTGTATAATTTTATAGTATGAAATTATAAATGCTACTTCAATGCTGATTGGTTGCCATGGGCAACTTCTCCACTGGCTCACTTTTCCACTCTTTTCACTGCTTAGTACATATCTCCCATAATCACCATCAGGGAGGAGATGGAATCCCGGGACTTATTCTTTTCGTTGTGCTCTGAGACCAAACTTTCCAACTTTTGTGCCAACCCCTGGTCACTGGCACCAACACGTTTCAATGTTCTGGGTGTCTTTGTCAAGAATAAGTGACCTCCTCCGATACCGGGTATTTATACATGCATACCGGAATACTGACAAATTTAGAAATGAATGGGAGAAACGATAGAATAAGCGATTTTATCACCTGCAATACTGTTTATGACATATGTACGATTGAATGAACATGTAATTTAGTTTAAGTAGGTAAAATAAAAAGCGCTTTATAAGTGCATGGGCGGTACATGTCCGCAAAATTATAAGAGGTGTAGAAGATCACCCTTTTTCCCTGCACTCTAAAGAAAAACATAAAATTAAATGCGGTTAATTTACGTTCTGAATTCGTTGAAACCATTTGGACTAAATCATGATTTTGAGGTGAAGTGGTTTTTATGATTATATGTACTTATGTAAAGGTTTTGGAATTCCTGGATTTACTACCATAAGGAATTTTTTATAGAATTTATTTAATAGAATTTCTAAAGGTCAAGTGTTTATTATTTATGTGCTTATCATTGAAAGTATACTATAATAATATTTTTTTTATAATTCACTATATGCCCATTTTTATGTTAAGGGCATATTAAGATACAGTTTTTAATTATTAGGTGTACTAAGATGGCGCTGGTTTTATTATGATAGTCTGACAGATAAAAGTGTACTAAGATGGTCCAGTATTTCATATAATGTAGTGTGGTGGACTAAGGTGTACTAAGATGGTGCCGCTACAACTATATATAACTCTACTCAGATGCACCAATATGGCCCCATATCAGCTTTGTGAAAACGGAATACTTTGCCTAGTTACTTCTGGTTCCAGCTAGTAAGGAACCGCAATCATGTGATTGTTCACATGATGGCTAAATAAACGTTATTGGCAGGCCCACCCTGTACATAGAGACAAAAGGAGAACGTAATGACAGAAATTGGAATGGAGGGAGTTAAACCTTCTTGGTTTGGGGCGGAGCAGTTATGGCATGATAGGTTGGGCACCAATTGGGAAGGATAGAGGATGGGGTTAGTGGATAGTTCTGGTTGTTTCCGATTGTAGTATTGCCTTTTTTCATTTGTCTTGATAAGGGTGAGTACTCTGTGATAAGTGTAGCTTAGAAGCTGCTTATTGCTCTCTATTGTGGACATTTAGAAGTATATTTGGTGTAGACAGCAGCTTAGGGGTTGATAGGTGTGCTGCCATGGCCGCGGCTTCTCTGCTTCTCGCCCCAGGCGTGCCCCCAGGACCCCCACCCGTTACCTGCATGAAGGGCTCGGAGGCCGGGGATCTCTGGGGGACGCGTCTCTCCCTGCTGGGTGCCGGCGCCGCTGTGGCCGCACCAGTCGGTGTCCAGCGTTCATCGAAGGTGCGCGCAGCGACAGAAGAGGGCTCTCTTTCTCCCCAGCTCACGCCGGAAGCGCCGGGCACTGGCTCCGGACGCTTTCGGCGAAGGAGCAGGGGAGTGATGGGCGCTTTGGACGAGAGTATTGCCGGGTCCCGTGACCCCCCCGGCGCCGGTGTCCCATGCACGCGCAGCGGCGGCTGCCGGATCTCCCTCTCCTTTGTCGCTGAACTCACGTCCGGAATCGGGCCATACGCGGCGGGGGAGGGCACCGGGGACCAGGTTAGGGGCTTCAGTGGGGACCTCCTAAGGGATGTGCGGGTCCCGGGCGCGTGGGAGTGCACGCTCGGGGAATGTAGCTGAGAAGGTGGCATCAGCAGGGAGATCTTCCTCTCCTCTGCCTCGGTCAGGCAGCCGAGGGCATCTCTCAGAGGGGTCACGGCAGCAGGGGGGGCTGGTGGCCGGGTTACATGGAGTTGATACTCCTGTTCTGGTACGAGGATCGCGGGTGCGTGGGAATGCGCGCGCCCGGAGGGAGGTTGCACAGGCTCAGCCGGCTGTCGGGGTAGTTGCCGGGAGCGTAGGGAGTGCCGGTGCCTCGGTTTCAGATTCTGCTCCTGAGGATTGGAGGTCTGCGGTGTCATCCGTGGCTGCGGCTTTGGGTCCCCTGGTGGTGGCCCTGTCATCTGGAGCTGCGGGGCCATTAGCCGTAGCGTGGAGACACGAACCTACTGCTGCGCCACCGGGACCGGTGGTGGAACAGCTTCTGCGGGCATGTCGGGATTTAGGAGCCGCAGCGTCGCATCTCAGGGATAGATCACCGGCATGCCGGAATGACGCGCAGGCTGCAGTTCTTCCTTCCAGGTTGCCTGTGTCCCGGTCTTCGGCCTCGGGGCATGTCTCTTCTTCTTTTTCAGATTTTTGTGGCGGCGAGTATGACGAAGACGATAGTGACTTTGAGATTGCGTCTGATATGGTGTCGGGGGCCGGGTGGTCTGAGTCGTCAGGTGAGAGGTCGTCTTTAGATGGTAGCGATGGTGAGGGCTCTTCTTCGTCCTCCTCAACATTGTCCGACAGCTTTTTCTCGTCTTCCTCTTAGTCTTCGCTTGCGTCTAATGTTACCAGCGCGGCAATGGCAAAGAAGCGGGCTGCTAGGTAAGCTAAGCGTGCGGCTGTGCAGCGCGAAAAATGGAAGAGGCGCAAGCGAGAGCGTCCGAGTTTGCGCAGGGCAAAAAAGCGCCACAACTTGCCTGGGGTCGTGCAGGGTTTAAAAAGGGTTTTAATAAAGAACTGGTTGTAGATAACAATAATTGTATTTGTTTCCAACAGATGATTATCATCTAATTGTGAGATACTGCATTAATTGGAAAGAAGGGAAGGGACAGATAAAGGGAGAGGGAAGATGGAGAAGAATGAAGAATGAGAGAAAGAGAGAAAAAAATAATAATATTTTTTGTATTGGTTATCAGTAAAAGAATTTACAAAAATTGAGGATCCTCTTGGATGCTAGTAAAAATGATCCATCAGAAAAAATTGTCCATCAGAAAAAAGTAAGTGAAAACATATGTGAATTGTAATCACACTGGGGGGTATTTTGGTACTGACAGTTTCTCATGCAGAATGAATAGGATTGGTATTTTGTACCTTGTCTCAGGCGACGGAGGGGTGTTTTGCCGGCAAAACTGGTTGTCCAAAATCCTGGGACTTCCAAGCTCCTCTCACCAACGTTTCACCGTAAGGCTTCTTCAGGTAGGTCTAGAGCGGTGGTGATGCGGTACTTGGCTGGGATTTCATTTTTTGCCAAATTAATGGGTCTCCCGGACGTTACGAAGAGCTTCCTCCTTGCTAAGGCACTCAGTCAATGGGCGCGTCTTGCGCCAGCACCACCTGATAGGAGGCGTCCAATTGATGCGGCGCTACTGCCAGCAATTCTGGCAGCTGTGGCGGACGTTGCGTTTTCGTGTTTTGAGGCGTGGTTGTTCGCGTTGGCTTTTTCCATGGCGTACCATGGGGCTTTTCATGTTTCGGAGCTGATTGCATCCTCTAAAGGGAAGGATTCGCCCATGCTTCGTGAGGACGTTGTGGTGGATGAGAGGTCCTTACTGTGCAGACCGCGTCGCTCCAAGACGGACCAGCTAGGTAAAGGTCGTTGGGTCACGTTGGTTGCGTCATTGGATGTTCGGATTTGTCCGGTGGTGTTGGCTACCCAGTACTCAACCGTTAGGCCTCCCTCGGAGGGCTCGTGGCGGGTTCATTATGATGGGCTGTCGTTGACGAAATATCAATTTCGCTGGATGCTAAGTCGCTGTCTGACCAGTTTGGGCCTTTCACCCAAGGCTTATGGGACACACTTGTTTCATATCGGAGCTGCTACTTTGTCCGCGTCAGCCGCGTTTTCCCCTCAAGGAGATTAAGTTGTTGGGGCGCTGGAAATCTTCTAGCTATAAGCATTATATTCGACCCAGTTTTTTGACTTAATTACCGGTTTCAAAAGTTTGCTTACTAGTTGGTTGCTGAATCTGTTGAGTACGTTATTGTATGATTTTGTTCGTTCTACCCTGTCCTTCCTACTCGGGGATTAACTACTCGCCTCTGTTGGCAGTGGGGGTCTGGAGTTATTTAACAATTTGTACCTGGACTGACGGACTGAATTTGGTTTAATTTTTACTGATTCGGCTAATTGGATGCTAATTAAAAGTTCCTCAGCAGGTTTTTAAGTTTCACCTCCAGCTGAGTTTACCCGTGCTGCCCGGGTTATTTTTGTTTTTCCATTCCCCCCACCCCCCCCCCCCCCCCCAAATCCCTTTAATTGTTTTGTTTCCTTTAATTTTATTTATTTATATTTTAGTTCATTATTGCTTTGCCTTTCCCATTGTGTCTTTATGTTGCTTCAATTGGCCTGAAGCTTGTTTTGCATGGCATTGCCGTGATACGCGAAATTTTTGTTTTTTCCGGCAGATCCTCTGTGTTTCATTTTCATGCATCGATTTCAGGTTTTTCATTATTAACTTGTTCTTTTTCTTCTTTCCTTTCCTTTGTTTAGGATGGGTTGAGGATAAGTGTACGGTATGGGTGGTTGGGCACTCCTTTGTGTTTTGGGCGTCTAGGTTTATGGCCTCTGAGAGGGCTCGGTATTTGGCAAGGGTTGCTGAGATTCGTTGGTTGGGTTGGCGTGAAATGTTGTGGCAGGACCTCAAGGTGAGGTTATTAGGTCAAGTCCAGCTTCATGGTGTCCCAAGGGTTTTGGTGATGCATTTGGGTGGAAATTATTTAGGTAAGAGGACTTCGCTAGATTTACGTTGTTCTATGGTGAAGGATTTGGCTAGTATTGCTGAGGCTTGGCCTCATTGCACATTGATATTTTCATTTATTGTGCCGAGGTTATGTTGGCGGGGAGTGCCCGATGGTCGGCCTATTGATGAGGCCAGA
The DNA here is from genome assembly GCF_028390025.1 of Pseudophryne corroboree. NCBI lineage: Eukaryota > Metazoa > Chordata > Amphibia > Anura > Myobatrachidae > Pseudophryne > Pseudophryne corroboree. The sequence goes on along the minus strand of NC_086453.1, from coordinate 193,476,405 downwards.
AAGAAGGTGAATTCAGTGGTGGCGAAGTGGGTGTTGGCGCACTGTGGTGCAGTAGTTTGTCACGACAGGATTAGGTATCGGCACGATTACTTATTTCGGGCCGATGGAGTACACTTATCAGAGGGTTGGTGCTTTTTTATTGAGGATCTGTTTTTGGTAGGTTGGGGGTATGGTGGCGGTGCGTAGCATCTTTAGGTGGAGACTTCGCTGTTGGCGGAAAAGAGCGACAGGTTCACTGTGTTTGAGTTAGTAGTTGCAGTTTTAGTCAGTTTGGTGCTGTTTAGGTGCACTCACCTTCGTTGACTGTTAAAGCTGCTGGACCACCCTTCAAGAGGCAGCGTCATCACCCTTCAGGGTGGGTAGTCAAGGTAGAAGGTCTGAGTGGATAACTATGTTTGGTTGGTAGTTTGGATTGTTTTAAGGTTTGTGTTGGTGTGAATAGCTTGGGGATTGACGTTAGATTTCAGCCGTTCTTTTTTTGGCCACCATACTCTTATTCTTTACCACCTTTTTAATTAATGATTCATTTAATAAATAGCTAACAGTTTTTTCTGCCAAAATACAAATATCTGTGTCTTTATTTTATAGGATAAGTTGTGTTAATTTTTAAAATGTTATAAGGACGTAGGGCCCTCAACCATTAGGAGGTTTAGGGCTGGAAGATGCGATTTCCGGTTTCGGCTAATACCCGTTTTACATTTTAATTATAGAATGTCCAGATAGTTTTCTGATATAATTTCTATAGCGATCAGCTAGAGCTATTGATGCATTATAGGATTTTAGTAAATATGAGAAGAATAAACAGTGCCTAATGGTATAATACTTTTTAGAGAACCGGGTACTTCCGGTTTTTCACTTCTGGAATCCGGGTATAAATACCTGGTATAGGAGGAGGTCACCTTTCCTTGACAAATACACCCAGAGCATCGAAATGCGTTCTAAATGTTGACCAGGGGTTGGAATATCAGTTGGAAAGTTTGGTTTCACAGCACACCGAAAGGAGCAAGTCTTGGGATTCCATCACCTTCGTGATAGTGATTATGTGACTATTACATCTGACCTAACATACTGACTTCTTACCATCTCCTACTCATTATATAGATATATGAATAAAATGTTCTGTTTTTAATCTTCCGGTGTATGCATAACCTAATTCATTGTATGCGGAAGTGTGAAAAGCTAGGAAGGGGAAAAAATAAGATTTTAAACCTACCGGTAAATCTATTTCTCCTAGTCCGTAGAGGATGCTGGGGACTCCGTAAGGACCATGGGGTATAGACGGGCTCCGCAGGAGATAGGGCACCTAAAAAGAACTTTTACTATGGGTGTGCACTGGCTCCTCCCTCTATGCCCCTCCTCCAGACCTCAGTTAGAGAACTGTGCCCAGAGGAGATGGACAATACAAGGCAGGATTTAGAAATCCAAGGGCAAGATTCATACCAGCTTACACCAATCATACCATGTAACCTGGATCATACATAACCAGTTAACCGTATGAACAATAACAGTAACGGTCCAAGACCGATTCCAACTGTAACAGAACCCTTATGTAAGCAACAACAATATACAAGTCTTGCAGAGTTTCCGCACTGGGACGGGCACCCAGCATCCTCTACGGACTAGGAGAAATAGATTTACCGGTAGGTTTAAAATCTTATTTTCTCTTACGTCCTAGAGGATGCTGGGGACTCCGTAAGGACCATGGGGTTTATACCAAAGCATCCAATCAGGCGGGAGAGTGCTTATGACTCTGCAGCACCGATTGAGCAAACGCTAGGTACTCATCAGCCAGAGTATCAAACTTGTAGAATTTAGCAAAAGTGTTTGACCCCGACCAAGTCGCCGCTCGGCAAAGCTGTAATGCCGAGACGCCTCGGGCAGCCGCCCAAGAAGAACCCACCTTCCTAGTGGAATGGGCCTTAACCGAATTTGGTATCGGCAATCCAGCCATAGAATGAGCCTGCTGAATCGTATTACAGATCCAGCGAGCAATAGTCTGCTTCGAAGCAGGTGCGCCAATCTTATTAGCAGCATACAGGACAAATAGAGCCTCTGTTTTCCTAATTCTAGCCATCCTGGCTACATAGATCTTTAAGGCCCTGACTACGTCCAGGGATCTGGAATCCTCCAGGTCACTTGTAGCCACAGGCACCACAATAGGTTGATTTATATGGAATGAAGAAACCACTTTAGGCAAAATTTGCGGACGTGTCCTCAATTCAGCTCGATCCACATGAAAAATCAAGTAGGGGCTCTTGTGTGACAAAGCCGCCAATTCTGACACTCGCCTTGCTGATGCTAAGGCCAACAACATGACCACCTTCCAGGTAAGAAATTTCAACTCAACCTTGTTAAGCGGTCCAAACCAGTGTGATTTTAGGAACTGCAACACCACGTTCAGGTCCCATGGTGCCACTGGAGGCACAAAAGGGGGCTGGATGTGCAGCACTCCATTTACAAACGTCTGGACTTCTGGAAGAGAAGCCAATTCCTTCTGAAAGAAAATCGAGAGGGCCGAAGTCTGTACCTTAACAGAGCCTAATTACAGGCCCATATCCACTCCTGTCTGTAGGAAGTGGAGAAAACGACCCAGATGAAAATCTTCCGTAGGTGCATTCTTGGTCTCACACCAAGACACATACTTTCGCCAGATACGGTGATAGTGCTTTACCGTCACCTCCTTCCTAGCCTTTATTAAAGTAGGGATGACCTCTTTCGGAATCCCCTTTTCGCTAGGATTCGGCGTTCAACCGCCATGCCGTCAAACGTAACCGCGGTAAGTCTTGAAATACACAGGGCCCCTGTTGCAACAGGTCTTCCCTCAGAGGAAGAGGCCAGGGATCTCCTGTGAGCATCTCTTGTAGATCCGAGTACCAGGCCCTTCGAGGCCAGTCTGGGACAACGAATATCGTCTGTACTCTTCTTCGTTTTATGATCCTCAACACTTTTGTGATGAGAGGAAGAGGAGGAAACACGTAGACCGATTTGGACACTCACGGTGTTACCAGAGCGTCTACTGCTACTGCCTGAGGGTCCCGAGACCTGACACAATACCTCCAAAGCTTCTTGTTGAGGCGTGACGCCATCATGTCTATTTGAGGAGTCCCCCAAAGACGCGTTACGTCTGCAAAGACTTCTTGATGAAGTCCCCACTCTCCTGGATGGAGATCGTGTCTGCTGAGGAAGTCTGCTTCCCAGTTGTCCACTCCCGGAATGAAGACCGCCGACAGAGCGCTTACGTGATTTTCCGCCCAGCGAAGAATCCTGGTGGCTTCCGCCATCGCGGCTCTGCTTCTTGTCCCGCCTTGGCGGTTCACATCAGCCACTGCTGTGACATTGTCTGATTGAATCAGAACCGGTAGGTTTCGAAGAAGACTCTCCGCTTGTCGAAGGCCGTTGTAAATGGCCCTGAGTTCCAACACATTGATGTGTAGACAGGACTCCTGGTCTGACCACAGTCCCTGAAAACTTCTTCCTTGTTTGACTGCTCCCCATCTTTGGAGGCTCGCGTCCGTGGTAACCAGGATCCAATCCTGAATTCCGAACCTGCGACCCTCCAGCAGGTGAGTACTTTGCAACCACCACAGGAGAGACACCCTGGCCCCTGGGGACAGAGTTATTTTCCGATGTAAGTGCAGATGGGACCCGGACCACTTGTCCAGAAGGTCCCATTGAAAAGTCCTTGCATGGAACCTTCCGAAGGGAATGGCCTCGTAGGCCGCCACCATTTTTCCCAGAACTCGAGTGCATTGGTGAACTGACACCCTTTTCGTTTTTAGCAGGTTTCTGACCATGTTCTGGATGTCCTGGGCTTTCTCCAGTGGGAGAAAGACCTTCATTTATTCCGTATCCAGTATCATACCTAGTAACGTTAGTCGAGTTGTCGGAATCAACTGTGACTTCGGTAGATTTAGAATCCAACCGTGTTGCTGGAGCACTCTCAGAGAGAGCGCCACACTGCTCAGAAATTTCTCTCTGGATCTCGCTTTTATTAGGAGATCATCCAAGTACGGGATAATTGTGACTCCATGCTTGCGCAGGACCACCATCATTTCCGCCATTATCTTGGTGAAAATCCTCGGGGCTGTGGAAAGCCCAAACGGCAACGTCTGAAATTGGTAATGACAATCCTGTACAGCGAATCTCAGGTATTCCTGATGGGGGGAATATATGGGGACATGAAGGTACGCATCCTTTATGTCCAGAGACACCATAAACTCCCCCTCCTCCATATTGGCTATTTTCGCTCTGAGTGATTCCATTTTGAATTTGAATCTTTTTATGTACAGGTTTAGGGATTTCAGATTCAAAATAGGTCTGACCGAACCGTCCGGTTTCGGGACCACAAATAGGGTTGAGTAGTAACCTCTTCCCTGCTGGTTCAGGGGAACCCTGATTATTACTTGCTGTAGACACAGCGTTTGAATTGCAGCTAAGATTACATCCCGTTCCGATGTGGAAGCTGGTAGGGCCAATTTGAAAAATCGGCGCGGGGGCACCTCCTCGAATTCCAGTTGGTAACCCTGGGAAACTATTTCCAACACCCAAGGATTCAGGCCTGAGCTGACCCAGGCCTGGCTGAAAAGTCGAAGACGTGCCCCCACAGGTGCGGACTCCCTCACGGGAGCCCCAGCGTCATGCTGTGGGCTTTGGAGTAGCCGGGGAGTACATTTGTTTCTGGGCACCTGCCGAAGCAGGTGCTCTTTTGCCTCTGCCCTTACCTCTGGCGAGGAAGAGGATCCCCGACCTCTTCTGGGCTTGTGCGACCGAAAGGACTGCATCTGACAGGGTGGTACTTTCTTTTGCTGTTGGGGAATAAATGGTAAAAAGTTTGATTTACCTGCTGTAGCTGTGGAAACCAGGTCCGTCAGCCCATCCCCAAACAATACATCTTCCTTATAGGGTAGAACTTCCATATGTTTTTGGAATCTGCATCACCCGTCCATTGGCGAGTCCATAAGGATCTTCTCGCAGAGATAGACATGGCATTGGCCCTAGAAGCCAGCAAACCAATGTCCCTTTTAGCATCCCTCATAAATAAGACTGCGTCTTTAATATGGGCTAGAGTTAAGAATATAGTATCCTTATCCATCTTATCAAAATCAGCTGTCAGCTCATCTGTCCAAGCTGAAATCGCGCTACACACCCATGCCGACGCAATTGTCGGTCTAAGGACTGCTCCAGTATGAGAATAAATAAGAATTTACTTACCGATAATTCTATTTCTCGGAGTCCGTAGTGGATGCTGGGGTTCCTGAAAGGACCATGGGGAATAGCGGCTCCGCAGGAGACAGGGCACAAAAAGTAAAGCTTTTCCAGATCAGGTGGTGTGCACTGGCTCCTCCCCCTATGACCCTCCTCCAGACTCCAGTTAGGTACTGTGCCCGGACGAGCGTACACAATAAGGGAGGATTTTGAATCCCGGGTAAGACTCATACCAGCCACACCAATCACACCGTACAACTTGTGATCTAAACCCAGTTAACAGTATGATAACAGAGGAGCCTCTGAAAGATGGCTCCCTAAACAATAACCCGAATTAGTTAACAATAACTATGTACAAGTATTGCAGATAATCCGCACTTGGGATGGGCGCCCAGCATCCACTACGGACTCCGAGAAATAGAATTATCGGTAAGTAAATTCTTATTTTCTCTATCGTCCTAGTGGATGCTGGGGTTCCTGAAAGGACCATGGGGATTATACCAAAGCTCCCAAACGGGCGGGAGAGTGCGGATGACTCTGCAGCACCGAATGAGAGAACTCCAGGTCCTCCTTTGCCAGGGTATCAAATTTGTAGAATTTTACAAACGTGTTCTCCCCTGACCACGTAGCTGCTCGGCAGAGTTGTAATGCCGAGACCCCTCGGGCAGCCGCCCAAGATGAGCCCACCTTCCTTGTGGAATGGGCCTTAACAGATTTAGGCTGTGGCAGGCCTGCCACAGAATGTGCAAGTTGAATTGTGTTACAAATCCAACGAGCAATCGACTGCTTAGAAGCAGGCGCACCCAACTTGTTTGGTGCATACAGTATAAACAGCGAGTCAGATTTTCTGACTCCAGCCGTCCTTGAAATGTATATTTTTAAAGCTCTGACAACGTCCAACAACTTGGAGTCCTCCAAGTCGCTTGTAGCCGCAGGCACTACAATAGGCTGGTTCAGGTGAAACGCTGATACCACCTTAGGGAGAAAATGCGGACGCGTCCGCAGCTCTGCCCTATCCGAATGGAAAATTAAATAAGGGCTTTTATAAGATAAAGCCGCCAGTTTAGATACTCTCCTGGCGGACGCCAGGGCCAGTAACATAGTCACTTTCCATGTGAGATATTTCAAATCCACATTTTTTAGTGGTTCAAACCAATGGGATTTGAGGAAATCTAAAACTACATTTAGATCCCACGGTGCCACCGGAGGCACCACAGGAGGCTGTATATGCAGTACTCCTTTGACAAAAGTCTGGACCTCAGGAACTGAGGCCAATTCTTTTTGGAAGAATATTGACAGGGCCGAAATTTGAACCTTAATAGATCCCAATTTGAGACCCATAGACAATCCTGATTGCAGGAAATGTAGGAAACGACCCAGTTGAAATTCCTCCGTCGGAGCACTCCGATCCTCGCACCACGCAACATATTTCCGCCAAATGCGGTGATAATGCTTCGCGGTGACTTCCTTTCTTGCCTTAATCAAGGTAAGAATGACTTCTTCTGGAATGCCTTTTCCTTTTAGGATCTGGCGTTCAACCGCCATGCCGTCAAACGCAGCCGCGGTAAGTCTTGGAATAGACACGGTCCCTGCTGAAGCAGGTCCTGTCTTAGAGGTAGAGGCCACGGATCGTCCGTGACCATCTCTTGAAGTTCCGGGTACCAAGACCTTCTTGGCCAATCCGGAGCCACTAGTATCGTTCTTACTCCGCTTTGCCGTATGATTCTCAATACCTTTGGTATGAGAGGCAGAGGAGGAAACACATACACCGACTGGTACACCCAAGGTGTTACCAGCGCGTCCACAGCTATTGCCTGCGGATCTCTTGACCTGGCGCAATACCTGTCCAGTTTTTTGTTGAGGCGAGACGCCATCATGTCCACCATTGGTCTTTCCCAACGGTTTATTAGCATGTGGAAAACTTCTGGATGAAGTCCCCACTCTCCCGGGTGAAGATCGTGTCTGCTGAGGAAGTCTGCTTCCCAGTTGTCCACTCCCGGGATGAACACTGCTGACAGTGCTATCACGTGATTCTCCGCCCAGCGAAGGATCCTGGCAGCTTCTGCCATTGCACTCCTGCTTCTTGTGCCGCCCTGTCTGTTTACATGGGCGACTGCCGTGATGTTGTCCGACTGGATCAACACCGGTCTTCCTTGAAGCAGAGGTTCCGCCTGGCTTAGAGCATTGTAGATTGCTCTTAGTTCCAGAATGTTTATGTGAAGAGACTTTTCCAGGCTCGACCACACTCCCTGGAAGTTTCTTCCTTGTGTGACTGCTCCCCAGCCTCTCAGGCTGGCATCCGTGGTCACCAGGATCCAATCCTGTATGCCGAATCTGCGGCCCTCCAATAGATGAGCCCTCTGCAACCACCACAGAAGAGATACCCTTGTCCTTGGAGACAGGGTTATCCGCAGGTGCATCTGAAGATGCGTGCATTGATGTACAGACACCTTTCCTGGTTTTAGGAGATCCCTGACCAGGTCGGATAACTCCTTGGCTTTTTCCTCGGGAAGAAAAACCTTTTTCTGAACCGTGTCCAGAATCATCCCTAGGAACAGCAGACGAGTTGTCGGCATTAATTGGGATTTTGGAATATTCAGAATCCATCCGTGCTGCTTTAGCACCTCTTGAGATATTGCTAATCCCATCTCTAGCTGTTCTCTGGACCTTGCCCTTATTAGGAGATCGTCCAAGTATGGGATAATTAATACGCCTTTTCTTCGAAGAAGAATCATCATCTCGGCCATTACCTTTGTAAAGACCCGAGGTGCCGTGGACAAACCAAACGGCAGCGTCTGAAACTGATAGTGACAGTTTTGTACAACGAACCTAAGGTACCCCTGGTGTGAGGGGTAAATTGGAACGTGGAGATACGCATCCTTGATGTCCAAGGATACCATAAAGTCCCCTTCTTCCAGGTTCGCTATCACTGCTCTGAGTGACTCCATCTTGAACTTGAACTTCTTTATGTACAGGTTCAAGGACTTCAGATTTAGAATAGGCCTTACCGAGCCATCCGGCTTCGGTACCACAAATAGAGTGGAATAATACCCCTTCCCTTGTTGTAGAAGAGGTACCTTGACTATCACCTGCTGAGAGTACAGCTTGTGAATGGCTTCCAAAACCGTCTCCCTTTCGGAAGGGGACGTTGGTAAAGCAGACTTCAGGAAACGGCGAGGTGGATCTGTCTCTAATTCCAACCTGTACCCCTGAGATATTATCTGCAGGATCCAGGGATCTACCTGCGAGTGAGCCCACTGCGCGCTGTAATTTTTGAGACGACCTCCCACCGTCCCCGAGTCCGCTTGAGAAGCCCCAGCGTCATGCTGAGGCTTTTGTAGAAGCCGGGGAGGGCTTCTGTTCCTGGGAAGGAGCTGCCTGTTGCTGTTTCTTCCCTCGACCTCTGCCTCGTGGCAGATATGAATAGCCCTTTGCTCTCTTATTTTTAAAGGAACGAAAGGGCTGCGGTTGAAAAGTCGGTGCCTTTTTCTGTTGGGGAGTGACTTGAGGTAGAAAGGTGGATTTCCCGGCTGTAGCCGTGGCCACCAAATCTGATAGACCGACTCCAAATAACTCCTCCCCTTTATACGGCAAAACTTCCATATGCCGTTTTGAATCCGCATCGCCTGTCCACTGTCGCGTCCATAAAGCTCTTCTGGCCGAAATGGACATAGCACTTACCCGTGATGCCAGTGTGCAGATATCCCTCTGTGCATCACGCATATAAAGAAATGCATCCTTTATTTGTTCTAACGACAGTAAAATATTGTCCCTGTCCAGGGTATCAATATTTTCAATCAGGGACTCTGACCAAACTACCCCAGCACTGCACATCCAGGCAGTCGCTATAGCTGGTCGTAGTATAACACCTGCATGTGTGTATATACTTTTTTGGATATTTTCCATCCTCCTATCTGATGGATCTTTAAGTGCGGCCGTCTCAGGAGAAGGTAACGCCACTTGTTTTGATAAGCGTGTTAGCGCCTTGTCCACCCTAGGAGGTGTTTCCCAGCGCTCCCTAACCTCTGGCGGGAAAGGGTATAATGTCAATAATTTCTTTGAAATTATCAGCTTTTTATCAGGGGCAACCCACGCTTCATCACACACGTCATTTAATTCTTCTGATTCAGGAAAAACTATAGGTAGTTTTTTTACACCCCACATAATACCCTGTTTAGTGGTACCTGTAGTATCAGCTAAATGTAACGCCTCCTTCATTGCCAAAATCATATAACGTGTGGCCCTACTGGAAAATACGGTTGATTCGTCACCGTCACCACTGGAATCAGTGCCTGTGTCTGGGTCTGTGTCGACCGACTGAGGCAAAGGGCGTTTTACAGCCCCTGACGGTGTTTGAGGCGCCTGGACAGGCACTAATTGATTGTCCGGCCGCCTCATGTCGTCAAACGACTGCTTTAGCGTGTTGACACTATCCCGTAATTCCATAAATAAAGGCATCCATTCTGGTGTCGACCCCCTAGGAGGTGACATCCCCATATTTGGCAATTGCTCCGCCTCCACACCAATATCGTCCTCATACATGTCGACACACACGTACCGACACACAGCAGACACACAGGGAATGCTCTAAACGAAGACAGGACCCACTAGCCCTTTGGGGAGACAGAGGGAGAGTCTGCCAGCACACACCAAAAAGCGCTATATATGACAGGGATAGCCTTATAATAAGTGCTCCCTTATAGCTGCTTTATATATATCAAGATATTGCCATTAAATTTGCCCCCCCTCTCTGTTTTACCCTGTTTCTGTAGTGCAGTGCAGGGGAGAGACCTGGGAGCCGTCCTGACCAGCGGAGCTGTGAGAGGAAATGGCGCCGTGTGCTGAGGAGATAGGCCCCGCCCCTTTTTCGGCGGGCTCGTCTCCCGCTATTTTGTGAATACAGGCAGGGGTTAAATATCTCCATATAGCCTCTGGGGGCTATATGTGAGGTATTTTTAGCCTTTATATAGGTTTACATTTGCCTCCCAGGGCGCCCCCCCCCAGCGCCCTGCACCCTCAGTGACTGCGTGTGAAGTGTGCTGAGAGGAAAATGGCGCACAGCTGCAGTGCTGTGCGCTACCTTTAGAAGACTGCAGGAGTCTTCAGCCGCCGATTCTGGACCTCTTCTTACTTCAGCATCTGCAAGGGGGCCGGCGGCGCGGCTCCGGTGACCATCCAGGCTGTACCTGTGATCGTCCCTCTGGAGCTGATGTCCAGTAGCCAAGAAGCCAATCCATCCTGCACGCAGGTGAGTTCACTTCTTCTCCCCTCTGTCCCTCGTTGCAGTGATCCTGTTGCCAGCAGGAATCACTGTAAAATAAAAAACCTAAGCTAAACTTTCTCTAAGCAGCTCTTTATGAGAGCCACCTAGAATTGCACCCTTCTCGGCCGGGCACAAAAATCTAACTGGAGTCTGGAGGAGGGTCATAGGGGGAGGAGCCAGTGCACACCACCTGATCTGGAAAAGCTTTACTTTTTGTGCCCTGTCTCCTGCGGAGCCGCTATTCCCCATGGTCCTTTCAGGAACCCCAGCATCCACTAGGACGATAGAGAAAATACACTTTAAGGTAGTCTCTTGCCTGCGATCTGCAGGGTCCCTAAGGGCAGCTGTGTCAGGAGACGGTAGCGCCACTTTCTTGGACAAGCGCGTCAGGACCTTGTCCACAGTGGGAGGTGACTCCCAACGCTCCCTGTCCTGTTTAGGGAAGGGGTATGCCATATAAATTCTTTTGGGTATCTGCGGTCTCTTTTCCGGAGTCTCCCAAGCTTTTTCAAAGAAATCATTTAGTTGATGAGATGTGGGAAAATGTATAATCTGTTTCTTTCCCTTTCACATGTGCACCCTTGTGTCGGGGACAGAGGGTTCATCCGCAATATGCAACACATCCCTTATTGCCACAATGATACACTGAATGCTTTTTGTCACCCTAGGGTGCAATTTCACTTCGTCATAGTCGACACTGGAATCAGAGTCCGTGTCGGTAGTAGTGTCTTGTGTTAAGGGACGCTTTTGAGACCCCGACGGGCCCTGTGAGTCGGTCCAATCCGAGGATTGACCCCCTGATGTCCCCCCTAATTCAGCCTTATCAAGCCTCTTATGTAAGGATGCCACACTTGCATTCAACATATGCCACATGTCCATCCATTCCTGAGTCGGCACAACCAACGGGGACACACCACTCATTTGCTCCACCTCCTCCTTGGAAAAGCCTTCCGCTTCAGACATGTCGACACCACGTACCGACACCCCACACACACAGGGATTAACCTATAAGGGGACAAAACCCCAACCAGGCCCTTAGGAGAGACAGTGAGAGAGTATGCCAGCACACACCCAGCACTTAATAACACTGGAAAAATATGACCAGATAGCGCTTTTATATATAAAATGACAAGATTCCCACTCATTGCGCTCAAAATGCCCCCCTCCTCTTTTTTCCAGCCTGAATGTTCAGCAGGGGAGAGACCAGGGAGCCAGCGTTTTACTCATGCAGCTTCTGTGGAGAAAATGGCGCTGGTTAGTGCTGGGGATCAAGCTCCGCCCACCCGACGGCGGGCTTCGGTCCCGGTGATTTTTTTTATAGAAAATGGCGGGGGATCGTAGAATTACTGCCCAGCAGCCTAATCTACTTTGTCAGTGCCCAAATGTGAGGTTATTTGCTGCCCAGGGCGCCGCGCGCCGCCCCCCCCCCCCCCCCCCCCTGCACACTTCAGTGCTGCTCTGTGTGTGTGAATGGGAGCAATGGCGCGCAGCGCCTTACCTCATGAAGATCTGATGTCTTCTGCCGCCTATGATGTCTTCTGCCTTCTCATACTCACCCGGCTTCTATCTTCGGCATCTGTGAGGAGGACGGCGGCGCGGCTCCGGGACGAACCCCAGGCGAGACCTGTTTTCCGACTCCCTCTGGAGCTAATGGTGTCCAGTAGCCTTAGAAATAGAGCCCAACCGTTAAGCCAGCCCTGCTTCTCTCCCCTCAGTCCCACGATGCAGGGAGCCTGTTGCCAACAGGACTCCCTGAAAATAAAAAACCTAACAAAATTCATTTTCAACAGAAAACTCTGGAGAGCTCTCTGCAGTGCACCCAGTCTCCTCTGGGCACAAGATCTAACTGAGGTCTGGAGGAGGGGCATAGAGGGAGGAGCCAGTGCACACCCAAAGTAAAAGTTCTTTTTAGGTGCCCTATCTCCTGCGGAGCCCGTCTATACCCCATGGTCCTTACGGAGTCCCCAGCATCCTCTAGGACGTAAGAGAAAGATACCTATACATGCACATACACAGAAGGCTTACAATGTAAGCAGTATTCTTTCTTTGATTACACGTAGTCTGATCCCCCTAGCTTTGAGGGATACACTCCTGTTACACACGTGTGCGGATGAGGGAACACTTTATCTGATTGAACCAGCAGGTTCTATTGAAGATTTTAAAGACTGTTTTACACCATTGTGTGTTTTCTATTTTTTACTTACATGTACTGTAAGCTGGAGCATCCCTCCAATCACTGATAAAGTACTGGACATTTCTGATAAGTATTATCTGTGAAATATTGATTTAGCGCAATCATTGTCATCATTTTATTGTTTGAATCTGTGGATAGGAGTTGGTCGACTCTTTCATGTGATAGTGTGCAGCTTTGCCTCATTTGCGCCACAAGGTTTTTTCCGTTGTTTTTAACCTTACATGCTGCTTGGTAGCACTAAGGGCCTGATTCAGAGGTGGATGTAAATGCCGTCTCTATTGTGATTGCGCATGCAGCAGATCTGCGAAAATATGCGTGAATTTGTTCAGAGATGCCCACTGTTAAATCTCTGATTTGCTGCTTGCGTACAAAGACGTACCATCAATCGCACCAATGATTATCTGAGCAACCTTATGGTTGATTAGAATGTCCGTGGCAAGTAAGACAATGGAAACAGCTCAAAAGCGTGCAGAAAACAGTTGTGACACGCCTGAGTTTTTGAAGACACCATGTTATCGCCCCCAAACCTTGACTACATGTCATTCACTTTGCAAATAAATCCTCATTGCGTCCACCCTTGTTAATCACAACATGTGCGTAATGTGACTGACATTACATCCACCGATGAATCAGGCTGCAAGACTACGGTTTTTGAAACTAGAAAAGAGCAATCATGCATTGACACATGGAAGTGAATGGAAAACATCGCATCACATAGGAGTAGACTGCTTGCTGAGTGACAGGATAGCCTGCTCACTTTTTATCATCATGTAGGATCTTAAATTGCTCCCAATGTGTCAGCATGGAGCTACCTGAGCAGCATAGAAATGTGGGCGCTTTTAAAGCTGAAAAAATTCTAGCAATCAAACGTCTGACACTAATCCAAGGGTTATTTTATTTATTTACAGCATTTATTGAAAGGGTTGCAACAAAGCAAAGGGGAGAAAAGAAAAATATACAAAACAAACTCAAAACTGCCTGCCAAGATGTCTTATTGTGAATTTAGGAGGAAGTAATGTGGGATGAGGTGGGGCTTAGAGATTATGCAACTGTCTTTTCATGCTCCCTTTATCGAATAGAATATGCTAGAATGCTCTCTGTATACTGTATACGCCACACTAATATACTCAGTGAGGGGTATCCTATTAGCCTTGATAACGCCAAATCAGAACCAAATCCGACATTTTTTAGCTTGCACTACTTATCACCAGCTCAGAGATGGTGAAGAGAAATCCCAGATAAACCCTATGGAGATTTATCGCTGAAAACGTATTGCCGCTAATGGGATACAGAATTATCGCATTTTAAATAATGTATTGCAAAACCGCAATATCGCGGCTAATAGAATACCCCCCAGTATTGTACACAGGCCAAAAGAATGCTTTGTGTATTGGTTACGATAACTGAGGAAAGCTCTTGTAACAATTTTCTATATATGTTTGTGTTCCTGGAACACAGGGGGTTTGTGTTCCTGGAACACTGGGCGGACTTCTCAGTCAGGCGCCATCTCTTTTGTCGTGATGGATTGCACCTGACTGAGGAGGGGGCAGGATGGTTAGAAGGTTGGAGGAGATTTTAAACTAGGAGCCTGGGGAGAGGGTTTAGCTAGAAACTACGGGTCATGCAGTGAGAATAGTGGGGATGGCGGTAGTAAACGAAATGGGGGAGAAGTTGGGGGGAGGGTAAGAGCAGGCGGTAAGGTTACTAACATGGGTACTAAAATAGATTTTACCAAAGCACTAACCAATGACGATTACAGGTCATAATTGCTACATAAGGTGAAAGATGTCCCTAACGCAAGGGAAAATACTTATCTTAGTTGTATGTATGTAAACGCCAGAAGCATTACTGGTAAAAAGGGTGAACTAGAAATACTTGCAGCAAGCAAACAGTATGATATTATAGGCATTACTGAAACTTGGTGGGACTAATCTCATGATTGGACAGTCAATCTAGAGGGCTATACAATGTTTAGGAGAGACAGACTAAATAAAAAGGGTGGAGGGGTGTGTCTATACGTAAAGCCGTTTTTAAAACCTGATATACGGGAAGATATTCAGGAGGGGACTGTAGACACTGTCGAGAAATTATGGGTAGAAATTGCATGCGGGGAAAAAGGAATAAAAAAGTTAGTATTAGGTGTATGCTATAGGCCGCCTGGTATTAACGCATCTGATGAGGAATTGTTACTAAAGCAAATTGAAAGAGCAGCAGGAGTAGGAGACATAGTAGTGATGGGAGATTTTGACTATCCAGAGATAAACTGTAAAAACGATTTATGTGATACTACTTAGGGGCAATATGTTTTTAAACACACTTAATGATAACTACTTAGTTCAACTAATTGAGGAACCAACTAGGTACAATGCAATCTTAGACCTGGTATTAACAAACAATGGGGATTTGGTATCAGGTATTATAGTAGGGGAACCCATAGGAAACAGCGACCACAATATGGTCACATTCAATATCAGTTTCCATAAACAGCCCTATACTGGCTCAACTAGGACTCTAAACTTTAGCAAAGCAAATTTTGAAAAGATGAGGGTATTTTTCAGGGATATTGAATGGGAAGGTTTGTTTAAGGAAAAAATACTACGGAGAAATGGGAGGTACTTAAATTTCTGCTAGCTAAAAATACACTCAAATGTATTCCTACGAGCAGCAAAAAAAGGAATAAAAATCATAAACCGATGTGGCTTAACAAAAAGATTAAGGAACTTATGGGCAAGAAAAGGCTAGCATTTAAAAAATACAAATCTGACGGGGAAGCAGAGTCATTTCAGCACTATAAGGAATGTAACAAAATATGCAAAAAGGAAATAAGAGCGGCTAAAGTAGAAACTGAAAAACTAGTAGCAAAGGAAAGCAAAGCGAATCCCCAAAAATTCTTTAAATACATTAATAGCAAGAGATTAAAGAAGGAGAGTATAGGCCCTTTAAAAGACAAGTTGGGAGTCTTTAGCAAAAATGATAATGACATAGCGGATACACTAAATGAGTTTTTTTCAACAGTATTTACTAGAGAGGACCCAATTCAGGGACTAACATATAATCTCAATAATGAGAATATCCCACTGATAGGTACTTATTTAAGCGAGGAAGTAGTCTGTGACCGATTAAAACATTTAAAGATTAATAAGTCACCAGGTCCCGATGGTATTCACCCAAGGGTTCTAATGGAGCTTCATTCTGAACCTGCAAAACCACTATTTTTGATCTTTAAGGATTCAGTAATATCAGGTATGGTTCCCAAAGACTGGCGTATAGCAGAAGCAGTGCCTATATTCAAAAAGGGAAGTAAAGCTGAACCAGGTAATTATAGACCAGTTAGTCTTACATCTATAGTGGGGAAAGTATTGGAAGGTATTCTAAGAGATAGTATTCAGAAGTTCCTTGAAGTCAATAAGGTCATTAAAAGGAATCAACATGGGTTTATGAAGGACAGATCCTGTCAAACCAACTTACTTGGCTTTTATGAAACAGTAAGCGCAAACCTAGATCAGGGTAAAGAGGTGGATGTAATCTTTTTAGATTTTGCCAAAGCGTTCGATACTGTACCACACATGAGACTTATCTACAAGCTACAAGAATCAGAGCTAGGAAGCACAATATGCACTTGGGTCAAAAACTGGTTAGATAATAGGGAGCAGCGCGTTGTGGTTAATGGATCTTTTTCAACTTGGACTGAAGTGCTAAGTGTTGTACCACAAGGCTCAGTATTAGGACCGCTATTGTTCAATATTTTCATTAACGACCTAACAGGTCTAGAGAGCATGGTGTCAATTTTTGCAGATGATACCAAATTGTGTAAAGTTATAAATGCGGAGGGGGATGCTGATTCGCTTCAGAATGACTTAGTTAAATTAAAAGTTTGGGCAGCGAAATGGAGAATGCGCTTCAATACAGACAAGTGTAAGGTAATGCACTGTGGTAACAAGAACAAAAATAACACCTACCTACTAAATGGGGTAAAATTAGGGGATTCTGTACTGGAAAAGGACTTACCGTATATACTCGAGTATAAGTCGACCCGAATATAAGCCGAGGCACCTAATTTTACCACAAAAACCTGGGAAAACTTATTGACTCGAGTATAAGCCTAGGGTGGGAAATGCAGCTCTAGCCGTACACAGCCCTCAGTGCCAGATATGCCCTCATAGTGCCAGATATGCCCTCATAGTGCCAGATATGCCCCACAGTGCCAGATATGCCCTCATGCTGCCAGATATGCTGCACAGTGCCAGATATACCCTCATGCTGCCAGATATGCCCCACAGTGCCAGATATGCCCCACAGTGCCAGATATGCCCTCATGCTGACAGATATTCCCCACAGTGCCAGATATGCCCCACAGTGCCAGATATGCCCCACAGTGCCAGATGTGCCCCACAGTGCCAGATGTGCCCCACAGTGCCAGATGTGCCCCACAGTGCCAGATGTGCCCCACAGTGCCAGATATGCCCTCATGCTGACAAGATATACCCCAGTGCCAGGTGTGCCCCACAGTGCCAGATATACCCCACAGTGCCAGATATGCCCCACAGTGCCAGTTTGTTACTTACCCTCCGTCGCTCCCGCGCTGTCCCGTCGCTCCCGCACTGTCTTCTGAAGGAGGGACACGGAGAGCACAGCGCACGGCTCTCCGGTGGCCCTCCTGTGTCTCCGGCAGCAGCGGCGTCTGTGTGTTAAAGGAAGTGCCGGTTTCTGGCACTTCCTTTAACACACACACACCGCTGCTGCTGGAGACACAGGAGGGACACAGGAGGGCCGTGCGCTGTGCCCTCCGTCCTCCGTGTCCCTCCTCTAACACACACACGCCGCTGCCGCCGGAGGGACACAGGAGAGCCGCGTGTTGTGCCCTCCCATGTCCCTCCTAAATACTCACTCGTGTATAAGCCGAAGAGGCTTTTTCAGCACAGAAAAAGGTGCTGAAAAACTCGGCTTATACACGAGTATATACGGTAGGTGTCCTCATAGATCGCAAACTAAGCAGTAGTACCCAAAGAAGGACTGCAGCAAAGAAGGCTAATAAGATATTAGCATGCATAAAACGGGGAATTGATGCTAGGGACGAGAGTATTATACTCCCATTATATAAATCACTTGTGAGGCCACACCTTGAATACGGTGTACAATTCTGGGCACCTTACTACAAAAAGGATATCCTGGAGCTAGAAAAGGTTCAAAGGCGGGCGACCAAACTAATTAAGGGTATGGAGACGCTGGAATACGAGGAAAGGCTTGCAAGACTAGGCATGTTTACACTGGAAAAGAGGAGATTAAGAGGGGACATGATCAACATTTACAAATATATAAGGGGACAATGTACAGATCTTGCGCAGGACCTGTTTTTGGTTAGATCAACAGAGAACTCGTGGACACTCGCTCAGGTTAGAGGAGAGGAGATTCCACACAATACGGCGTAAAGGCTTTTTTACGGTAAGGACGATACGTGTTTGGAATTCCCTGCCTGAGGGAGTTGTAATGGCCAACTCAGTCAACACCTTTAAGAATGGGTTAGATAAATTCCTAATGGATAAGGATATCCAGGGTTACGGGGCATAGTCACGCACTATGGTTATTATAAAAAAGAGGGGTTAATCGGAACGGCAGTCAGCAACTTCAGTCAAAATTTTATAAAAAATAATTGTGCACAGTAGACCACAGATAGGTTGAACCCGATGGACAATTGTCTTTTTTCAACCTTAGATACTATGTTACTATGTCATTGGCTATATAAATTGAAATGTTTGATCTGCACTACTCCAATTAGATGTATTATGCAGATAGCAATGTTGCCCCTCTGAGATTGTGAGGTGAGTACAGAATCCCCTCAAAAAGGAAGTATTGCATAAAAGAATGGTTCTCTTGGGCGCAGGTATACCATGTAGGTAAGGGTCCTGAGTGGAATTATAATATTTCCATTTGAAATATTTACAGCAAGAAATAAATAAATAAAAAATCTACAGGTGTCCTCCATCAGCTTTGCCGCTAGTCGCCGCAATCCTGTGCATTGCAAAGCGCAACGGAATATGCTGTGCTATATAAGAAACTGTTAATAAAGGAAAATTAATAAATAATAAATTGCGTGTGCATATGCTCCTGTGAACTGGTTGCATGTGGGTGTGGCTAGTCTCAATTGCTATGCTGTCTGCGGGTAATTTGATGGTGGCCATATCTGTAGCGAAACTTCAGAAATAAACTACAAATGTGTATCAAGAATGAAGGCCACCATCTGAACTGTATTCCATGTACTTTTAGATTATGAATAGCATTTACCATGTCTTTATTGTTAACCTTTAATATCTGGGAGGTTTTTCCTTACTCTGTATTTTAACATACAATACAGAATTGATATTATGTTACCACCAAGCAGCATAGAAAATGTAATGATAATTTGTAAAATAGTTTTAAATCATATATACTATATCATAAATAAAAATAGGATTTTAATTACCTACCTGTAAATCCTTTTCTCGTAGTCCGTAGAGGATGCTAGGGTCCACATTAGCACCATGGGGTATAAACAGGTCCACTAGGAGCCAATGGCACTTTAAGAGTTTGAGAGTGTAGGCTGGCACCTCCCTCTATGCCCCTCCTACCAGTCTCAGTCTAGAAACTGTGCCAGAGGAGACGGACAGCTTCGAGAGAAGGATTTTACACAGATAGTGGCAAGATTCACACCAGCTCACACACACAAGGCAAACCAAGCTAACCAGCTTGAAAATCAGCAACGGCTGAACCATATTACTTAACCAAGTAACAAAAACAGTACTTAACCAAGACTAAGCAGTACTGAACTAAGTAACCACTGCAGGATCACGAAGCGCTGGGCGGGCGCCCAGCATCCTCTACGGACTACGGGAAAGGGATTTACCGGTAGGAAATTAAAATCCTATTTTCTCTTACGTCCTAGAGTATGCTGGGGTCCACATAAGTACCATGGGGATGTACCAAAGCTCCCAGAATGGGAAGGAAAGCGCGGAGGCTCCTGCAGAACTGATTGACCAAACTTTAGGTCCTCAGAGGCCAAAGTATCGAACTTGTAGAACTTTGCAAACGTGTTCGACCCAGACCAAGTAGCCGCTCGGCAAAGCTGAAAAGCCGAGACACCCCGGGCAGCTGCCCAGGAAGAACCCACCTTACGAGTAGACTGGACTTTAACAGACGTAGGACACGGCAAGCCTGCCGTAGAATACGCATGCTGGATAGTGAACCTGATCCAGCGAGAAATAGTCTGCTTAGAAGCAGGACACCCCATTTTCTTGGGATCATACAGGACAAACAGAGAGTCCGATTTTCTGTGACGAGCAGTCCTCTTCACAAAAATTTTCAGATCCCTTACAACATCCAAGGACTTTGATGAAATTAAGGAGTCAGTAGCAACTGGCACCACAATAGGTTGGTTGATATGAAATGCCCACACAACCTTCGGAAGGAACTGCTGACGTGTCCGGAGCTCAGCTCTATCTTCATGGAAGATCAAGTAGGGACTCTTACAAGACAAAGCCCCTAACTCCGAGACACGCCTAGCAGAAGCTAAGACCAACAAAGTGACCGCCTTCCACGTGAGAAACTTGGCCTCAACCTCCGGTAGAGGTTCGAACCAATCCGATTGGAGGAACTGTAACACCACGTTAAGATCCCAGGCCGCCATAGGTGGCACAAAGGGAGGCTGGATGTGCAGAACCCCTTTCAGAAAAGTCTGAACCTCAGGGAGGGAAGCCAACTGTTTCTGGAAGAAATTGAATAGGGCCGAAATCTGGACCTTTACAGATCCCAACCTCAGGCCCATATCCACGCCTGTTTGCAGGAAGAGGAGAAACCGTCCCAGTTGAAACTCCACCGTAGGAAACTTCTTGGACTCACACCAAGATACATACTTTTTCCAAATACAATGGTAATGTTTAGATGTTACCCCTTTCCTAGCCTGTATCAGGCTAGGAATAACCTTGTTCGGAATGCCCTTCCGAGCTAATATCTGGCGTTCAACTTCCATGCCGTCAAATGTAGCCACGGTAAGTCTTGATAAGCGAACGGCCCCTGCTGCAGCAGGTCCTCCCGAAGAGGAAGAGGCCTCGGCTCTTCTAGCAGTAGATCCAGAAGATCCGCGTACCAAGCCCTTCTTGGCCAGTCCGGAGCAATGAGGATCGCCTGAACTCTTGTTCTCCTTTTGAGTTTTAGAACTCTTGGAATGAGTGGAAGTGGAGGAAACACATATACCGACTGGAACACCCATGGAGTCACTAGGGCATCCACCGCCATGGCTTGTGGGTCCTTCGACCTGGAACAATACCGCCAAAGCTTCTTGTTGAGACCAGAGGCCATCAAGTCTATTTGAGGTACACCCCAAAGATGTGTTACCTCCGAGAACACCTCCGGATGGAGTCCCCACTATCCTGGATGGAGAAAATGTCTGCTGAGGAAGTCTGCTTCCCAGTTGTCTACTCCCAGAATTAATATTGCTGACAGCACCAACGCGTGTTTTGTCTTCCCAGAGGATGATTCTTGTTACCTGTGACATTGCATCTCTGCTCTTCGTTCCGCCCTGTCGGTTTATGCAAGTCACCGTCGCTACATTGTCCGACTGCACTTCAATGGCTTGATCTCGCAGAAGATGGGCCACCTGGAGAAGGCCGTTGTAGACTGCTCTTAGTTCCAGAATGTTTATTGGAAGGCTGGATTTCAGGTTTGACCACCGTCCTTGGAAGGTTTCCCCTTGAGTGACTGTGCCCCAGCCCCGGAGACTTGCATCCGTGGTTAGAAGGATTCAGTCCTGAATCCCAAACCTGCGGCCCTCCAGAATGTGAGGCAACTGTAGCCACCAGATGGAGTGAAATCCTGGCCTTTGGTGACAGACGTATTCTCTGGTGCATATGTAGATGAGAGCCCGACCACTTGTCCAGGAGATCCAGCAGGAAGGGCCGAGCGTGAAACCTCCCGTACTGCAGAGCCTCGTAAGAGGCCACCAACTTCCCCAGAAGGCGAATAAACTGACAAACCGATATTTGGGTAGGCTTCATGACATCCCGGACCATTGTTTGTATCACCAACACTGTTTCTTGCGGAAGAAACACCCTCTGCACTTCCGTGTCGAGGAACATTCCCAGAAAGGACAACCTCCTGGTCGCTTCCAAATGTGACTTTGGAAGATTCAGGAACCGTGTTCCCTGAGTAGATGGGTCATGAGAGCAATGGACTGTAACAGCTTCTCCTTGGATGATGCCTTTATCAGAAGATCGTCCAGATATGGAACTATGGAGGTCATTCCAACCCGTTCACACGCAGCGGTTTATCGCTGCGGTGCGAACGGGTGCAAAGAAGATTGACAGGATGGAGGCGTGCCAGGGCGGATCCGGACCATTTGGAGCCGTTTTCGGGGAGTGGTGAGTATAACGCAGGCGTGTCCAACAGAACGGAGGGCGGAGGAGTGACGTCAAAGCCGGCCCCATCATCGCTGGATCTATCGCACAGGGTAAGTAGGTATAGGCCTAGTCTAGTTTTGCTTGAAAATTTTTTTGCTTAGCAGGGCTGCACAAGCGATCGCAGCCCTGCTAAGCTAAAATACACTCCCCCATAGGCGGGGGCTAGTTGATCGCAGTAGCAGCATAAAGTTGCTGGCTGCGATCAACTCGGAATGACCACCTATGTTCACCCCCCGTCTGCGGAGAACCATCATCTCCGCCATCACCTTGGTGAACACCCTTGGTGCTGTGGAGAGGCCGAATGGCATGGCCTGGAACTGAAAATTACTGTGTAACAGTGCGAATCGGAGAAAAGCTTGATGCAGCGGCCAAATCGGAATGTGGAGGTACGCATCCTTGATATCCAGGGATACCAGGAATTCCCCCTCCTCCAGACCTGATATCACCGTCCTCAGAGACTCCATTTTGAAATTGAACTCCCTCAGAAAGGGGTTTAGCGATTTTAAGTTCAAAATGGGCCTGACCGAACCATCCAGTTTCGGTACCACGAAAAGGTTCGAATAGTAACTCTTGTTTTGCAAATAGGATGGAACTGGTACAATGACCTGTGACTCCACCAACTTTTGGATGGCTTCCTGTAGGACAGCCCTGTCTGCCAGCAGAGCTGGCAAGCCTGATTTGAAGAACCGGTGAGGTGGGAGATCTTGAAACTTCAGCCTGTACCCCTGGGACACAATATCCTGTACCCAGGGAACCAGGCCGGACGACACCCAGACGTGGCTGAAATGTCTGAGTCGCGGCGCGTTCCACCGTCATGCTGAGGACTTCATTTACCTGAAGCAGGCTTCTGTTCCCTGGAACCCGCGGCAGCAGGTTTCCTGGATTTTGGCCAACCTCCCCTAAAGAAGGTGTTAGACGGCTTGGCCTTTCTTGCTTTAGCAGACCGAAGTAAAAGGTTTCTTCATAGCAGGTGCAGCTGAGGGAAGAAAAGGTGACTTACCCGCGGTAGCCGTGGAAATCCACGCATCCAACACTTCCCCAAAGAGAGCCTGACCTGTGTAGGGTAGGGTGTCCACACCTCTCCTGGATTCCGAGTCGGCAGACCACTGGCGCAGCCAAAGTCCTCTGCGAGCTGAGAAAGACATGGAAGATATCCCTGCAGCCATCGAACCCAGGACTTTTCATGAATTCCACCATAAATCCTGCAGAATCCTGAATGTTACGTAAAAACAATTCAACATCACTTTTATCCATTGTATCCCAATCCTCAAGTAAAGTGCCTGACCACTTTACTATAGCTTTGGAAATCCATGCACAGGCAATAGTAGGACATAGTATCGCCCCTGAAGCCATGTATATGGATTTGAGCGTAGCGTCAATTTTGCGATCAGCCGGTTCTTTTAACGCAGTAGATCCGGGGACAGGTAAAACCACCTTTTTTGAGAGTCTGGATACAGATGCGTCAACTATGGGTGGATTTTCCCATTTTTTCCTATCCTCCTCAAGGAAAGGGAAAGCAACCAGAACCCTTCTAGGGATCTGACATTTTTTCTCCAGGTTTTCCCAGGCTCTCTCAAAAATAGCATTTAATTCCCTAGACACAGGGAAGGTTAGCGAGGCTTTCTTATTGTCTGTGAAGTAAGCCTCCTCAACCTGCTCAGGTGTTGTATCAGCAATATTCAACACATCTCTAATGGCCTCTATCATCAACTGCACCCATTTTGCAAGAGATGGCGCCCCCTGCAGCACCTCCCCATCACCGTCTGCCGTGTCAGAATCAGTATCCGTGTCATCCTGTAGAATTTAGGCAAGAGCACGTTTTTGGGTGCGTACGTCAGGGGGCCCTGAGGTAACAGAACCGGACCAAGCAGCCATAGAGTTCTGTAAAACCCGAGTTGCAGACTCATTTTGTGCAAATCTAGTAGAAATCTGAGAAATCATGCTTGTAAGAGAGGCTAACCACTCAGGCTCTCTTGCTGGGACCTGTGCTAACACAGTGCAATCCTGATTACATGAAATGGCCTGAGAGGACATATCCTCTGCAGCATATGACACAGAGTCGCTGGACATAGCTTAATGGAGATCACAAACACTCCATACACACACAGGGTAGGGCAGACACAGTTTCCCCCCAAGAATGCCAAGAGAGACACAGAGATTGGAGCCAACCCACACACATCGCTTTTTGGATAGAGAACAGCCACTACCCAGCGCTGACTGTGTACCTTAATAGGTTACACAGTCTGTACACAGCCTCCCCCCCCCCCCCCTTCTACAACCCCTTGGTACCGTACAAGATAGCAGGAGGTGATGAGGAAGGACAGCTCTCCCTTTCAGCATCTCTGCAGGCAGGGAAAATGGCGCTGAACGCTGCTGGGTCTGCTCTGAGGAGAAGCTCCACCCCCTTCCATGGTGCTGCCTCCCGCTCTCTGTTTGAATTACACTGGCCTGAGGTATGTGCTGACAGTGATCCGGAGTCACTGACAGGCTTGCCGACCAGTGTAGGGTGTAGGCGCTGGCTCAGGCCGCCCCTCACAGCGCCACAATAAGTACCGTTGAGCCCCGGAGCGCAGTTAGTACTGCACTCCCTACCCTGTTGCCGCCATCTTTACACCGGCTCCCCGCTTGCTAGTGAGGCCAGTGACTGACTCACCACAAGTCTTCTGGCTCTGTAAGGGGGTGGCGGCATGCAGCCAGGGTGAGCGATCTCCTGTGGCGGCGATCGATCAATCCCCTCAGGAGCTCAGTGTCCTGTCAGCCGAGATAGTGGCTCTGACCCCTTAGGGCGGACACTACTCCCCCCTTCTTAGTCCCACGAAGCAGGGAGGCTGTTACCAGCAGCCTCCCTGTAAAATAATAAACTCTAAAAAAAACTTTTACTAGAGAAACTCTGGAGAGCTCCCCTAGCTGTGACCGGCTCCTCCGTGCACATTTTCTAAACTGAGTCTGATAGGAGGGGCATAGAGGGAGGAGCCAGCCCACACTCTCAAACTCTTAAAGTGGCAGTGGCTCCTGGTGGACCCGTCTATACCCCATGGTACTAATGTGGACCCCAGCATCCTCTAGGACGTAAGAGAAAAATGTGTAGTCTTTCAATTTAAGAAAAGCCAGTATGGTTTGTCAATTTAACCTCAATCATTTTACTACAGTATATAAACACCATATATATTTTGCTGTGTAAACCATACACAGGTGAAATAATGTACTTTGCGGCGTCATCAATTTTCAAAACATGACCTGTTGGGAAAAATTGAGGGTTGCTGTTGAGAACCACTGTTCTTGGATATTTTTTAGCATGCCAAACATAGAAATTGTTCTCTAATCTTATAATCAAAGACTTCATCACAGAGAAGCCTCTACAAGCACACAGGAAAAAAAAAATAGTGATCTTAAACCTCAAACTATTCAATTAAAATGATTTATCAAAACAAAGGCTTTTGGTGACACCCCAGCTGAACAATAACAAAGAAAAAATAAAATATAAACTTAATTACAGCTTCTGGCACAGATTTACTAACACACAGCACAACAAAAGCACTGGGATTGGCTTGTCAGAAATCTTAAGAGTGAAATAACTTTAATCCGAATCTGTTTGGTAATCATAATATTAAAAGCAACAGCCCTTCTGAGCCGTTCATAAAAAGGAACAATACGCTTAATCCCTAGGTGCTCACAGAGCCATCTCTAGCCAATTTGATGCCCTAGGCAAAATTTTGTCTGGTGCACCCTAGCACCGCCGCTAGTATTGGATCTGACCCAGCACCACTCAGTCAGTGGGACCCACCGGGCTTTTACCCTGTGGGCCAGTTCAACCCTGCATAATGCCACACAGTAATGCCCATAATTCCACACAGTAATGCACCTTACACATATGCCCCACATTAGTAATGCCCATAATACACATAATTCCACACAGTAATGCACCTTACACATATGCCCCACATTAGTAATACCCATAATACACATAATGCCACAATGTAATGCACCACATTAGTAATAGCCAAAATACACATAATTCCACACAGTAATGCACCTTACACATATGCCCCACATTAGTAATGCCCATAATACACATAATTCCACACAGTAATGCACCTTAAACATATGCCCCACATTAGTAATACCCATAATACACATAATGCCACACAGTAATGCACCTTACACATATGCCCAACATTAGTAATACCCATAATACACATAATGCCACACAGTAATGCACCTTACACATATGCCCCACATTAGTAATACCCATAATACACATAATGCCACACAGTAATGTACCTTACACATATGCCCCTCATCAGTAATGCCCATAATACACATAATTCCACACAATAATGCACCTTACACATATGCCCCTCATTAGTAATGCTAGTAGCTTTTTTTTAATAAAACTTATGACTGCGTTTTGTGAGATGGGGGTGGCAGGATGGGTGGGTGGGTGTGTGCTTGCGCTTGCACCCGTTAAAGGGGCACCCGTATAAGGGATGTGACTTCACAGGGTATGCCGTCCTTTGCAAGCCTCATCCTTTATTTTATCTTGCTGGTTGGACACAGATGGCAGCAAAGTCCAGATACTGCCACACTTGCTGGTTATACAAAAAGACCAGTATCAAAAACATGTAGAAACTGTCCATTCTCTTCACTGTTCAGTGTATTTGCTGGTGTCTGTTACTCCCGGCAACTGCATGCCCTTTATTTTATACTGTGCGAGCAAGATTCTCTGCACTCCAGTCTGACGTGTCCGAAAGTCACGCTGCACTAATGTTTTATATAGGAATAGAGCAACGCAACTCACTGACCACATTACAGTAGTGGATGGCAGGGGAATTTTACGGCATGGACTGACTAGGAAATAAAGTGTGAGAACCCTACCCATGTTATGTCCCTGCAGACACCTGGGGTTTGCACAGGGATAAGGGACACACACAGGATGGCAGGGTTCCCCTCCCCCATGTGCACAAGCAATATAGGTGATGTCAGATTTATGTGAAGCAGTCTTCAAAAATACACATGTGGTATCATAAGCAGCCATCCAGTAATAACCTTATATAGTCAGTGAAAATGTCACATATCCAGGAATTGCAGTTACCAGGCTTCTGCTGTCTCACAAGTCAGGGGCATTCAAGCATGTCGGAGGGAGTTTAACGAACTTTAAAGGACAGTGTGCATTCTGTTTGACAAATGTAAACAGCAGTGTATACAAGTACTGCTTGAATACATTTGGAAAGTAACAGTTAGTTTGCAGACTGTCCCTCCCAGCATGAGATACTGCAGGGACATGCTTGGATACCCTAGGCAAATGCCTAGCCTGCCCATAGCTAAGGCCGGCTCTGGGTGCTCAGTCCAGCTAGATCAGATTTTAAAGTGTCACTTGTCATTTTGTGCTATAACCACTTGACTTCTGGAAGAAAAGACAGGACTTGGAACAGGCAAAGTGGGTTCACAGACAGAAAATTTGGGGCCAGGTTAAAATAAACAAATATTAAAATAGGATACACTTAAATCTTAAATAATAATAGTACATAAATACTGTAAATAAATAAAATGCTGTAGTAGATAGAAGGATCGCTTATGAGGTAGCCCCTCAGACTGCGGAGGAAGCAGAGGGAGAAATGAAAATAGCCATGCCCTCACATGTACTCTTACTGCTGGAGAACAGTGCCACCCAGTATGTCACAGGGGTGGTGGATTTTACTGGAGGGGTAAGGGGGACTGCAGCCCTAGGTAAAATCCACCACTACAGTAAAAAATAAATCCATCAATAAATATATACACACACAGTAAAGATACATATAAAAGCAACAAATTAGCAAAAATAACAGAATTATTAAGCCTGAATTGTAAACCCTGAAATCAAATCAGTATGTAATAGGGCAGGAATAAAATAGGATTTTAATTACCTACAGGTAAATCCTTTTCTAATAGTCCATAAGGGATATTGGGGAATCTAGTACGATGAGTATAGACGGGGTCCAAAGGAGCCAGTGCACTTTAAATTTCTTCAACTGGATGTGCTGGCTCCTCCCCTCTATGCCCCCTCCCACAGGCAGTTATAGGTAATAACGTGCCAGAAGGAGAAAGGACATACATGAGAGAAGGAAATATGATAACAAAGGGTGGTGAGATTTACAAACCAGCACACCACTAACATATAACAACCAGCAGTGGCTGGTAACAACAACAGCAACAGCTGAACAGGTAACCACATAACAAGAACTTGCAGAAAAGTCAATGCACTGAGGCGGCCGCCCAATATCCCTTATGGACTACGAGAAAGGATTTACCGGTAGGTAATTTAAATCCTATTTTCTCTAGCATCCATGAGGGATATTGGGGAATCTAGTACGATGGGGACGTCCCAAAGCTTACAGAACGGGCGGAGACTGTTGCAGCACCGCCTGCCCAAACTGGGTATCCTCTTTGGCCAGGGTATCAAACTTTTAGAATTTCACAAGTGTGTTCTTCCCCGACCAGGCAGCAGCTCTGCAAAGTTGTAAGGTCGAGAATCCACGGGCAGCCGCCCAGGAAGAACCCATTGATCTCGTAGAGTGGGCCTTCAGAGACTTAGGAACAGGTAAGGCTGCTGATACATAGGCTTGTTGAATAGTAAGCCTAATCCAACAAGCAATGGACTGCTTTGAAGCAGGACAACCCTTTTTCTGTGCATCATAGAGCACGAACAAAGAATCCATATTTCTGATTTGAGCCGTTCTCTTGACATAGTTCTTCAAGGCTCACACAGCATCCAATGCCTCCGGAGGAGCAGAAGCGCCAGAAATGGACGGAATCACAATAGGCTAATTCAAGTGAAATGCAGAGACAACGTTCGGCAGGAACTGCTGCCTAGTCCGGAGCGCTGTTCTGTCCTCGTAAAACTCCAAGTATGGACCTTTACACGACAAGGCATCCAATTCTGAGACACGTCAAGCAGCAGCCAGGGCCAGTAACATCACCGTTTTCCACGTGAGGTACTTGTCTTCCATGTCATCAGAGGTTCAAAACAGGAGGACTGTACAAACTCCAATACTACATTCAGATCCCAGGCGGCACAAAAGGAGGTTGAATGTGGAGTACCCCTTGCAAGAATGTCTGAACTTCTGGCAACACTGACAATTTCTTCTGGAAGAAAAGGGAGAGGACTGAAATCTGGACCTTAATAGAACCCAGACGTAAGCCTTTATCCACACCAACCTGCAGAAAACCTAAGAAACGTCCCAAGTGAAACTCAGCAGGCAGATACGTGCGCTCCTTGCACCAAGAGACATATCTCCTCCAGATATGATCATAGTGTTTTGACGTCACCAGTTTTCTTGGGTGTGGTTCATCAAATCGACAGTGTCTAGGTCGACAATATTTAGGACGACCACTATAGGTCGACAGTCACTAGGTCGACATGGATGGAAGGAAGACAGGGTTTCTAGGTCGACAGGTCTAAAGGTCGACATGAGGATTTTTATTTTTTTTGGTGTCGTTTTCTTCGTAGAGTGACCGGGATCCCAAATTAGTGCACCGCTTCGCTCGCCATGCTTCGGGCATGGTGCCTTCGCTCCGCTACCGCTTCGCTCGGCACACTTTACCGTTCCAATCGTAGTCCACGTAGATCGTTAAGTATGAAAAAATTCAAAAAAAGAAAAAAATGTGAAAAACTCATGTCGACCTTTAGACCTGTCGACCTAGCACATGTCGACCTAGAAACCCTGTCGACCTTCCATCCATGTCGACCTAGTGACTGTCGACATATAGTGGTCGACCTAAACATTGTCGACCTAGACACTGTCGATCTTCAGACCGGATCCCAGTTTTCTTGCCTGAACCATGGTATCCATAACCTTTTTGGAAAGGCCCTTGTGAGCTAGGATGTTCCACTCCATGCCGTCAAATGAAGTCGCCGTAAGTCCGGGTAGACCAACGGTCCTTGTTAAAGAAGATTGCTTCTTAGTTGCAGAGGCCAAGGGTCTTCGATGGACATGTCCAGAAGATTACCACGCCCTCCGAGGCCAATTTGGGGCAATCAGAATTGCCTGGACTCTTTGATTCCTGTTTCGCTTTAGCACCCTTGGGAGCAACGGAATCGGAGGAAACAGGTAGAACAGTCGGTAAGGCCATGGCGACACCAGTGCATCCACTGCCCTCGCCCGAGGGTCCCTGGTTCGCGAGCAATACCAGGGAAGTTTCTTGTTGAGACGAGAAGCCATCATGTCTATCTGCGGGCAGCCCCACCAGTTGATGACCTGCTGGAACACCTAGTGGTGGAGACCCCACTTCCCCGTGTGGAGATCGTGACGACTCAGGAAGTCCGCTACCCAGTTGTCCACAACCGGAATAAAGATTGCTGACAGAGCTCTTGCATTTCTTTCCGCCCAGAAGAGTATCTTTGACACCTCTAGCATGCAGGCTCTGCTTTTTGTCCCTCCTTGAAGACTGATGTATGCCACTGCAGTGGCGTTGTCAGACTGTACTTGGATCACGTGATTCGTGAACAGAGGAGAGGCCTGAAGCAGAGCATTGTAGATCGCCCGAAGTTCCAGAATGTTGATCGGAATGAGGGCTTTGTGGGCTGACCACCTGCCCTGGAACTGCGCCCCTTGGGTGACA
This sequence comes from Pseudophryne corroboree, assembly GCF_028390025.1. Lineage (NCBI taxonomy): Eukaryota > Metazoa > Chordata > Amphibia > Anura > Myobatrachidae > Pseudophryne > Pseudophryne corroboree. The sequence continues at coordinate 193,445,717 of NC_086453.1, read as the reverse complement.
GCACACCATCCTTGCAAACTCACATCCGTCGTGAGGAGTGGTCAATCCTGAATCCCAAAACTCCGGCATTTCAGGAGATTGGGGGACTGCAGCCACCACAGGAGGGAAATCCTGGCCTGAGGTGACAGACTAATAATCCAGTGCATCTGTAGATGTGATTTGGTCTACTTGCTCAGGAAATCCAACTGAAATGTTCTGGCATGGAACCTCCAATATTGGATTGCTTCGTATGAGGCGACCATCTTTCCTAACAATCTTATGCAAGATGGATGGACACTCGAGTAGGTCGGAGCACCATACGGACCATCTCCTGAAGTGTTCTCGCCTTGTCCCCTGGTAGGAACACCTTCTTGGCCCCAGTAGCCAGTAACATCCCCAGGAACAGGAGCCGCTGAGTCGGCTCCAGGTGGGACTTCTGTAAGTTGAGGATCCACCCATGGTGTGACAGAAGTTGGATAGTGCGGTCGATATGGAGCAATAAAAGCTCCCTGGACCTTGCCTTTATCAGAAGATCGTCCAGATAAGGGACAACATTGACCCCCTGGACCCAGAGTTGGAACATCATCTCCGCCATCACCTTCGTGAATGCCCTCAGAGCTGTGGACAGGCCGAAGGGCAGTGCCTGGAATTGGAAGTGATTGTCCAGCAGGGCAAACCGCAAATATGCCTGATGAGGCAGCCAAATCGGAATATGGAGGTATGCATCCTTAATATCCAAGGAGACCATGAATTCCTGTTCTTCCAGGCCCACAATCACTGCTCGCTGGGATTCCATTTTGAACTTGAACACCCTTCAAGTAAGGATTTAAGGATTTTAGATTCAAAGTGGGTCTTACCGTACCATCCGGTTTCGGCACCGCAAATGGATTGGAGTAAAACCCCTTGCCGCGTTGCGGTATTGGTACTGGAACAATGACGTGGGACTGGACCAACTTTTGGATGGCCTGTTGCAAAGTAACTTGCATATCCTCCAAAGCTGGTAAGCTTGATTAGAAAAATCATTGGGGAGGAGAACTGGCGAACTCTAGCTTGTAGCCCTGAGAAACGAACTTTCTGACCCAAGTATCCTGGCAGGAAGTCTTCCAGACACGGCTGAAGTGATGCAGTCGAGCTCCCACCTGGAAATCCCCTCAGGGTGGGTGGGTACAGTCATGCTGAGGCCTTAGCGGAAGCAGAACTGGTGGTCTGTTCCTGAGAGCTGGTGCTTGCAGGCTTTCTGGACTTACCTCTGATGCCTCTAGACGCATTGGAGGCAACTCTGGCCTTAGATCGAAATCTGTGAGACCGAAAGGACTGGACAGATGGCCCCGGGTAGGAGCGTCTTGCTGGTAGGGCCCCAGAGGGGAGAAACGTGGATTTCCCAGCTGTAACTTTGGATATCCAGGTATCCAATTCAACCCCAAAGAGCCATTCCCCTGAAAAGGGGAGGGATTCCACACTACGTTTGGATTCTGTGTCTGCAATCCACTGACGCAACCACAAAGCCTGCGCGCCAACACTGCCATGGCAGAAGTCCTAGCACAAATGTTCCCCATCTCCTTGAGCGAATCACAGAGGACACGTGTAGTACCATGAATGTGTTTTCGGAGGGTTACCATAGAGACCAAGGGCATATCCCCCGAGAGGCCCCCCTGAATTTGAGTTGCCCAGGAATGAATGGCATGGGTCATCCAGCAACCCGCAATAACCGGCCTCTGTGATACACCTGCTGCCATGTAAATAGATTTGAGTGTAGTCTCTATTTTTCTATCCCCAGTATCCTTCATGGTAAAGGAGCCCGGGGCAGGCAGCACCACATTTTTGGACTGGCGAGAGACTGACACATCAACCCCTGGGGGTTCCTCCCAAAATTTCCTACCTTCAGGAGCAAATGGGAAAGTACGCAAAAACTTTTTTGGACACTTGGAATTTTTTGTCTGGATTTTTCCAGGCCAGCTTGAATAGGTCATCTAGCTCTACAGAATCAGGGAAAGTGACATTAGGCTTGTTTTGTATAAAGAAAAACGACTGCTGTGACGCAGCGTCCTCTAGAGGGAGCTTCAACACATCCCTTATAGCCAGAATTAGGGGTTCAATACCCTGAGCAGAATCGGGATCCCCACTAACGGGATCCAAGTCATCCCCATCCTCCTGTATATCCTCATCTGTATCAGAGAGAAGAGCAGGTGACCCACGCTTCTGTGGACCTGCATGAGAGAGGGGGGGGGGGGGGGGGGGAACTGTGTTGCATCCGCCCTAGCAGCTAAATCTGCAACGGCCTGTTGTAGTAGCTGAGCTTTCTATACATTAGAAGTGAGCTGGGATGACATATCTGACATCATAGTTTTTAGAGACCCCAGCCAGTGGGGCTCTGGACCCTCTCTCCCAGCCACTTCACCCATTTGTGAAGATTGGCTGCAGTGTTCACATGAAACAGATTCAGATGATAATGGAGAGAATCTGGTGTGGCATACACTGCACAGCTTGTGTTTACCCATGTTTCACATTAAGCACAATAACATACACACAGACAGTTATATTGCAATCCTGCCCTACTGTATGTGAAGAGACACAGGGGTAAATTTACTAAGATTCGTATTTTCCCGTTTGAGGTCAAAGTTCAATCACGAATGACATCGAAAGTGTAAATATGCAACTTTTTGAATTGATTACGACTAATTTACTAAGATGCCGTATTCTGCATTTTCGGGTTTTCCGATGTCGATGTCATTCGTTTTTTTTGGCAGTGTTTTACTTGTAAAACACTGCCGACTTTAATACAATGAATCTCGGCCGGATATGAGAGATCCGTGCTGGGCTTCATTGTGCACCTTGTAAAAAAAAATAAAAAATGTTTAAATGTAAAAAAAAAATTGCGTGGGGTCCGCCTCCTAAGGCAAACCAGCCTCGGGCTCTTTTAGCCGATCCTGGTTGCAGAAATATGGGGGAAAAATGGACAGGGGTTCCCCCATATTTAAACAACCAGCATCGGGCTCTGCGCCTAGTCCTGGTTCCAAAAATACGGGGGACAAAAAGAGTAGGGGTCCCCCGTATTTTTGAAACCAGCACCGGGCTCCACTAGCTGGACAGATAATGCCACAGCCGGGGGTCACTTTTATACAGTGCCTTGCGGCCGTGGCATCAAATATCCAACTAGTCACCCCTGGCCGGGGTACCCTGGGGGAGTGGGGACCCCTTCAATCAAGGGGCCCCCCCCCCAGCCACCCAAGGGCCAGGGGTGAAGCCCGAGGCTGTATCCCCAATACAATGGGCTGCGGATGGGGGGCTGATAGCCTTTGTTCAAAGTGATTGATATTGTTTTTAGTAGCAGTACTACAAGGCCCAGCAAGCCTCCCCCGCAAGCTGGTACTTGGAGAACCACAAGTACCAGCATGCGGCGGAAAAATGGGCCCGCTGGTACCTGTAGTACTACTACTAAAAAAGTACCCCAATAAAGACATCACACACACACACCTTGAAAGTATAACTTTAATACATCCATCCACACCTCCATATACACATACTTACCTTATGTTCCCACGCAGGTCGGTCCTCTTCTCCAGTAGAATCCATGGTGTACCTGTAGAAAAAATTATACTCACATAATCCATGGTTGAAGGCTCCTCTGCTTGTAATCCTTTTGTAATCCACGTACTTGAAAAAAATAAGAATTTACTTACCGATAATTCTATTTCTCGGAGTCCGTAGTGGATGCTGGGGTTCCTGAAAGGACCATGGGGAGTAGCGGCTCCGCAGGAGACAGGGCACAAAAGTAAAGCTTTTACAGGTCAGGTGGTGTGTACTGGCTCCTCCCCCTATGACCCTCCTCCAGACTCCAGTTAGGTACTGTGCCCGGACGAGCGTACACAATAAGGGAGGATTTTGAATCCCGGGTAAGACTCATACCAGCCACACCAATCACACCGTACAACTTGTGATCTAAACCCAGTTAACAGTATGATAACAGAGGAGCCTCTGAAAGATGGCTTCCTAAACAATAACCCGAATTAGTTAACAATAACTATGTACAAGTATTGCAGATAATCCGCACTTGGGATGGGCGCCCAGCATCCACTACGGACTCCGAGAAATAGAATTATCGGTAAGTAAATTCTTATTTTCTCTATCGTCCTAAGTGGATGCTGGGGTTCCTGAAAGGACCATGGGGATTATACCAAAGCTCCCAAACGGGCGGGAGAGTGCGGATGACTCTGCAGCACCGAATGAGAGAACTCCAGGTCCTCCTTTGCCAGGGTATCAAATTTGTAAAAATTTACAAACGTGTTCTCCCCTGACCACGTAGCTGCTCGGCAGAGTTGTAATGCCGAGACCCCTCGGGCAGCCGCCCAAGATGAGCCCACCTTCCTTGCGGAATGGGCCTTAACAGATTTAGGCTGTGGCAGGCCTGCCACAGAATGTACAAGTTGAATTTTGTTACAAATCCAACGAGCAATAGACTGCTTAGAAGCAGGTGTACCCAACTTGTTGGGTGCATACAGTATAAACAGCGAGTCAGATTTTCTGACTCCAGCCGTCCTTTAAATGTATATTTTTAAGGCTCTGACAACGTCCAACAACTTGGAGTCCTTCAAGTCGTCTGTAGCCGCAGGCACTACAATAGGCTGGTTCAGGTGAAACGCTGATACCACCTTAGGGAGAAAATGCGGACGCGTCCGCAGCTCTGCCCTATGTCGAATGGAAAATTAAATAAGGGCTTTTATAAAACAAAGCCGCCAGTTCAGATACTCTCCCGGCCGAAGCCAGGGCCAGTAACATAGTCACTTTCCATGTGAGATATTTCAAATCCACATTCTTTAGTGGTTCAAACCAATTGGATTTGAGGAAATCTAAAACTACATTTAGATCCCACGGTGCCACCTTAGGCACCACAGGAGGCTGTATATGCAGTACTCCTTTGATAAAAATCTGGACCTCAGGGACTGAGGCCAATTCTTTTTTGGAAGAATATTGATAGGGCCGAAATTTGAACCTTAATAGATCCCAATTTGAGACCCCTAGACAATCCTGATTGCAGGAAATGTAGGAAAACGACCCAGTTGAAATTCCTCCATCGGAGCACTCCGCTGCTCGCACCACGCAACATATTTTCGCCAAATACGGCGATAATGCTTCGCGGTGACTTCCTTCCTTGCCTTTATCAAGGTAGGAATGACTTCTTCTGGAATGCCTTTTCCTTTTAGGATCTGTCATTCAAACGCCATGCCGTCAAACGCAGCCGCGGTAAGTCTTGAAAAAGACAAGGACCCTGCTGAAGCAGGTCCCTTCTCAGAAGTAGAGGCCACGGATCGTCCGTGACCATCTCTTGAAGTTCCGGGTACCAAGTCCTTCTTGGCCAATCCGGAGCCACTAGTCTTACTCCTCTTTGCCGTATAATCCTCAATACCTTTGGTATGAGAGGCAGAGGAGGAAACACATATACCGACTGGTACACCCAAGGTGTTACCAGCGCGTCCACAGCTATTGCCTGCGGATCTCTTGACCTGGCGCAATACCTGTCCAGTGTATTGTTGAGGCGAGACGCCATCCTGTCCACCATTGGTTTTACCCAACGGTTTAATAGCATGTGGAAAACTTCTGGATGAAGTCCCCACTCTCCCGGGTGAAGGTCGTGTCTGCTGAGGAAGTCTGCTTCCCAGTTGTCCACGCCCGGGATGAATACTGCTGACAGTGCTATCACGTGATTCTCCGCCCAGCGAAGGATCCTGGCAGCTTCTGCCATTGCCCTCCTGCTTCTTGTGCCGCCCTGTCTGTTTACATGGGCGACTGCCGTGATGTTGTCCGACTGGATCAACACCGGTCTTCCTTGAAGCAGAGGTTCCGCCTGGCTTAGAGCATTGTAGATTGCTCTTAGTTCCAGAATGCTTATGTGAAGAGACTTTTTCAGGCTCGACCACACTCCCTGGAAATTTCTTCCCTGTGTGACTGCTCCCCAGCCTCTCAGGCTGGCATCCGTGGTCACCAGGATCCAATCCTGCATGCCGAATCTGCGGCCCTCCAATAGATGAGCCTCCTGCAACCACCACAGAAGGGATACCCTTGTCCTCGGCGACAGGGTTATCCGCAGGTGCATCTGAAGATGCGACCCTGACCATTTGTCCAACAGATCCCTTTGCATGGAATCTGCCGAAAGGGATTGCTTCGTAAGAAGCTACCATTTTTTTTTTTTTTTTTTATTTTTTTTTCCAGGACTCTTGTGCATTGATGTACAGACACCTTTCCTGGTTTTAGGAGGTTCCTGACCAGGTCAGATAACTCCTTGGCTTTTTCTTCGGGAAGAAAAACCTTTTTCTGAACTGTGTCCAGAATCATCCCCAGGAACAGCAGACGAGTTGTCGGCATTAATTGGGATTTTGGAATATTCAGAATCCATCCGTGCTGCTTTAGCACCTCTTGAGATAGTGCTAAACCCATCTCTAGCTGTTCTCTGGACCTTGCCCTTATTAGGAGATCGTCCAAGTATGGGATAATTAATACGCCTTTTCTTCGAAGAAGAAATATTATCTCGGCCATTACCTTTGTAAAGACCCGAGGTGCCGTGGACAAACCAAACGGCAGCGTCTGAAACTGATAGTGACAGTTTTGTACAACGAACCTGAGGTACCCCTGGTGTGAGGGGTAATTGGAACGTGGAGATACGCATCCTTGATGTCCAAGGATACCATAAAGTCCCCTTCTTCCAGGTTCGCTATCACTGCTCTGAGTGACTCCATCTTGAACTTGAACTTCTTTATGTACAGGTTCAAGGACTTCAGATTTAGAATAGGCCTTACCGAGCCATCCGGCTTCGGTACCACAAAAAGAGTGGAATAATACCCCTTCCCTTGTTGTAGAAGAGGTACCTTGACTATCACTTGCTGAGAATACAGCTTGTGAATGGCTTCCAAAACCGTCTCCCTTTCTGAGGGGGACGTTGGTAAAGCAGACTTCAGGAAACGGCGAGGTGGCTCTGTCTCTAATTTCAACCTGTACCCCTGAGATATTATCTGCAGGATCCAGGGATTTACCTGCGAGTGAGCCCACTGCGCGCTGTAATTCTTGAGACGACCGCCTACCGCCCCCGAGTCCGCTTGCGAAGCCCCAGCGTCATGCTGAGGCTTTTGTAGAAGCCGGGGAGGGCTTCTGTTCCTGGGAAGGAGCTGCCTGTTGCTGTCTCTTCCCTCGTCCTCTGCCTCGTGGCAGATATGAATAGCCCTTTGCTCTCTTATTTTTAAAGGAACGAAAGGGCTGCGGTTGAAAGGTCGGTGCCTTTTTCTGTTGGGGAGTGACTTGAGGTAGAAAGGTGGATTTCCCGGCCGTAGCCGTGGCCACCAAATCCGATAGACCGACCCCAAATAACTCCTCTACGCATCGCCTGTCCACTGTCGTGTCCATAAAGCTCTTCTGGCCGAAATGGACATAGCACTTACCCGTGATGCCAGTGTGCAGATATCTCTCTGTGCATCACGCATATAAAGAAATGCATCCTTTATTTGTTCTAACGACAGTAAAATATTGTCCCTGTCCAGGGTATCAATATTTTCGATCAGGGACTCTGACCAAACTACCCCAGCACTGCACATCCAGGCAGTCGCAATAGCTGGTCGTAGTATAACACCTGCATGTGTGTATATACCTTTTTGGATATTTTCCATCCTCCTATCTGATGGATCTTTAAGTGCGGCCGTCTCAGGAGAGGGTAACGCCACTTGTTTTGATAAGCGTGTTAGCGCTTTGTCCACCCTAGGAGGTGTTTCCCAGCGCTCCCTAACCTCTGGCGGGAAAGGGTATAAAGCCAATAACTTCTTTGAAATTAGCAGTTTTTTATCGGGGCACCCCACGCTTCATCACACACGTCATTTAATTCTTCTGATTCGGTAAAAACTACTGGTAGTTTTTTCACACCCCACATAATACCCTGTTTAGTGGTACCTGTAGTATCAGCTAAATGTAACATCTCCTTTATTGCCAAAATCATATAACGTGTGGCCCTACTGGAAAATACGGTTGATTCGTCACCTTCACCACCGGAATCAGTGCCTGTGTCTGGGTCTGTGTCGACCGACTGAGGCAAGGGGCGTTTTACAGCCCCTGACGGTGTTTGAGGCGCCTGGACAGGCACTAATTGAGTGTCCGGCCGCCTCATGTCGGCAAACGACTGCTTAAGCGAGTTGACGCTATCCCGTAATTCCACAAATAAAGGCATCCATTCTGGTGTCGACCCCCTAGGAGGTGACATCCTCATATTTGGCAATTGCTCCGCCTCCACACCAATAACGTCCTCATACATGTCGACACACACGTACCGACACACAGCAGACACACAGGGAATGCTCTATACGAAGACAGGACCCACTAGCCCTTTGGGGAGACAGAGGGAGAGTCTGCCAGCACACACCAAAAAGCGCTATATATGACAGGGATAGCCTTATGATTAAGTGCTCCCTTATAGCTGCTTTTATATTAATATATTGCCATTTATTTTGCCCCCCCTCTCTGTTATACCCTGTTTCTGTAGTGCAGTGCAGGGGAGAGACCTGGGAGCCTTCCTGACCAGCGGAGCTGTGACAGAAAATGGCGCCGTGTGCTGAGGAGATAGGCCCCGCCCCTTTTTCGGCGGGCTCGTCTCCCGCTATTTAGTACATTTAGGCAGGGGTAAATATCTCCATATAGCCTCTGGGGCTATATGTGAGGTATTTTTAGCCTTTTTAAAGGTTTTCATTTGCCTCCCAGGGCGCCCCCCCCCAGCGCCCTGCACCCTCAGTGACTGCCGTGTGAAGTGTGCTGAGAGGAAAATGGCGCACAGCTGCAGTGCTGTGCGCTACCTTAAGAAGACTGCAGGAGTCTTCAGCCGCCGATTCTGGACCTCTTCTTGCTTCAGCATCTGTGAGGGGCCCGGCGGCGTGGCTCCGGTGACCATCCAGGCTGTACCTGTGATCGTCCCTCTGGAGCTTCATGTCCAGTAGCCAAGAAGCCAATCCATCCTGCACGCAGGTGAGTTCACTTCTTCTCCCCTCTGTCCCTCGTTGCAGTGATCCTGTTGCCAGCAGGAATCACTGTAAAATAAAAAACCTAAGCTAAACTCTCTAAGCAGCTCTTTATGAGAGCCACCTAGAATTGCACCCTTCTCGGCCGGGCACAAAAATCTAACTGGAGTCTGGAGGAGGGTCATAGGGGGAGGAGCCAGTACACACCACCTGACCTGTAAAAGCTTTACTTTTGTGCCCTGTCTCCTGCGGAGCCGCTACTCCCCATGGTCCTTTCAGGAACCCCAGCATCCACTTAGGACGATAGAGAAATAAAAAAACGGACACCCGACCACGAACTGAAAGGGGACCCATGTTTTCACATGGGACCCCTTTCCCCGAATGCCAGAAACCCACTCTGACTGATGTCTAAGTGGGTTTCTTCAGCCAATCAGGGAGCACCACGTTGTGGCACCCTCCTGATCGGCTGTGTGCTCCTGTACTGTATGACAGGCGGCACACGGCAGTGTTACAATGTAGCGCCTATGCGCTCCATTGTAACCAATGGTGGGAACTTTCAGGTCAGCGGTGAGGTCACTTTCGGTCAACCGCTGACCTGAAAGTTCCCACCATTGGTTACAATGGAGCGCATAGGCGCTACATTGTAACACTGCCGTGTGCCGCCTGTCATACAGTACAGGAGCACACAGCCGATCAGGAGGGTGCCACAACGTGGCGCTCCCTGATTGGCTGAAGAAACCCACTTAGACATCAGTCAGAGTGGGTTTCTGGCATTCGGGGAAAGGGGTCCCATGTGAAAACATGGGTCCCCTTTCAGTTCGTGGTCGGGTATCCGTTTTTTTATTTTATCAAGTACGTGGATTACAAAAGGATTACAAGCAGAGGAGCCTTCAACCATGGATTATGTGAGTATAATTTTTTCTACAGGTACACCATGGATTCTACTGGAGAAGAGGACCGACCTGCGTGGGAACATAAGGTAAGTATGTGTATATGGAGGTGTGGATGGATGTATTAAAGTTATACTTTCAAGGTGTGTGTGTGTTGTCTTTATTGGGGTATTTTTTTAGTAGTAGTACTACAGGTACCAGCGGGCCCATTTTTCCGCCGCATGCTGGTACTTGTGGTTCTCCAAGTACCAGCTTGCGGGGGAGGCTTGCTGGGCCTTGTAGTACTGCTACTAAAAACAATATCAATCACTTTGAACAAAGGTTATCAGCCCCCCATTCGCAGCCCATTGGATGGGGGGGGACAGCCTCGGGCTTCACCCCTGGCCCTTGGGTGGCTGGGGGTGGGGGACCCCTTGATTGATGGGGTCCCCACTCCCCCAGGGTACCCCGGCCAGGGGTGACTAGTTGGATATTTGATGCCACGGCCGCAAGGCACTGTATAAAAGTGACCCCCGGCTGTGGCATTATCTGTCCAGCTAGTGGAGCCCGGTGCTGGTTTCAAAAATACGGGGGACCCCTACTCTTTTTGTCCCCCGTATTTTTGGAACCAGGACCAGGCGCAGAGCCCGATGCTGGTTGTTTAAATATGGGGGAACCCCTGTCCCTTTTTTCCCCATATTTCTGCAACCAGGATCGGCTCAAAGAGCCCGAGGCTGGTTTGCCTTAGGAGGGGGGACCCCACGCAATTTTTTTTTTGAAAATTTATAACATTTCCCCCCCCTTCCCACTGAAAAACATGCACGGATCTCATGGATCCGTGCATGCCTATACAAACACGGGATAAAAAAGCAGGTCTGGTTTTTTTTTAGCACTTTTTCACGATTTGTATTTTAGCACGGCAGTGTTTGGCTATTGTCGGCAGTGTTTGTGTTTTGCACTTTTTAGTAAATTCCCGATTTCTACCAAATTGCAGGCGTATTTGACCGATGGTGTATTGATTCGTGATTTTTTCCTAGGACTTCCAAAATATTACGAATGCCCTCATCACTGCCGTGATTTTTGCTTAGTAAATTACCGAGATGACACTTTGAAGAAAAAACGGCATCTCTGTCAAAATCGGGACCTTAGTAAATATACCCTACAGAGAGAGAAGGACACCAGCAAACACCTAGCTGTACATCCCCAGTGAGGCTGTCAGCTAACTATATTTCAGTAAACACTAACAAATTCTTTCCTAGAGAGGACCCAGATAGTGTACACTAGCGGTTCTCCCCCTTTTCTACACCCTGTACCAGATATCCAGCGTGGCTGAGGAATCAGGAAGTGCTGTGCGTACTGAGAATGGCTGCAGTAAGCAGAGGAAGGCACCAAAACTCCTCAGGTCCCGTGCTGATGTAGCTCTGGCACTGGAGCTAGTGTGATAGATTATACTGGCAAAAGCTCCATTTAGCTTAAAAACCTCACAACAAGTGCTAGTCAAAGCGTTTTTGTGCCAGTCTACACGGGGGGATCTTGGCAGGACTTCCCCCGGGAGGGTCCCGTATGGAGTGCCCGTGGTCAGCTGCACAGTGAACCGGGGGACCCCCTAGTGGGGCCCCCGGTGTGTACTCCCCACCATTGTCACCTTTAGGCAGCATTAGGGGCAGTGGCGTAACTAGAAATTTTTCTCCCCCAAGCCAAAAAATCCTTCGCCCCCCCCCCCCCCCCCATACACCCCGTAATTGGCACTAGCAAAGGTAGAAAAATGCGCGCGCCGCAGGCGCGCACTGGCAAAAAGGGGTGTGGCTTTGTCAAAATGGGCATGGCTTTGCGTGGAGGGCGTGGCATTGCAGGAAAAGACTACCTTATACCCCAGTTTTGCAACCTGCACGCCCAGACGTTAGCCACCACAGGAAAGAAAAATAATCCTGATTCATGCCCCTTACATTATTAGTCATTTTTCCTCCTTATAGTAATGCCCAGTATACATTATTCCACATACTGCAATGGCCCTTAGACATTATTCCACACACAATCAGTGATCGCGCTGAGCCAAAAAAAAAGTGGGTCCCAGGGACCATTCACTCTTAAAAATTGGGGTCCTACCGGTCTTTTTCTGGGTCCCATCGGAATGAAGGTTCTTATTAATTTTAATCTTGTTTGGACACTACAAAAGTGTTGCAAGATGGGGGGGATGGGGTGACAATGCTGCTGGGCTGTGTAGCATGCAGGACACCCTGCACCAGAGCTGTAACTAGACATTTTGGTGCCCTTAGGCAGAAAGTGAATTGGTGTTAGACCACTTAGACCATAAAGAACAGGTAGTGCGCGCCGTAGGCGCGTCGCAAAATTTTAGGGGTGTGGCTTCATAGGGAAGGGGCGTGACCACATAATAGTGTCAATTCACATTACACCACACAGTAGTGGCGCTTATACACATTGCACCAGGTAGAACCTCCTATGCACACTGATCCAGGTAGATCACGTCATACACTTTGCTCCAGGTACAGCACGTCATACACTTTGCACCAGGTACAGCACGTCATACACTTTGCACCAGGTACAGCACGTCATACACTTTGCACCAGGTAGAGCACGTTATCATACACATTGCATCAGGTAGAGCATGTTATCATACACATTGCCGCTAGGTAGAGCAAGTTATCATACACATTGCCGCTAGGTAGAGCAAGTTATCATACACATTGCGTCAGGTAGAACACGTTATTATACACAATGCGCCTGGTAGAGCACGTTATTATACACAATGCGCCTGGTAGAACACGTTATTATACACAATGCGCCTGGTAGAGCACGTTATTATACACATTGCACTAGGTAGAGCACGTTTTCATACACATTGCGCCTGGTAGAGCACGTTATTATACACATTGCACCAGGTAGAGCACGTTATCATACACATTGCGCCAGGTAGAACACGTTATCATACACATTGCGCCAGGTAGAACACGTTATCATACACATTGCGCCAGGTAGAACACTTTATCATACACATTGCGCCAGGTAGAGCACGTTATCATACACATTGCGCCAGGTAGAACACGTTATTATACACATTGCGCCAGGTAGAACACGTTATTATACACAATGCGCCTGGTAGAGCACGTTATTATACACAATGCGCCTGGTAGAGCACTGAGGCACATTGCAGTAACCACTCACTTATCACCTCCAGTTGCACGAAGGGGCCGTTTGACACAAGTGGCTCCGCCCCCAGCAGCAACTCACTGACACTCACCATTTTTTCTGACAGCACAGTGCAGTGAGTGCACTGGCACAAGTAGCCAGCCTGCGCCTGTAGTAGCCGCAGCCTGGAGGAGCTCTATGTGAAATCGCAAGCAGAGGCTGTTCTCTGGCAAGAAGGAGCTCGTCCAATCGCTTCCCCTGACCGGCTAGCCACTGCTAAATATACCGATAATCAGTTCCAACTGTGTCAAAGTAGTGGAGCCCCAGGTGCAATGGGAAAGTCAGTGTCACTGCACAGTTGTACTGATTACTGGTATATTTAGCAGTGGCCAGCCCGTCAGGGGAAGCGATCGGAGGAGCTCCTTCTTGCCAGCCTCTGCTTGCGATTTCACAGATAGCTCCTTCATGCTGCGGCGCCGGCTGGCTACTTGTGCCAGTGCACTCACTGCACTGTGCTGTCAGAAAAATGGTGTCAGTGAGGCCCTGACACTCTGAGCGGCCTCACATTGCACACACGGAGCTTGCAGCCCCCGGACATCCCGCATCTGCACCAGCTACTCCAGGTGAAGCGGGGCGATGCAGCACTGTCTACTGCTTACCTACAGCGGGAGCTGTGCAGCCCGGCCGGCTCCTGCTGGAAGGTAGTTGTCGGGTCTCGGTGGGGCGTTGAGCGGGTCCCGGGTAGGGGGGTGGCGGCGGGCAGATCCGGAGCTGTACTCCCAGTCGCAGAGGAGGGTGCTGGCGGCAGAGCGGCAGTGGAGCCGGATGAGCGGGGCCAGTCTGTCAGCCCTGCAGCACAGATTCATGTGCTGGCGGGGAGCAGGATTCAAAGCGGAAGATGCTGCAGGCTGTGATTGGATGGAGACTACAGGAGGTGATTGGCCGAGGAAACAGCCAGTCACCTCCTGCATTCCGCTGACAGGCTTAACACATGCAAACACATATTCAGATGAGCGCGTCCTGTGGGACCCGCTCATCTTCTAAATGTGAGTCCCGGGCGGCTGTTTCTGGGTAAAATACGCGCCATAGCGCGTTTTTGCGATCACTGACACAATATGCACACACCGTAATGCCCCCTACACATTATGCCACACACCGTAATGCCCCCGACACATTATGCCACACACCGTAATGCCCCCGACACATTATGCCACACACCGTAATGCCTGTGACACATTATGACAGGAATCGCAATGCCCGTTATACATTATGCTACACACTGCAATGCCCCTGATACATTATAGCACATACAATGTCTGTGACACAGTATGACACACACCACAATGATCCTGAGACATTATACCACATACCACAATGCCCGTGACATAGTATACAACACACCGTAATGCCAGATACATTATGACACACACTGCAATGTCCGTGATACATTATGCCACACACCGTAATGCCCATTACACATTAAGTTCTACAGTAAGGCTTCCAATTACTTTTAAATTACCTGCTCGTTGCCAGGGGTTTCATGCTCTTGGTTCCATGCACGGTGCCAGGATGTCATGCTCGTTGACAGGGGTTTCATGCACTGGGTGTCATGCTCGTTGCTAGGGGGTAGTGCTTGTTGCTAGGGCCGTGCTCCCAGTGCCACATATGCTCCCAGTGCCAAATATTCCCCCACAGTGCCAGGTATATGCACCCAGTGCCAGATATTCCCCCACAGTGCCAGGTATATGCACCCAGTGCCAGATATTCCCCCACAGTGCCTGCTTCCCCCCTCCCAGTGCCAGGTATATGCCCCCCCAGTCCCGGGTATATGCCCCCAGTGCCGGGTATATGCCCCCCCAGTGCCAGGTATATTCCCCCCCAGTGCCAGGTATATGCCCCCAGTGCCAGGTATATGCCCCCCCAGTGCCAGATATTCTCCCACAGTGCCAGATATTCCCCCCCAGTGCCAGGTATATGCCCCCAGTGCCAGGTATATGCCCCCAGTGCCAGGTATATGCCCCCAGTGCCAGGTACATGCCCCCCCAGTGCCAGTTATATGCCCCCAGTGCCAGGTATATGCCCGCAGTGCCAGATATCCACCCCCAGTGCCTGCTTCCCCCCCAGTGCCAGGTATATGCCCCCAGTGCCGGGTATATGCCCCCCCAGTGCCAGGTATATGCCCCCAGTGCCGGGTATATGCCCCCAGTGCCGGGTATATGCCCCCCCAGTGCCAGGTATATGCCCCCCCAGTGCCGGGTATATGCCCCCAGTGCCAGGTACATGCCCCCAGTGCCAGATATTCCCCCCCAGTGCCAGGTATATGCCTCCAGTGCCGGGTATATGCCCCCCCAGTGCCAGGTATATGCCCCCCCAGTGCCGGGTATATGTCCCCAGTGCCAGGTACATGCCCTCAGTGCCGGGTATATGCCCCCCCAGTGCCAGGTATATGTCCCCAGTGCCAGATCTGCCCCCCCAGTGCCAGGTATATGTCCCCAGTGCCGGGTATATGCCCCAGTGCCTGCTCCCCCGGCCCCCCCCCCTATGTGTTGGAGGGACACGAGCGCATCGCGCGTCTCTCCTGTGTCCCTCCTGGCTCTCCCCCGGCTGGTCTAATAAAGGAAGTGCCGTTCGTGAGCCAATCAGAGCTCACGAACGGCCGGGGGAGAGCCAGGAGGGACACAGGAGAGACGCGCGATGCGCTCGTGTCCCTCCAACACATAGGGGGGGGCCGGGGGAGCAGGCACCGCAGGGAGGGAGAGGAGATCGCAGATTGACATGCGGACGCTCGTCCGCATGTCAATCTGTTCTAAATCAGTGGCGCCCCCGCAGCCCCTCGCCCCCAAGCCATCGCGAGGACTGCGGGGGCAGTAGTTACGCCACTGATTAGGGGTGTGCTGTGTGCTGCGGCTGTGACAGCCAAGGCGCAGTGCCCCGCTGAACAACAACCCCTCAAGACGGTGGTCCTGCAGCGGGGAAGCGGCTCTGCACCAAGTAAGGCCGGTGACCGTCCCCCCCCTAACTCCCACGGTGCTGGTATGCTGTTGCCCAAACAGCAAACTGAAAATAACAAACAAAGAAATTGAAGAAAACTCTCTAGAGCTCAGAGATGTGCATCCTCTCCTGAGGGCACTTTTTTCTAAACTGCCTGTGGGAGGGGGCATAGAGGGGAGGAGCCAGCACACCCAGTTGAAGAAATTTAAAGTGCCCTGGCTCCTTTGGACCCCGTCTATACCCATCGTACTATATCCCCAATATCCCTTATGGATGCTAGAGAAAAAGATACAATAAACGTGAAGATCTGAGTCAGTGTGATAAGCAGAGGGAAAGACAAGGACTGAAACACTCACCTGTGAACTGGCACGTGTTCATTGGCAACAAGAACATTCACAGTCTGTGCCCGATTATCTCCTGGCTGGTCATGACCAACTTCATTCTCAAGTCCCTGGTCCTGCGGCGGCTGCTGAACATGTGGTAGCACAGCGCGGTTCCCAGCCTGTAAATCGTAACCCATAGACAATTACCAATAAAAATTAGTTCAGCTATAAAGAATATGTAATAAATGAAGCATTTTTCACTTATATAAAATTTTCCTATGAGCACTGAAGTGATGACACCAGAAATCACATTTAACACATATATCGTTAACAGGAGGATACACATACTGTAAATAATTATCCATTATGTAGAGGTGTCCTCATACACCTATCTTCCGTTTGCCATATAGCACGGCAGGCATAACGTGTCTAATACGCAGCGCCTGGACTCAGCATGGTGTATTTAGTTGCAGCATAAAGTAGAAACATGGGAGAGTGTAACAGTACTTTCCGTCCACCAGATGTCACCGCTCCCAAACTGCACAGTGCATGTGTCAAACAGTCAATGTAGTGAGATGACACTTACAGTGCAAGG
The DNA here is from genome assembly GCF_028390025.1 of Pseudophryne corroboree. Classification (NCBI taxonomy): domain Eukaryota; kingdom Metazoa; phylum Chordata; class Amphibia; order Anura; family Myobatrachidae; genus Pseudophryne; species Pseudophryne corroboree. Next base: position 193,428,829 of record NC_086453.1, on the reverse strand, counting down.
CTACTTTATGTTTAAATACGGTGCTTTTCGGATTCCTTCTGCAATGTTCTCCAATAGAGACACTATACTATAGAAGTCTCTGTTGTGCTTCCTATTATTATTACTTAAGTAAAATTATTTATTGCCTTACATACAATATGTGCAAGAATTTCCACATTTATCTGCGACATTTATCGAAGCATTGTGAGACAATTCTGGACTGATGGAGTTCTCCCTACGTACATTTTCCACAGAAATGAACTTGGCATCTGCGACAATTTACATAACTATGGAGGTTAAGGTTTGTTAGCAAACCAAAAAAGCAGACTAATGGGAAAAACCACCAGGTGAGGCAGGTGTTACATGTGCAGAGAGCTTTATATTTATGGTCACATAACTACATCCCAGGGGCACACGTGTATCCATTACTGATCTCCTAGTGGGTGCACAGGTGTTTCCATTACTGATCTACTAGTGGGTGCACAGGTGATCCATTACTGATCTCCTAGTGGGTGCACAGGTGTTTCCATTACTGATCTACTAGTGGGTGCACAGGTGTATCCATTACTGATCTCCTAGTGGGTGCACAGGTGTTTCCATTACTGATCTACTAGTGGGTGCACAGGTGTATCCATTACTGATCTCCTAGTGGGTGCACAGGTGTTTCCATTACTGATCTACTAGTGGGTGCACAGGTGTATCCATTACTGATCTCCTAGTGGGTGCACAGGTGTTTCCATTACTGATCTACTAGTGGGTGCACAGGTGTATCCATTACTGATCTCCTAGTGGGTGCACAGGTGTTTCAATTACTGGCTGCTGCTTTTTAAAAGACCCACAGGTGTTGCAAATTATTTCACTTGCAATACTGTGGAGATCTGTAAAACCTTCACAGTTAGGGGTCCCTGAGGACTGGAGCTGGAAACAATGGAGTTTGTATAATGCAGTGTGAGAACACTTTTAAAACCCTGCTGCAACACCATTTGCGCAAGCACGCCAAGGTCAGGAGTACACCCATCTCTGCCCCCTCCAGAGAGCTGCTTATGTGGTTTTTTTCAACTGCCATTTAAGGTCCACGCTGAAGTTGTACATCCATACTGCACACCCACTGTAATCGCATGCTTGTTTATCTCGTGTGACTCCACGCCCATTCTAGCTCCAGTCTCAGCTACCGCGTCATACATACAGTAGTCTCAAGTCACATTTAAAATGCAAGAATCACAAATTAAGCCACAAATTGCAAATCGCGTTTTAGACTGACTAAATGAGGCACTGTGGGCCTTAATCAGAGGTGGACGATAATGCATGTGTGGCTGCGTCTTTTTGCGGAGTTGCAGCGGCAATAATATGCGAATGCTAGTCTCTTGTGTACTAGCGTGCGCCGGACTGTGCACACCCAGAGAAGCTCACTTTAATGCCCAATGACAGTGCAACCCCACAGGTGGCTCTGCACACTCCACCATCAGCGCGCCCTTGGAACTTGCAGCAGCCTAAGGGCAGACAGATGGGTGACACAGATGGGGTAGGCCCATACTTGCCTACCTGACCCTCTCCATGAGGGAGAAAATGCTCTGTTCCTGGACTTTCCTGGTAATGTATGATTGCCATCACCTGTGGTGAGCTAGGTAATTGATAAGAAAGGTGTTTCACCACAGGTGATGGCAATCATACATTACCAGGAAAGTCCAGGAACAGAGCATTTTCTCCCTCATGGAGAGGGTCAGGTAGGCCATAGGTTCTCAAACTCGGTCCTCAGGACCCCACACAGTGCATGTTTTGCAGGTAACCCAGCAGGTGCACAGGTGCATTAATTACTCACTGACACATTTTAAAAGGTCTACAGGGGGAGCTAATTATTTAACTTGTGATTTTGTGAGGAGACCTGCAAAACATGTACTGTGTGGGGTCCTGAGGACTGAGTTTGAGAACCTGTGGGGTAGACAGTGAGCGTGGATCAGAGGGTTAGGATGAGATTAGGCTGGGTTTGGTGAAGATGTTCCTTTCACTGGTTGGGTGTGGTATAGTAGATATACAGTCGGTCTACAGTCATTAGGCTGACCCCATATGATCAACATACACAAGGTCGGCATTGACAAAAGGTTGACATATAAAAAGGTCGGCATGAACAAAAGAAAATGACACGGGCAAAAGGTCGACAGGACAATGGTCGGCACACTTTTTTTTTGCATTTTTGGTGTTAGTGTGGATAGTTTTTCCATCTGGGACCACCAAGTGTAGAAACGCACCTCGCCGCAGGCACACTTCGTTTGCCTTGTCCACAAACCATAAACTTAAACATGTAACAGATAGGAGACGTGGCAACCTCAAGAGATAATTTATTCATTAAGAAGTGGCGTATGTTAAAAAGAATGTCACCTTCAAAATACTGTGCAACACGCAGTGCCATATGTGTTGACCATTGCCACGTCGACCTTTTGTCCATGTCAGCCTAATGCATGTCAATCATATGGTGCAGATGTATTGACTGTCGACCTAGACATTGTAGAGCTATAGTCCAGATCCCCACTGTTTCGCTGGCTGAATCAGTGTGTCCTTGCAGCTTCTCTCGTGCTGTGGCAGGTCTGCCAGTTATATAGCCTCCCCCCACAGGTGTCCACGACGCTCTCCTTGCTTGTCCTCGAGCACTCTCCCTAATTGCCCTCCAGTCCTGGCACATGCACTCCCCCTAACTGCCCTCCAGTCCTGGCATGAGGGCACCTAGAAAATTCTATAGACAGTCATTACAACAACTTGTCCCACTACACAAAAATCCCATTGCAGATATCCATGAACCCCATAACCATTAACAATTTATCTAGATATTATTTACCACATTTCTGCTTATATTTTGATCATATTAAACATATTTACAGGTAACCATAGACCAAGATTACATACAAGTGTGTAGACCAGAGGCGTTTAAAGAGAGGAGGAGGCCCCGTCTGCAGCCTCCTCCGCCTGGGCCCCCTCCTCTCTGCTGGCAGCACTGTAGAGTCTGAGCATTAGAGGGCCCAGACTCTACTATGCATGCGCAGATCTCAGGAAAATGGTGCAGGGATATTATCCCGGTGTTCTGCGCATGCGCAGTAGAGGAAATTATGCAGTGCTGCTGCTGTCAGCGCAGGACTCCGAAGGGGTAAATATTCAACAAATGGGTGCTGTGTGTATGGTGCAGACAACACACACAATGCAGCCATTATAAATACGCAAGTGGTGTAGACACATACTTGCACTTACTAAGAAGGGGCATCTTTATGGTAAATCAGGTTCTCATTATAACCCTTCACATAAAATAATAAACCATTTAGAGATTCAAATCTTCTGTGCCACTCCCCTCCCCCCCCCCCCCATCGCGCCCGCCGGCAGTATTCAAATGTTGCTGCCGATGGGTGCGATATCAGCATTTCAGCTCACCACCCCCAGAAGGTGGGGAGCTGAAATGCACGAAAAGTGACCCGTTTGGATGCCCAAACTGTACTTTTCACGATCGCGCCCATGTCTTTAGTCGGGTTTAGCTGCTTTACGCAGCTAAGCCCGTCTCTTATGGGCACGATCAGCGCAATAACGGGGGTCATTAGAATATCGCCCAGCGATCTCCCGTCACTTTAGACGGGAGATCGGGGGCAATAACACATTTGAATCCCGCCCTTATTCTACTACTCACTACATTTAGACGCAAACTCTAGTTGTACTTGAATTCCCAAAATGTCCCCAAAAGGTAAGACTTAATACAATTAATATACATACACAATTGTCTCACTTTTAATAGTAACAGCAGGAATACACATAACGGATGTCAGTGACTAATCTTCGCCAGTAGCTGGAAAGCTGCTCTTGAAGTTCTCTCTAATCTATAGAAAACCACAGGAATGATGACATTACGTTTTCAGTGGGGGCAGGATGGGATGTGACCGTCGCCTACACATAGCTATATAGAACACAGCTCATGGACAATATAAAACCTGGGGAAATGTATGGCTCCCAGACACAGCATATAAGGATGTGCAAGCCATGAGCTCCTTAAAAAACAGCCTTCTGTGTTTTCCTTATTTCAAATGATGAGATCTCTCACTTTGTTTCCCTGTAAAAGAACAGCAAGCAGAGAAAAACCATTTGCTACAGGACAGGCTGTGCTTTACCTCTTTGTGGTCTTGGAGACTATTAACTGTCCGGGTGAATCTTGCTACATGGCTGTCATTCTGTGACCCTATTCGGGGGGCTGCCATGTGCACAGGAGAGCTACGAAGGAGAGACTTTTCCCATGATGCAGGTTGAGCTTGTGAAAATCTCTTTGCATGTTGGGTAGAAACTCCATGGATGTTTTCCACCAGCTTCTCTCTTCCCAGTGTGCTCCGAGGCACCTGTGTGTTACGTCCTTTAATATCCTAAGGAGGAAAATAGGAGGAGTCAGACAGCTGAGGCAGCCGAAATACAGCGCACGCATACTTCAAATCCAGTCTGTACAGATGTCACTGTGCATCTGGTGGAATAGAAACACAGAATTTGATGGCAGATAAAAACCACTTTGGCCCATCTAGTCTGCCCTGTTTTAACCTCAACCCTATTTAATAATGTCCCATGTGTCTCTAGTATAGATAGAATGGGCTTCACAGCTTCGAGATAAGCCGACAGTACCACAGTTGAATTATGAAAACCATAAAAAGGCAAAGGGAAGGATGTACTAAAGGGATAATGCGACCAAAAACCTGACAACTAACATTTACTGACTTTGTCCGCATTTCCCATATGTTCCCTTATCTGCAAAAACAAACAAACACACACACACACACACACACACACACACACACACACACACACACACACAAATAAAAAAAAGTTTGCCTATTTGGGGCCTAATGGACCAATCCGGAACGGAATTTAACTACTGTAACAGTGGTGTGCCTTCAGATGAAGTTATACTGTAGGTATCGTCATGACACACATTCATAATGCGTTATCTAACAGAAGCTATCTAATATCCATTTAATCCGGAACACCTATGATTTACACAGGTTCTGTTGTGGATTGAAACCAGGTGAATGCAGGCTTGAATATAGCCAGGCACAGAACCTGTGTAAATCATAGGTATCAGAGATTAAAGGGATATTATGGCAAACCTAATTATACAGTGGATATGAAAGACAAATCCAAATGTCACAATCACAAGCTTAATGTATAGGAACATAATTTAACTCGTGCTTTTAATTTGTGATCCTCGAGAGTTATAACTATTGGAATATAAACATTGTGAATTTTGTGTGGAATAACAATGGGACTATTCTTTTGTTAAATCAGAAACATGGGAGCCCAAGGTTATACACAACTGAAGTTGCTCAAACAATTTATACCTCATTACAGACAGTCCAGTAATATAAAGCGGGACTGCAATTATAAGCCCACAATACATATCTATTAAAAGGAACTATTTAAGGAACTATTTAATGTCAATAACGTACAGCCACATTTCTCTATCAATTCCAAAGACCTTGGTTTGACTGTTAATGTGGTGATGCAGCCACACTGTTTGTTCTCTCGGATTTTAGCAGCTCTGGTCACATCTGCCCAGCTACAGTATGGCCATCTTAACAATGAAAATAAAAGCTCTAAGACGTAGGGGGAGGTGTACTAAGCAGTGAAAAGAGTGGAGAAGTGAGCCAGTGGAAAAGTTGCCCATGGCAACCAATAAGCATTGAAGTGACATTTATAATTTGCATATTATAAAATTATACAGAGCAGCGGATTGGTTGCCATGAGCAACTTCTCCATTCTTCGCTGATTGGAACATCCCCCCTTAAACATAGAGCTTCACATTAATGGCTACTCCCACAGCTCATGAGTTTGAGCAGTACAGATTGTAACTTGAGACAAAAAACGCTTTTCTCTTATGACTTATCCCTCCCCTTTAACGTCTCTTTGGAGGACACCCCCTAATCCCACCAGGGTTTTCTGATAAATGGGCTGCCCCCTGACTATCAGCCGGAATCACCTGTTTTATGCACATTGCTGGACACTCAGCTCCCTCCACTTTTGCAGGTTTTCAAGAACGCTATAACCTCCCCGCCGCACTGCACTACTCTTATCTGCAGATCCACCATTTTGTCCACACTCACTGCCACTCTAGACCCTTTCGCCAACCTTCCTTTTTTGAACGCCAATGTCTATACTCGGTTGTAGTGGTGCCATCTCTGTGCTATACCACTCTATTCTGTCCCCCAAACCACCCCACAAAGAATCTTTCGAAACTGCCTGGGAATGTGACCTTGGCATACAGTTTGACGAGAAGAATGGTCTCGTATCCGACACCGGATCGCTAAAGCCTCCATTAATGATGGCATCAGGGAAACGGCATACAAAGTATACACCCGTTAGTACTTGACCCCTGATAAACTTCATCGTATATATACCCACACTCCTCAGCCCAGTGCTGGCGAGGCTGTGGCATGGTAGGCACCTTTTTCACATTTGGTGGGAATGCCTGGTGATCCAACAGTTCTGGAGCATGGCGATAACCCTTATGGTAAATGTTACCTCCTGTTCTGTGCCTATGGATCCATCGATACTCCTTCTCCACATACCCCTTCGTTTGGTGTTAAGGACAGAGAACAAAGTACTCATTCATATCTCCAACACTTCTACAATCCTGATTGCCAAATCAGAGCGCCCTAATTAACATACTGTGGTACGTTTCCTCCTTGGAATATATCACCTCCCTCCTCAACAACACTGTACCCATGTACCATCAGGTGTATGGGACTCTTGGTACACTTTTCACTCTTCTTTGCCTGGTGCTCTTTCCTTACCCTTTTCCTCCTCCTCCTAGCACCTCCCCCCCCCCCCCTCCCCCCACTCCCCTTTCTTACTGGTCTTCTCCTTCTTGGCATTACTTAGTCCATCTTTTTTTCAGGTTTCCCTTTTCCTCCCAATTCTACTTTTCCTATTTCTCTCTATCATATTTGTCATAAAACATTTTTGTGCTTTTTTTTTTTTAGATAAGTTTCCTCTTTTGTTCTCTCTTTTTTTCCCTTTCTTCTTTGTTACATTATACTATCAGTCTGACAGAGCTTAATACATCCTCCTGTATCGTTTTATTGCCAAACTGTTCAATTTTTCCAATTGTTGTTCCCTGCGACTGGACATGCTCTGTACATTGTGTTCCAATTGTAATGTTGACCCCCCCCCCCCCCCCATTCCAGTCATGTATTGCTCCTTTTGTTGAAATAAAATAAATAAAATAAAAACTTGAGACAAAATGTGATTTTCACAGTGTTTCAATTATAAACACAGGCACACACAATCAGAGACACAGAACTACAAGCGCACACTGTATATAAGTGTATTTGGTGTATTTTTGCTTTCCATATAAAACCACTAGCTGGTTTACCATATTACAAATACGGAGGAATTTCCAAAACGTCTCCCTTTATTCTTTATCAATAAGAAAACATATGTAATAGTCACCTCTTAGCAGGTGGTGATGGGAAAAAACAAGATCACAAAAAAAAGTAAACAAATGTTGTAAGGGCAAAAGTATATCAGTACAGTACTGTATACACTGTATGCTGGATGAGTGGGCCGATTTAGTGCACCCAATACAATTTCAAACAGCAATACTGTTGCAGCCAACACACACTTTCATCTGACTGACCAGTGAGTGTCCAAACATACTCATGTAACAGATAGGAGACATGACAACCTCAAGAGATAATTTATTCATTAAGAAGTGGCGTATGTTAAAAATAATGTCACCTTCAAAATACTGCGCAACACGCAGTGCCCTGGATAAATAAAATGAGGACTCACCTACTCTATTAGTGCACTTTAAACACACAGGGTTATTTTAAATATAAGTTAGAAGGACAAAGACACTTTTGGGACCAAAAAGTGACAAGCGTCTGCATTAATACAGGAAACATAGGCAGGAATTAGCAGCATCATGTGACAGCGATTATATGATCGTTCTGCATGTTATTCTTTAGGACCAGAATAAGCATGACATTATTTTGCGGTGTTATTTATATATATATTATTATTATATATTATTCTGCTATCATCTAGTTCAGTATAGGTCTCCTGTATATGTTCCATATGTGTGCTCTACTATGCAATGTCTCAGCCCTAGTGTTTGATGACAGTGGGGAACTTCTGGAGATTACTTAGTCACCAGTTACCTTTTTATTGGTTGCCAGAAATTGCAGGTTCTGCGAGTCAGTTTTGGGGTCTTTAAAACTTGGCATTTTCTTTAACGTGTCTTTGAGCTGGCGGAATTCCTCAATCTGGTCCTAGGAAAAGAAGCACAGATTATTACAGGAGTTTACTACCTGGGAAGGGAGCTAGTTATTGTGGCCAACTAGAGAACACATCCCCATAGATATTTCAAGTATACTAGTTAATGTAATACAGCGTTTCCACGAGAAAACTGGAATGAAAGCCGGGTGAGGATCCCTTAACGCGTTTCTCCGTCCTATGCTCGCAAGTGAGAGCACACCTGTATTGAGTAATTAAGTGGCTATTTCCATTGGAGGATGATGTACTTAAATAGAGGTGTGCCAGTGATAAAACTACCTTCTGAGGAAACCGTCATAAAGCACAAGACGGAGAAACGCGTTAAGGGATCCTCACCCGGCTTTCATAGCAGTTTGCTCGCGGAAACGCTGCCTACCACCGGACAACGATCTCCCTCTGTAACATCGATGCTGTACTGTGTCGCTGCCCGACTGATGTCTCATATGTAATACTACTCTCCTTGTTGATACGGACTCTGCACTGCACTCGGATCAGGTAGTCACTATCCGGATACTTACTATTAAACACCGGAGTGCAAGCTATATGCAACCTGTGTGTGCAACTGTTGCCGATATGGATAGAGTCTAGAGGACTGTGGACATAATTTACTCTTAATTAAGAGACATCTTGGGCTTATCAGTAAAAACAGCACAAGGTCTGATAAGAGGTGGAGCACGGCGTTGTCCTGTAAAAATACTGGTGGACTAAGTTAACTTTGGCAGCAACATATACAATTAATTATATCCTAGGATACTTTGTTCTGGATTATATATAATTGGCTGGCTATACTGGTATTTTAACAAGGGTGCTTTTTATATGTAATATCGTAATTTTCATGTTTCAACCTTTTTAAATTGTGAATATATAATAAATGTCCTAATCGTTAAGCGCTCTCTTTTTATATATTCAAATTCTTGTTGTAAACCCTTTCAGATTACTGCGTTGGGAGCTGCATACGATTGGCTATAAGTGATCAGCACAATCTTATATTTTTATTTTTTAAAATATTTATCTGTTTTATATATCTCTTTTTGCACCCGAATTATTCTTGGGACGTACGGGTGTGTGTGCGCGGACACCGGAGGCTTGCTGCTGTTGTGTGCACGCACCCAGCCATGTGTCTTTTGAATTCCTATATACTTTCTAAAACTCCGAAAACAATGCAAAGGAAGCACTTTCACACGGAGGAAATATGTTGTTTTATGGCTGGGGAGGATATTGCAAAAGTAAAGTAAAAAAAATAAAATTATATATATATATATATATATATATATATATATATATATATATATATATAATAAGAATTTACTCACCGGTAATTCTATTTCTCGTAGTCCGTAGTGGATGCTAGGAACTCCGTAAGGACCATGGGGAATAGCGGGCTCCGAAGGAGGCTGGGCACTCTAGAAAGATTTATGACTACCTGGTGTACACTGGCTCCTCCCACTATGACCCTCCTCCAAGCCTCAGTTAGGACACTGTGCCCGGACGAGCTGACATAATAAGGAAGGATTCTGAATCCCGGGTAAGACTCATACCAGCCACACCGTACAACTCGTGATACTATATCCAGTTTGACAGTATGAAAACAACTGAGCCTCTCAACAGATGGCTCAACAATAACCCTTTAGTTAGCAATAACTATTTACAAGTATTGCAGACAATCCGCACTTGGGATGGGCGCCCAGCATCCACTACGGACTACGAGAAATAGAATTACCGGTGAGTAAATTCTTATTTTCTCTGACGTCCTAGTGGATGCTGGGAACTCCGTAAGGACCATGGGGATTATACCAAAGCTCCCAAACGGGCGGGAGAGTGCGGATGACTCTGCAGCACCGAATGAGAGAACTCTAGGTCCTCCTCAGCCAGGGTATCAAATTTGTAGAATTTTGCAAACGTGTTTGCCCCTGACCAAGTAGCTGCTCGGCAAAGTTGTAAAGCCGAGACCCCTCGGGCAGCCGCCCAAGATGAGCCCACCTTCCTTGTGGAATGGGCATTTACAGATTTTGTCTGTGGCAGGCCTGCCACAGAATGTGCAAGCTGAATTGTACTACAAATCCAGCGAGCAATAGTCTGCTTAGAAGCAGGAGCACCCAGCTTGTTGGGTGCATACAGGATAAACAGCGAGTCAGATTTTCTGACTCCAGCCGTCCTGGAAACATATATTTTCAGGGCCCTGACAACGTCTAGCAACTTGGAGTCCTCCAAATCCCTAGTAGCCGCAGGCACCACAATAGGCTGGTTCAGGTGAAACGCTGACACCACCTTAGGGAGAAACTGGGGACGAGTCCTCAATTCTGCCCTATCCATATGGAAAATCAGATAAGGGCTTTTACATGATAAAGCCGCCAATTCTGACACTCGCCTGGCTGAAGCCAAGGCCAATAACATGACCACTTTCCACGTGAGATATTTTAGATCCACGGTTTTTAGTGGCTCAAACCAATGTGATTTTAAGAAACTCAATACCACGTTGAGATCCCAAGGGGCCACAGGAGGCACAAACGGGGGCTGAATATGCAGCACTCCTTTCACAAATGTCTGAACTTCAGGTACTGAAGCTAGTTCTTTTTGAAAGAAAATCGACAGAGCCGAGATCTGTACTTTAATGGAGCCTAGTTTTAGGCCCATATTCACTCCTGCTTGCAGGAAATGTAGAAATCGACCTAGCTGAAATTCCTCTGTTGGGGCCTTTTTTGCCTCGCACCATGCAACATATTTCCGCCATATGCGGTGATAATGCTTTGCCGTAACATCTTTCCTGGCTTTAATAAGCGTAGGAATGACTTCTTCCGGAATACCCTTTTCCTTCAGGATCCGGCGTTCAACCGCCATGCCGTCAAACGCAGCCGCGGTAAGTCTTGGAACAGACAGGGCCTCTGCTGTAGCAGGTCCTGTCTGAGCGGTAGAGGCCACGGGTCCTCTGAGAGCATCTCTTGAAGTTCCGGGTACCACGCTCGTCTTGGCCAATCCGGAACCACGAGAACTGTGTTTACTCCTCGCTTTCTTATTATTCTCAATACCTTTGGTATGAGAGGCAGAGGAGGGAACACATAAACCGACTGGTACACCCACGGTGTCACTAGAGCGTCCACAGCTATCGCCTGAGGGTCCCTTGACCTGGCGCAATATCTTTTTAACTTTTTGTTGAGGCGGGACGCCATCATATCCACCTGTGGTTTTTCCCAACGGTTTACCAGCATCTGGAAAACTTCTGGATGAAGTCCCCACTCTCCCGGGTGGAGGTCGTGTCTGCTGAGGAAGTCTGCTTCCCAGTTGTCCACTCCCGGAATGAACACTGCTGACAGTGCTAGAACATGATTCTCCGCCCATCGGAGAATTCTTGTGGCTTCTGCCATCGTCATCCTGCTTCTTGTGCCTCCCTGTCGATTTACATGGGCGACTGCCGTGATGTTGTCTGACTGGATCAGCACCGGCTGGTGTAGGAGCAGGGATTTTGCTTGACTTAGGGCATTGTAAATGGCCCTTAGTTCCAGAATATTTATGTGAAGGGAAGTCTCCTGACTCGACCATAGTCCTTGGAAGTTTCTTCCCTGTGTGACTGCCCCCCAGCCTCGAAGGCTGGCATCCGTGGTCACCAGGACCCAGTCCTGTATGCCGAACCTGCGGCCCTCTAGAAGATGGGCACTCTGCAGCCACCACAGTAGAGACACCCTGGTTCTTGGAGACAGGGTTATTAAGCGATGCATCTGAAGATGCGATCCGGACCATTGGTCCAACAGGTCCCACTGAAAGATTCTGGCATGGAACCTGCCGAAGGGAATTGCTTCGTAAGAAGCTACCATCTTTCCCAGGACCCGCGTGCAGTGATGCACTGATACCTGTTTTGGTTTCAGGAGGTCTCTGACTAGAGATGACAACTCCCTGGCTTTCTCCTCCGGGAGAAACACTTTTTTCTGGACTGTATCCAGAATCATACCCAGGAACAGTCGCCGTGTCGTCGGAACCAGCTGTGACTTTGGGATATTCAGAATCCAGCCGTGCTGGTGCAGCACTTCCTGAGATAGTGCTACTCCCACCAACAACTGTTCCTTGGACCTCGCCTTTATTAGGAGATCGTCCAAGTACGGGATAATTAAAACTCCCTTTTTTCGAAGGAGTATCATCATTTCCGCCATAACCTTGGTAAATACCCTCGGTGCCGTGGACAGTCCAAACGGCAGCGTCTGGAATTGGTAATGGCAATCCTGTACCACAAATCTGAGGTACTCCTGGTGAGGATGGTAAATGGGGACATGCAAGTAAGCATCCTTGATGTCCAGGGATACCATGTAATCCCCCTCGTCCAGGCTTGCAATAACCGCCCTGAGCGATTCCATCTTGAACTTGAATTTTTTTATGTATGTGTTCAAGGATTTCAAATTTAAAATGGGTCTCACCGAACCGTCCGGTTTCGGCACCACAAATAGTGTGGAATAGTAACCCCGGCCTTGTTGAAGTAGGGGTACCTTGATTATCACCTGCTGGGAATACAGCTTGTGAATTGCCGCTAGCACCGCCTCCCTGTCTGAGGGAGCAATCGGCAAGGCAGATTTTAGGAACCGGTGGGGTGGAGACGCCTCGAATTCCAGTTTGTACCCCTGAGATACTATTTGAAGGATCCAGGGATCCACCTGTGAGCGAGCCCACTGATCGCTGAAATTCTTGAGGCGGCCCCCACCGTACCTGGCTCCGCCTGTGGAGCCCCACCGTCATGCGGCGGACTTGGAAGAAGCAGCGGGGGAGGACTTTTGCTCCTGGGAACCTGCTGTTTGTTGCAGCCTTTTTCCCCTACCTCTGCCTCTGGACAGAAAAGACCCGCCTTTTCCACGCTTTTCTGGGTCCGAAAGGACTGAACCTGATAAAACGGCGCCTTCTTAGGCTGTGAGGGGACATGGGGTAAAAATGCTGACTTCCCAGACGTTGCTGTGGAAACTAGGTCCGAGAGACCATCCCCAAATAATTCCTCACCCTTATATGGCAAAACTTCCATGTGCCTTTTAGAATCTGCATCTCCTGTCCACTGGCGAGTCCATAAGCCTCTCCTAGCAGAAATGGACAATGCACTTACTTTAGATGCCAGCCGGCAAATTTCCCTCTGTGCATCTCTCATATATAAGACTGAGTCTTTGATATGGTCTATGGTTAGCAGGATCGTGTCTCTGTCTAATGTGTCAATATTTTCTGACAGTTTATCTGACCACGCAGCGGCAGCACTGCACATCCATGCTGACGCAATAGCTGGCCTAAGTATAATGCCTGAGTGTGTGTATACAGACTTCAGGATCGCCTCCTGCTTTCTATCAGCAGGTTCCTTGAGGGCGGCCGTATCCGGAGACGGTAGTGCCACCTTTTTAGACAAACGTGTGAGCGCTTTATCCACCCTAGGAGGTGTTTCCCAACGTGACCTATCCTCTGGCGGGAAAGGGAACGCCTTTAGTACCTTCTTAGGAATTACCAATTTTTTATCAGGGAAAGTCCACGCTTCTTCACACACTTCATTTAATTCATCTGTTGGGGGAAAAACTACGGGTAGTTTTTTCTCCCCAAACATAATACCCTTTTTAGTGGTACCTGTATTTATATCAGAAATGTGTAACACCTCTTTCATTGCCTCAATCATGCAGTGAATGGCCTTAGTGGGCATCAGGTTAGACTCATCGTCGTCGACACTGGTGTCAGTATCAGTGTCGACATCTGGGTCTGCGGTCTGAGGTAGCGGGCGTTTTAGAGCCCCTGATGACCTGTGCGACGCCTGGACAGGCACGAGCTGAGAAGTCGGCTGTCCCACATTTGGCATGTCGTCAAATTTCTTATGTAAGGAGTCTATACGTGCACTCATTTCCTTCCATAAGCTCAACCACTCAGGTGTCTGCCCCGCAGGGGGTGACATCCCTTCTAAAGGCATCTGCTCCGTCTCCACATCATTATCCTCATCAAACATGTCGACACAGCCGTACCGACACACCGCACACACACAGGGAATGCTCCAACAGAGGACAGGACCCACAAAAGCCCTTTGGGGGGACAGAGTGAGAGTATGCCAGCACACACCAGAGCGCTATATAATGCAGGGACTAACTGAGTTATGTCCCCTATAGCTGCTTTTTCTATATAAATGTATACTGCGCCTAAATTTAGTGCCCCCCCTCTTTTTTACCCTTTTCTGTAGTGTAGACTGCAGGGGAGAGCCAGGGAGCTTCCTTCCAGCGGAGCTGTGAGGGAAAAATGGCGCCAGTGTGCGGAGGGAGATAGCTCCGCCCCTTTTCCGCGGACTATTCTCTCGCTTTTTCCTATATTCTGGCAGGGGTATTTTCCACATATATAGCCTCTGGGGCTATATATTGTGGTATTTTTGCCAGCCAAGGTGTTGTTATTGCTTCTCAGGGCGCCCCCCCCCAGCGCCCTGCACCCTCAGTGACCGGAGTGTGAAGTGTGTGTGAGGAGCAATGGCGCACAGCTGCAGTGCTGTGCGCTACCTTGGTGAAGACTGATGTCTTCTGCCGCAGATTTTCCGTACCTCTTCTTGCTTCTGGCTCTGTAAGGGGGACGGCGGCGCGGCTCCGGGACCGAACACCAAGGCTGGGCCTGCGGTCGATCCCTCTGGAGCTAATGGTGTCCAGTAGCCTAAGAAGCCCAAGCTGGCTGCAAGCAGGCAGGTTCGCTTCTTCTCCCCTTAGTCCCTCGCTGCAGTGAGCCTGTTGCCAGCAGGTCTCACTGAAAATAAAAAATCTAATTTCTATACTTTCTTTCTAAAGGCTCAGGAGAGCCCCTAGTGTGCATCCAACCTCGGCCGGGCACAAAATCTAACTGAGGCTTGGAGGAGGGTCATAGTGGGAGGAGCCAGTGCACACCAGGTAGTCATAAATCTTTCTAGAGTGCCCAGCCTCCTTCGGAGCCCGCTATTCCCCATGGTCCTTACGGAGTTCCCAGCATCCACTAGGACGTCAGAGAAATATATATATATATATATATATATATATATAATTTCAACACTGCTACAGTATATCTTTCCCAGATCATAGCAGCAAAAATCCCTAGAACAATATTTAAAGATGTACACTCACCTTTCTGCAATGTAGTTGGATGGCAAACCCCCCAGAACTTCTATGTCTACCCTTAAGAAAACCAGAAATATGTGGTGCAGAGGCTTTCCTGATGCTAGGCTATACTATCTGACTTACTGTACCTCTTGAGCAAAGACATAGCAATATCATTACCGCTCAACACTATTGCTTGGGTTGATGTGGAAAACAAGTTTATGAACTCAAAATTGTCTCGCTTCTCTAGAGGCTACGGCTACCCAAAAAAAGCAGACCATCTTCATTAAAATCTATCCCTTATCCTTATTTGTGCCTATCTTTATCTGACACAAGTAAATTGAACTATAAAGTATCCATTGTTCTCTCCCATTACCCTATTTTGAGATAATTATATATTCTCCCTGCACTTTCCACTTTCTAGTTAAACCACTGCAGTCTGGGATAAGGGTAGTTTATGACCTTAACACAGTGGTTCTCAAACTGTGTGACGTGGCACCCTGGGGTGCCTCAGGGCACTTGAGGGTGTGCCTTGGATTGGTGGTCCAGGACCAATTCAAAGATTTATGGTCAATGTAATAGGAAAAACCAGTGCTGGTGGCTGTCAATCATAGAATATGTGGCCAAACAAAAGCAAATTGTCCCTCATAACACAATTGAACCTAAGGATGACATAAACACAATTTACTTAATTTAATATTTATTTTCTCAATTTCTCAATAAGACACTTTTGGCCTAGGGGTGCCGAGAAAAAAATTCAGATACTCTAGGGCGCAATGATTCAAAAAAGTTTGGGAACCACTGCCTTAACATATTAATAATACATAATACAAATCTCTCATCTTGGACCTCTACTCTTTTGGGCCCTACACACTGGCCGACCCGCCGCCGAGCTGCCCGACGGCGGATACGGACGACGAGCGACCCAGCGGCGGGGGGGGGGGCAGTGATGGGGGGAGTGAAGTTTCTTCACTCCCCCCGTCACCCGGCTCCATAGAATTGCAGGCAAATATGGACGAGATCGTCCATATTGGCCTGCATGCACAGCCGACGGGGGACCAGCGATGAACGAGCGCGGGGCCGCACATCGTTTATCGCTGGAGCCTCCACACTGAAAAGATATTAACGAGTTCGCGTTCATGTATGAACGAGATCGTTCATATCTTTCCAACAAATCGGCCAGTGTGTAGGGCCTTTTAGAGTTCTTCCACATATAGCTTTTACTGACATCCCTTTCTTCTTCTGATAACCTAAGGGACTTAACGTTAATCACAATAACATGCCTGAAAACCCTTATAGGCAAGTCTTATTTGTATGATCTATGTACAGATAATACCACTGACTCCCAGGGCCAGCACAAGAGGACGTGGAAGGGCGATCCAAGACCAAGTTGGCAAATGTGTTGTCAGGTATATTTGCGCCATGTTTCATACCTATGTTTTCATACCTTCATAACCGGGAATATTGTATTGGCTCTGCTGAGAGCTTTTGGCTTGTATTAAAAGACAGACAGGGTTCCTGGGGTTGAATGGAAGAAGAGAGGGAGGGTTCTGCATCCCTTTAGGCCCAGTCCCGGTCTTTGGGCTATTAGCCTCACAGAAAGTTAATTAAGGCTTGCAGGGTGTGGTAAAAAAGATCATCAGTCTCTCACACTGCTTAGGGAAAAGGAGACTACGGAGTCTCTGTGAGAGATACCGGCTATTGAAATTCAGTGAGTTTTGGCTGGTATGAAAAAAAAAAAAACTTCTTGTGTTGTTTTTTTTAGTGAGTTAGGAATTATTTTTTGTATAGTTAGCACCGGACAGCAAGGTATTTATTTTGACATTTATTCTGGTTTTCTGTACAATAAAACTAGCTAAGACCACTTGCATCAAAACAACGGACTTGTGTGATCTCTCAGCTGCTGCAAACAGAATTTGTTTACAATCCTGCCGTGCGCAAGATACCTAGGTCCTAAACCTGGGAGTCCTTCTATAAAAAAGGACAGCTCTTATCAGGAGGGCTGTTCTTTGTGCCTTTAAAGAGCTTGATCCATGTGTGAGAGACAAAGAAAGGGAGACACACAGAAATAAAAAGAGAGAGAGAGAGACACACGCACACACACACACAATAGGAGTTGGGTCTGGGAATTCCAGTAAGTGGAAGAAGCGCAGGAGAAGTTGTGAAGGCAGGAGTGACTGGAGAAGAGGTGAGGCATCAGTCATTAACAGACTGAGGTGGAAGCAATTGGGCTGGAGAGGTAGGGGAAACAGCTGAGGGCTTTGTAGGTGAGTGAGAGTAGAGCGACATTAATCTGTAGTATGTAATGCAAACAAATGTACTCAGAATACAAAAAGAATGTACAAAGCAACATATATCACAAAGTCAGCACAGATTAGAAACAAACAGTTGAAACTGGGAAATTATTTATAGAGCACTAGAAGGTCAAAACCAAGTATAGAAATCTGAGCAGACATGTAGCTGATGTATGAGCTTGGAGTAAATTGTATTTGATTAATATTAAAATGGTGGATTCAAAACACAAGAGACGGCTGAAAGATCGTTACAAAGATTGCAGGTCTGTAAATAATGCAGAGTAATTCCATTTTGTGTGAGTAGAGTATATATCTAATACAAGATCAATGCTGTTACATATGGAGTAATGCTCAGCTAGTCAAACACACTGGGAATGTCAGCAGAGAATACAACAGAAGATTGAAATATATATTGAAGTAACGGGAGCTGAAAGATGGAGGTCACAAAATGAAAGAGGTTGCAGCAAATCAATATGGTAGAATATAAGGGCAAACTGACGAACAATCTGTGCATTACAGAAAGTATGCATCAAGTAATGCTGCAGTAGTTATATGATGGAAAATAAGATTTTAAACCTACCGGTAAATCTTTTTCTCCTAGTCCGTAGAGGATGCTGGGGACTCCGTAAGGACCATGGGGTATAGACGGGCTCCGCAGGAGATATGGGCACTCTAAAGAACTTTTAGTATGGGTGTGCACTGGCTCCTCCCTCTATGCCCCTCCTCCAGACTTCAGTTAGAGAAACTGTACCCAGAGGAGATGGACAATATAAGGAAAGGATTTTGTAAATCTAAGGGCAAGATTCATACCAGCCCACACCAATCATACCATATAACTTAGAATATACGCAGTATCAGTCAAAGACCGATTCCAACTGTAACATAACCCTTATGTAAGCAACAACTATATACAAATCTTGCAGATTTAGTCCGCACTGGGACGGGCGCCCAGCATCCTCTACGGACTAGGAGAAAAAGATTTACCGGTAGGTTTAAAATCTTATTTTCTCTTACGTCCTAGAGGATGCTGGGGACTCCGATAGGACCATGGGGTTTATACCAAAGCTCCAAACCGGGCGGGAGAGTGCGGATGACTCTGCAGCACCGATTGAGCAAACGCGAGGTCCTCATCAGCCAGGGTATCAAACTTGTAGAATTTTGCAAAAGTGTTTGAACCCGACCAAGTAGCCGCTCGGCACAACTGTAATGCCGAGACGCCTCTGGCAGCCGCCCAAGAAGAGCCCACCTTCCTAGTGGCATGGGCCCTTACCGAATACGGTACCGGCAATCCAGCCGTAGAATGAGCCTGCTGAATCGTGATCCAGATCCAGCGAGCAATAGTCTGTTTAGAAGCAGGCGCACCAATCTTGTTGGCTGCATACAGGACAAACAGAGCCTTGTTTTCCTAACCCTAGCCGTCCTAGCTACGTAAATTTTTAAGGCCCTAACCACATCCAGGGACTTGGGAGTCCTCCAAGTCACCCGTAGCCACAGGCACCACAATAGGTTGATTCATATGAAAAGAAGAAACCACTTTAGGCAGAAATTGAGGACGAGTCCTCAACTCTGCTCTATCCACATGAAAAATCAAGTAGGGGCTCTTGTGAGACAAGGCCGCCAACTCTGACACCCGCCGTGCAGATGCCAAGGCTAATAACATAACCAGCTTCCAGGTGAGAAATTTTAATTCCACCGTTTGAAGAGGTTCAAACCAGTGCGATTTAAGGAACTGTAACACCACGTTAAGGTCCCATGGTGCCACTGGTGGCACAAAAGGAGGCTGGAGGTGCAGCACTCCCTTTACGAAAGTTTGGACTTCTGGGAGAGAAGCCAATTCCTTTTGAAAAAATATATAGGGCTGAAATCTGTACCTTAATGGAGCCTAATTTTAGGCCCATATCCACTCCCGTCTTTAGGAAGTGGAGAAAACGGCCCAGATGGAAATCTTCCGTAGGAGCATTCTTGGTTTCACACCAAGATACATACTACCTCCAGATACGGTGATAATGCTTCGCCATTACTTCCTTCCTAGGCTTTATCAGAGTAGGGATAACTTCCTCCGTAATACTCCTCTCTGCTAGGATTCGGTGTTCAACCGCCATGCCGTCAAACGCAACGTGGTAAGTCTTGGAACATGCAAGGCCCCTGCTGTAACAGGTCTTCCCTGAGAGGAAGAGGCCATGGATCTTCTGTGAGCAATACCTGAAGATCCGAATACCAGGCCCTTCGAGGCCAATCTGGAACCATGAGTATTGTTTGTACTCTGTTTCGTCTTTGATTCTCAACACTTTTGAGATGAGAGGTAGAGGAGGGAACACATAGACCGACTGAAACACCCATGGTGTCACTAGGGCGTCTACCGCTACTGCCTGAGGGTCCCTTGACCTGGCACAATACCTCCAAAGCTTTTTGTTGAGGAGTGACGCCATCATGTCTATTTGAGGAAGTCCCCAAAGACTTGCTATCTCTGCAAAGATCTCCTGATGAAGTCCCCACTCTCCTGGATGGAGATCGTGTCTGCTGAGGAAGTCTGCTTCCCAGTTGTCCACTCCCGGTATGAAGACTGCTGACAGAACACTTACGTGATTTTCTGCCCAGCGCAGAATTCTGGTGGCTTCTGCCATTGCCACTCTGCTCCTTGTCCCGCCTTGGCGGTTTACATGAGCCACTGTTGTGACGTTGTCTGATTGAATCAGAACCGGTAGGTCGCGAAGAAGATACTCCGCTTGTCGTAGGCCGTTGTATATGGCCCTCAATTCCAGTATGTTGATGTGTAGACAAGCCTCCTGCCTTGACCATATCCCCTGAAAATGTCTTCCTTTTGTGACTGCTCCCCATCCTCGGAGGCTCGCGTCCGTGGTCACCAGAACCAAGTCTTGAATGCCGAACCTGCGACCCTCTAGAAGGTGAGCATTCTGCAGCCACCACAGGAGAGACACCCTGGGGGACAGGCTTAGCTTTTGATGAAATTGTAGATGGGACCCCGACCATTTGTCGAGAAGGTCCCACTGAAACGTCCTCGCATGGAACCTGCCGAAGGGGATGGCCTCGTAGGCTGCCACCATTTTTCCCAGAACTCGAGTGCATTGATGAACAGACACTCTTTTTGGTTTTAGCAGGTCCCTGACCATGTTCTGGATGTCCTGGGCTTTTTCTATTGGTAGAAAAACCCTCTTCTGTTCCGTGTCCAGAATCATGCCTAGGAATGATAGTCGAGTCGTTGGAAGCAACTGAGACTTTGGCAGATTGAGAATCCAACAGTGTCGATGTAACACTCTCAGAGAGAGTGAAATGCTTTTCAGCAACTGATCCCTTGATCTCGCCTTTATCGGGAGATCGTCCAAGTACGGGATAATTGTGACACCCTGCTTGCGCAGGAGAACCATCATTTCCGCCATTACCTTGGTGAAAATCCTCGGGGCCGTGGAAAGCCCAAACGGCAACGTCTGAAACTGGTAACAACAGTCCTGTACCGCGAAAGTATAGTGCTTGATAATTATGACTCCTAAAATTATCAAATCAGGCGCTCTGATATACTGTAAGGCACAAAATAAAGCTGTTGGTCACCCAATTTATATAATAGAATTGATATACTGATATCTATATACTTATAGCTGCTCCCACATGAGTATTCTACGATACTCAAATAGATACAAAGTAATTGTGAAACATGCAATATCACAAGAGAGCGCTAGATACCGATCATTACTATATAAACATTTTATTCAATCACATAAAATAAAAGAATAAAAAATGCAATGCATATTTTCATTAAAGAATTATTCTCACTGCTGATATTATTTACACGCTGCCATATACTGTATCCCAATTGTATATTGCACAGATGTCCACATCCAAAAGACCAGTGTGGCTGGTTCGCTCCAAAGCAAATTATAAAGTCCCAATTTGTTTTAGGGAATGTGAATGGTGTTCACTAGATGGTGAATGTTCAGCTGTATAAACGATGGGCGCTATGCTACTTCCCCCCCCCCCCCCCCTCGACCACCAAACAATTTTGTGTTCACCACTTATTCCTTAGAGTCTCATGTGAGGCTTGCTGTCAGTATGCGGAATCCGTTGTGGTTGGTGGGAGCGGCGGTGTTCTATTCAGTTCACCGGGGAGGGAGGGCGCCGTTCGTAGCTGCAGAATTCAGGCAGTTTGCCGTGTGCTGGAGTCCGGACTGTGGTGCTGTGCTTGTGTAGATCTCAGGGAAAAACAGCAGCGTGAGATGTCCTTAACATGTTTCTCCTTGAAAATCAAGCCAGGGTTTCATCAGAAGGTGTACCGCGAAACGCAGGTATTGTTGATGAAGAGGAAATATGGGGACATGAAGGTAGGCATCCTTCACGTCCAGCGACACCATAAAATCCCCTGCTTCCAGACTGGATATCACAGTCTGGAGTGATTCCATCTTGAATTTGAACTTTTTCAAGTATAGGTTTAGGGATTTTAGATTCAAAATTGGTCTGACCGAACCATCCGGCTTCGGGACACCAAACAGTGTTGAATAGTACCCTTTTCCCTGTTGGCCTAGGGGAACATTGACAATCACTTGCTGTTGACACAGCTTTTGAGTTGCATCTAATACCACTCTCCGGGGAAGAGGTTGGAAAGGCCGACTTGAGAAATCGGCGAGGGGGCACCTCTTCGAACTCCAGTTTGTAACCTTGGAATACAATTTCCAACGCCCAAGGATCCACGCCAGATAGGACCCAGACTTGGCTGAAGAGTTGAAGACGTGCCCCCACTGGTGCGGACTCCCTCCGTGGAGCCCCAGCGTCATGCGGTGGATTTAGCAGACTTCTGCTCCTGGGAACTAGCCGAAGCAGGTGTTCTCTTACCTCTACCCTTACCTCTGGCGAGGAAAGAGGAGCCCCGACCTCTTCTGGACGTATGCGACCAAAAGGACTGCATCTGATATTGTGGGGTTTTCTTTTGCTGTGGGGGAACAAAAGGCAAAAATGTAGATTTACCCGCGGTAGCTGCGGAAACCAGGTCCGGGAGACCATCCCCAAACAAAACTTCACCCTTGTAAGGTAAAACCTCCATTTGCTTTTTTGAGTCGGCATCACCCGACCATTGGCGGGTCCACAGAGCTCGTCTCGCCGAAACTGCCATGGCATTGGCTCTGGAACCAAGCAGCCCCAGGTCTCTTTGAGCGTCTCTCATATACAAGACTGCGTCCTTAATGTGACCTGAAGTCAGGACAATGGTATCCTTGTCCAGGGTATCCATGTCAGTCAACAAGATATCTGTCCATGCTGCAACAGCGCTACAGACCCATGCCGATGCTATTGCCGGTCTGAGTAAAGCCCCCGTATGTGCATAAATAGACTTTAAGGTAGTCTCCTGTCTACGATCCGCCGAATCCTTAAGGGCCGCGGTGTCTGGAGACGGTAGCGCCACCTTCTTGGACAGACACGTTAATGCCTTGTCCATCCTGGGCGAGGATTCCCAACGTACCCTGTCCTTTGCTGGGAAAGGATACGCCATAAAGATCCTCTTGGGAATCTGGAGTTTTTTGTCTGGAGTTTCCCAAGCTTTTTCAAATAATTTGTTCAGTTCATTAGATGGAGGAAACGTTACTTCAGGTTTCTTCCCCTTAAACATGTGTACCCTCGTGTCAGGAACAGAAGGGTCATCTGTGATATGCAAAACATCTTTTATTGCCATAATCATATAATGAATACTTTTGGTCACCTTAGGGTGCAACCTTGCCTCATCATAGTCGACACTGGAGTCAGAATCCGTGTCGGTATCAGTGTCTACCATTTGTGATAAGGGACGCTTTTGAAACCCTGACGGGCCCTGTGACCCAGTCAAATCCGCGGATTGACTCCCTGCTGTTTCCTTGGACTAAGCTTTGTCCATTCTCTTATGTAATAAGGTCACATTAACATTTAAAATATTCCACATATCATACCAATCATGAGTCGGCGGTGCCGACGGAGACACCACAATCATCTGCTCCACCTCCTCCTTGGATGAACCTTCCGCTTCAGACATGTCGACACACGCGTACCGACACCCATACACACACACACAAGGATATATCTATAAGGGGACAGTTCCCCAGCAAGGCCCTTTGTAGAGACAAAGAGAGAGTATGCCAGCACACACCCAGCGCCAACTGACACTGGAAACAATTCCCAGATACAGCGCTTTTATATATATGTCAATCGTGTAATACACTCACTGCGCCAAAATGTGCCCCCCCCCCCCCCTTTTTCAGCCCTGTATCACCGTTCTGCAGGGGAGAGTCCGGGGAGCAGCTTCTCTTCAGCACACTGTGGAGAAAATGGTGCTGGTTAGTGCTGTGCGACCAAGCTCCGCCCCCTCTAGTGGAGGGCTTCAGTCCCGCTCAAATTCACAAATAATGGCGGGGGATGAACATATCCATTGACTTCGCAGCCCATATGTGTAATAACATGCCAAAACAGAAGTATATATTGCTGCCCAGGGCGCCCTCCCTGCGCCCATCAGTGCCTGTCCGTGTGTGTAACGTATGGGACCAATGGCGCGCAGCGTTACCGCTGCGCGCTTACCTCAGGGAAGATCTGAAGTCTTCTGCCGCCTTAGAAGTCTTCTTTCTTCTTATACTCACCCGGCTTCTATCTTCCGGCTCTGCGAGGAGGACGGCGGCGCAGCTCTGAGACGAATGGCAGGAGAGACCTGCGTTCCGATCCCTTTGGAGCTAATGGTGTCCAGTAGCCTAAGAAGCAGAGCCTATCATTTAAGTAGGTCTGCTTCTCTCACCTCAGTCCCACGATGCAGGGAGCCTGTTGCCAGCAGTGCTCCCTGAAAATAAAAAACCTAACAAAATTCTTTTATCAGAGAAACTCAGTAGAGCTCCCCTGCAGTGCACCCATTCTCCTCTGGGCACAGGATCTAACTGAGGTCTGGAGGAGGGGCATAGAGGGAGGAGCCAGTGCACACCCATACTAAAAGTTCTTTAGAGTGCCCATATCTCCTGCGGAGCCCGTCTATACCCCATGGTCCTTACGGAGTCCCCAGCATCCTCTAGGACGTAAGAGAAAGAAGGAGAACCCACACAAAAATCATAAAAGACACATGTAAGCTTGCGAGCAGGGCCTTCCTACCTCTATGACTTTGTTATTACCCAGTTTTGTTATATAATTGTTATTTCCAATTGTAAAGCGCAATGGAATTTGCTGCGCTATATAAGAAACAGTTAATAAATAAATAAATGAATGGAAATTGTATTTTATACCCAGTTTAATTAAAAAAAAAAAAAAACTTTAGGAAATCTGTGTTCTATTCAACAAATCTATTTCCAATATAAAAGCAGGCTCAGGTAACATGTTTCTCTCCATATGTTGTGGAACAACAAGTCCCAGCGCTGCCAGCCTCATACTGAGAGCCACAGGTTATCTATTTGAAACAGATTATTAAACAAAAGGCTTAAAAATGTAGAATTGGGTGGAGAAGAGTCAAGTTTAGAACGGTTCCTGATGTCTGTAGCAATCCTACATCGCTGTCCAGTTACCAACAGCCAAAACGGAGACACTCATCAATTCTCTGTCCGGGTAAAGTGGGAGAGAGGGGAACAATATTCATCATTACAGCCACTGGAGACTTCAATGGATATGACGACCGTCAGTCAACATACCTCCACCGGTATCCTGGCAGCGGAATGCCAGCAGGAAGGGGGGGTGAGCGCAACAAGCCCCTTGCAGGCTCGGATCCACGAGTGGGTACAGTGCCTGCTAGTCGGCATGCCGACTGTCAGGATTCTCAGGGAACGGGATGTAGGGGGAGCTGTTGTGACCCCGCCGGTCACATAACTACTTGTATATTCCTGACAAACAATCCATCCAATGGAGCTAGACTAAACTTTTTTTTTTTTCCACTGAACCTCTCAAACCTTAACCAAGTTAATTTGGTTTTGTGCGCACTTTATGTGTGCACTTTTTGTTAAGCTTAAAAACACTGTTATGCAGAATGAAAAACGCAACTTGTGATATTAAAACAGCACTGAAATATTATATTTTTTTACATTATTATTATTTTATATTTAGCATTACAATTCAGTGTGCTTTTTCTGGCTGCTGTTAATGATTTATAAAGTTCTACAGTCACATGGTCATGAGCGAGACCCTCTCAACAACTTCTGCATGGCGACATCTTCCCTTCTTCTCTATCATCACATTACATGCTAAGACCTATGTGAGACACAGGGCTACATGTGTCATTGATTGGGGAGTGATAAAATGGAGAGAGAAAAAAGCACCAGCCAGTCAGCTCCTAACTGTCATTTTTCAAACATAGCGTGTAACATGACAGTTAGGAGCTGATTGGCTGGTACTTTTTCTCTCTCTAGGGGCCTAATTCTGAGTTGATTGCAGCAGCAAATATGTTAGCAGTTGGGGAAAACCATGTGCACTGCAGGGGGGGGGGGGGGGGGCAGATGTAACATGTGCAGAGAAAGTTAGACTTGGGTGGGGTGTGTTCAAACTGAAATCTAAATTGCAGTGTAAAAATAAAGCAGCCAGTATTTACCCTGCACAGAAACAAAATAACCCACCCAAATCTAACTCACTCTGCACATGTTGTATCTGCCCCACCTGCAGTGCACATGGTTTTGCCCAACTGCTAACAAAGTTCCTGCTGCGATCAACTCGGAATCACCCCCTATAAGCGATGAAGCAGCATCTTTGTGTTCCCTTCTGAGTGACTTTGGGCCTGATTCGGAGATGTACGCAGTGCCAATATTTACAGAGTTGAGCAATTATTGGCCTCAGTATGCATGCGCCACGGTACCTTAATGATACCGCTCATATTAAGGATTTCTTCACTAGTAATGGACAGTCAGGAACGGTTATGGGGAGTGCCAGAAAAAACAATAATAAAAACAGATTGCACGCACACAAAACCCATAAAAACCCTGTTTGTACTTAATTGCTTGGATCTGCGAAGTCGCTGGTGGGAGTCTTCCTACATTTCCAGGTGGGTAAAGGCATTAGTACAGTTCACACATCCGCTGTATACAAGTCCGCAGCTGGGAATGCATTCGCGTACTACACTGAATCAGGCGCATTGAAAGGAGATAATGATTTGTAGGACGACAGCTAAAAAAAAAAACAACAAATCTGATTGACTATCCGATGCATGTGTATCAGCGGTACTTACCTTGCTATACAGGGGGAAAATCTTCTGTGTGGGCTGCTTTAATATATCTCTGAAGACCAAGCTCAAAACTGGTACTATTGCTACATATTTCCATTTTATGATTCACATTTTTTTTGTTAAAAATCTAGTGCTCACTTGTTATTCATATGTCTTTAGGAGTTACACTGTCACATCCCGCCTTCTGCCAACATTTCCTGTCTAATGCCAGTAGCTCCATTATGCCATCAAAAACTACTCACTGACAGGTACTCCAAGTATATAAAACCATAGATGACTCATGATAATGTACTTGGAGGAGGGGGCGCATGTAAGAGATAAAACAGATAATAAATGGTGTGATTTACCATATAGTATATTTTTATACAACTCCTATACCACTGTACTGTACCTGTTATGTATGTATGTCATGTAAATAACAGTTTCAAAAATGGTGTTTAAGTAAAAGAATGACGCAAGAAAAACTAAATGAGAACACTGATCATATGGATATTATATGGCAGATGACAAATGATTCTCTTGTATGGTTATTATACAGATCAGTCCTCATACATCTAGCCACAATACACCATGCACCGTGACGTGCATTTCCTGGGCAACTCTAACGTTAGCCAAATTTTTTTTTGCAGAAAATGCATCTTATTCACATCACTATGTGACTAAGACGCACAAGCAGACTGTGCTGATTAATATAATATATGTGGCAAGCCTATATTCTGTGTGCAACTGCGTATACAGACACAGCTGCAGTCACACACAGAATATAGGCATGCCACATATTTTAACAAGCATATCTGCTTGTGCATCTTACTCGCATAGTGATGTGAATAAGACGCATTTTCGGTGGGAAGTATGTATGTATGTATGTATGTATGTATGTATGTGCCAGTACAGGACAAAGACGTTTACAGCCTCAAATGCAATTTACTGCCCAATGTTTTGGTGTGCAGCAGCAGCAGCATCATCAGGACACAGATTGAACTGTTACCATTTAAATAGTATGCTTCCATGGGTGGCTTAATCATATAAAAATATGATCTAATTATATAAAATTATATAAAAAATAAATAAATAAAAAACAACAACAAACATTGACTGAAAATCTCAGCAAACCTCAAAGATAAAGCAAATAATACCCCTTTCAGATATGAGACATGTGAATTTGCCGGGTCTACTGTAGCGAGCCAGCAAATTCCCATGTCTCAGCCCGACACTGGTAAAGAGCAAGGTCGGGAACCTGGGATTACGTCCAGGGTAGCTTGCTTTCACACTAAGGAAAATCCCGGGTTGCTGTGCGCTCACCTGCAATAACCCGGGATTTTGCTGCACGTATGAAAGAGGCATAAGTAAAAGTTGCAGGACAAAAACATGCCAAAAAGATGGGATGCCTCTTTACATGGACTGGTTTCTTGTCATATATTCTCATCTACAAGGTGATCCCCTGTGAGTGCTTCTGAAAATGATAAGAAGTATTTTTAGCAATGAAGTGTGATAGGTTTTGTTTTTATTTGCAACTAATTAGCTTTTCCATTGTTTCTGCAGTCCCTACACAAAGCTTTCATGAAACCCTGATTACAGTACAAGAATCTTGGCACAAGGCACGAGGGGGTAACAAAAATAAATCCTCTGTCAGAACACAGTCTAGCTTGCTTTAAGATCATCTTGTTATCCTTGATCACATTACGTCATAGAGCAGTGACCCAGCTGAATGTAAGATGCTTAAAATTAAGATTCGGCAAATGCTCTAAGAGCCTGTAATGTCAAATTACTATGCAGATATCCCCCTATTGGTTACTCATTAAATAGCATGTACTATAAAGCAATTCATCTCCGAGTCTGACCTCCTTCCTGCTCAGTACTAGCATTTCATTTTCTTAAATGGGTTTCAAGACAATCAATATGGAAACTAGTAAACTGTCTTATTTATGTTCTTTTTATTCTGTAGAATCACAAAGCATTTAACAGAACAAGCCTAATTCTAGTGAATGAATTAGTGCAAGATGCAATAACATGGACTCTTATATGACATTTTAAACAGAGCAGGTTGCATGACTGGTCTAAAATGTAAAGTGCCCTTGTGCTCACAGATTAACATAAAATGCACTTCACAAGATATTTTTATGAAGCACGCTACTGATATCTGTGCAATTCAATTAGAAATGACTTCGCCAATGTCGCACATTAAGTACATGAATGTGAGGAAAGCATCCTAAACCCCCCAAAAAGAGCCAAATAAGATAACAGGAAAGAACAGAAGGCTGTAGCAGCCATACTCCAAGTACTGGGGGCAGCTACATGGTGTCAAATGGCTGTTTTTTTATATATTCGGGAAAGAATGATAGCATGTGTGTTTCAGCAAATAAAAGTATTGAGTATTTTTGGGTACATTAAATTGTCTTATAGTGATTTGTGTGTATATGCAAGTTAGTAGTAAGTTTTTTATTAAAACCTTTGTAACCAGTGCCGGCGCTAGCTGCCCAGCAAGGTCTGCAAAGCAGGGAGGCGCCTGACACTAAAGGCGCTCTCCCTGCTCTCATACTGTACCTTGCTGATGTACAGTGTTGGTGCCAGCTGCCGCAGCCTGCGTCTGTCACACCATGTGACAAGCAGAAGCGGTGCCGGCAGTATGAACACAAGATCCTCGGTCTCCTCCTGTGTCAGAGCCTTCCCCCTTCCCTGTCCGTCTTGAACCTCCCCGCTGTACATGTCAAGCTGGGAGGCAGGAGCGTCGTCCCCACCTCCTCTCACAACAGTCTTCAGCACCGCCCCTCCACTGAGTTCCCTCTCATTAATGGTGGATTCAGGACCAGGTTGGGAGAAAGGGCATATTAGTGTGTGTGTGTGTACAAGTAACATTTTACTGTGTACTGGGGGGGTGGTGGTGGTGGAGGGTGGGGGGATAAACTGGTATATTACTGTATGCTGGGGTGGGGGGATAAACTGGTATATTACGGTGTGCTGGGGTGGTGGTGGCGGAGGGTGGGGGGGATAAACTGGTATGTTACTGTGTGCTGGGGTGGGAGAGATAAAGTGGTATGTTACTGTGTGCTGGGGTGGGGGGGATAAAGTGGTATGTTACTGTGTGCTGGGGTGGTGGTGGCGGAGGGTGGGGGTGGGGGGGATAAACTGGTATATTACTGTGTGCCGGGGTGGTGGTGGCGGAGGGTGGGGGTGGGGGGGATAAAGTGGTGTGTTACTGTGTGCTGGGGTGGTGGTGGCGGAGGGTGGGGGTGGGGGGGATAAACTGGTATATTACTGTGTGCTGGGGTGGTGGTGGCGGAGGGTGGGGGGATAAACTGCTATATTACTGTGTGCTGGGGTGGGAGAGATAAACTGGTATGTTACTGTGTGCTGGGGTGGGAGAGATAAACTGGTATGTTACTGTGTGCTGGGGCGAGATAAACTGGTATGTTACTGTGTGCTGGGGTGGGGGGGGGGTTAAACTGGTATGTTACTGTGTGCTGGGGTGGGAGAGATAAACTGGTATGTTACTGTGTGCTGGGGTGGGGGGATAAAGTGAAATATTAGTGTGTACTGGGGTGGGGATAAACTAGTATATTACTGTGTGCTGGGGTGGGGGGGATAAAGTGGTATGTTACTGTGTGCTGGGGTGGTGGTGGCGGAGGGTGGGGGGGATAAACTGGTATATTACTGTGTGCTGGGGTGGTGGTGGCGGAGGGTGGGGATTGGGGGGGATAAACTGGTATATTACTGTGTGCTGGGGTGGGAGAGATAAACTGGTATGTTACTGTGTGCTGGGGTGGGGGGGATAAAGTGGTATGTTACTGTGTGCTGGGGTGGGGGGGTTAAACTGGTATGTTACTGTGTGCTGGGGTGGGAGAGATAAACTGGTAGGTTACTGTGTGCTAGGGTGGGGGGGATAAAGTGAAATATTAGTGTGTACTGGGGTGGGGATAAACTAGTATATTACTGTGTGCTGGGGTGGGGGGGATAAAGTGGAATATTAGTGTGTACTGGGGTTGGGGGATGGGGTGGATAAAGTGGCATAAAATGTGTGCTGGGTAGTGGTGGTAGTGTACTGTGTGCGGGGAGTGGGCTGCAGGGTAGCTGTAGTGTAGCGTGTGGGGAGGGGGATTAATTGCTTAATTAGTCATTGGGAGAGGTAGATGAAAGAAAATCCTTTATAAGCCATGTCTCGCACAGGCTTATCAGGGCTAATTGAATAGCCTCCGGAGACACAATTACCCGCAATCAATGACCGTGGGTAATAGGATACCTTCATATGTTGTGTAAAGGTCACTAGGGGTGACAGATTTTACTTATGGACTACAGGGCTGCATCCCCCAGTAAAATCTGCCACCCGCAGGGACTGCATAGCAGTAACACTGACTTATTGTACCATGGGAAAGTGTTTTCTCTTCATGGGACTGTAAGTCAGGACTTGTTATGTTCCTATTTTTTTATTTAATGTTAAATGCAGTTTTTCCACTGCCAGCCACCCGCTGCCTCTCCACAGCCAACGCCTCTCTCTCCTATCACCCACTCACTCTCATCCTCTCCCCGTCACCTCTCTCTCCTGTCACTCTTTCCCTGTCACCCCCCCCCTCCCCATCACCTCTCTCTCCTGTCATCCAACCCTCTCCCCGTCACTTCTCTCTCCTGTCACCCACCCCTCTACCTCCTGTCGAACTATCCCTTTCATCCACTGACTCTCACCCTTTCCCCATCACCTGTCTCTCCTGTCACCCACTGACGCTCACCAGCTCCGTCATTCTCTTTTTCACCCTCTACCTCTCATTGTCACCTTCCACCTCTCACTGTTGCCCACTGCCTCTTCCTAGATTCCCTATGTGCCCGTATCCCACTATCTCCCACTGTACTTACCCTCTCACTGCCACCCACTTGCTCTCACCCTCTACCCGTCATCCTTTCTCTCCTGCTATCCTCTCTGTCACCCACTGACTCTCACCTTTTCCCTGTCACCCTCTCACTCTTTTTACATTTCAAACTATGAAACATTGTAAAGAGACATGTACAAAAGGACAAACAGATGTGTCCTTTCTCAGCTTAAAGGCTAATCATTGCAAATGACACTCGTTTGCCATAAGCTTGCTCGTGGGTATGCGTAGGTGTGCATGCACCCGCGATCCATACGATCGCATGGTGTGTGCACTCCCACGAACTGAATGCAGCTAGTCGCAAGCGCGATGTGGCTGCTTGTGGGTAGAATGACAGCGGAGTAGGAGGGAGCAAAATTTAGAGTTTGCAGGAGGTGGCCGAACACCCTAGCACCGGCCCTGCTTGTAACTCCCCTCTGTAAGTTCAAAAACCCCTTTCACAGAAAAAAAGGAACTTTGGTGGACCCATGTGTGAAGTTCTAGCTGTAATTTGAAGATTTATCATACGTTCTACAGATGACAAATGGAGGTGTTGCCCAGAGCAACTAATCAGACTATCATTTTACTAGATGAATGACAGATCTAATCTTATTGGTTGTTACGAGTTCACCTCCACTTTTCCTCTTGGAAGGTCTAAAAATGATCATTCCTGTAAAAAAAGCATAGAAGAGGTGAGTTTCCCATTGGTGGCAGTCACCTGTGCACCAAGAAGCTGTGAATGAACCTCTTGGTAGGCTTTCCTGAGAAGCTTGTTCTCTGCTTGCAATTTTGAAATGGTATCTGCAAATACAAAGATTGATGTCAGTAGAAAGCCCCATTATAGCTGGACATAAGAAAATAGCAGTAGTTAAATACATGCAGTGTACGCAGTTAAATATATGCAGTGTACAGGAAACCAATCGTTCGCAGATACTTTTAGACCAGATCTGTTGTGATGATTACAGAATCAGGGGTTAAGAAATTAAGAAAGCGTTATGGTAAAACTTACCCTTAACGCTTTTTCTTCGAGGTCCATGGGATCCACAGGAAATACCTTGAGTATGGCTGATGGAGACCATGACTGTCACCGAACAGATTAAGCGTGTGAGCTGCCCATGATGCACTGGGATCCTCTCCCCTCCTTCATGCTCAGGCACATCAGTTTTGAGGTAACAAGCCCAAAACCGGAGCTGGAGACCGGAGAAAAGGAAGAACGATACACACAGGAAATCACACTTTCGTAGAGAAGAGAAGAAAATGGTGACCATAAAAGCAGCCCATTGAAGCATGGTACGTTAGAGTGGGCACCATGGACCTCGAAGAAAAAGAGTTAACAAAGGTAAGTTTTACCATAACTCTTTCTTTTCTTTTTCGGGGTCCATGGTCTCCACAGGGAATACCTTGGGATGTCCCAAATCAGTTGTAATATAGAGGGAACGCGTCTAAGCTGAAAGGAGGACATTTACGGCCAAAAGTTGCACCCTGAGAGGCATAGAACCTAAGAAACTTGTGGGCAGAAGACCACTTATTAGCCTTGCACAATTGTTCAGTAGACGCTCCAAGGCGTACTGCCCATGAAGGACCTACAGAGCAAGTAGAGTGAGCAGAGACTGTACTTGGAACAGGAAGATCAGCCAGCGTGTAAACCTGTGAGATGGTCATGCAGAGCCAACATGCCAATGTTTGCTTATTGGCAGGCCAGCACCGCTTGTGGAATTTATAGAGGATAAATAAGCAATCATTTTTCCGAACAGAAGCAGTACGGTCCATGTAGATATGGAGAGCACGGAACATATCCAAGGTAACCAGGTAACGCGAAGGTCAGTACCACAATTGGTTAGTTTAGAGGTAGGTAGGTATCCACGTTTAGTCCGAAGATCCGCCCAGTCCTGGTGAAATATCAAAAAGGGGGAGAAACAGAAGAGAGCTCCCAAGTCAGACACTCTTTGGGCTTAAGCTATAGCCAGGAGAAAGAGCCTTAGCAGTGAGCCACTTGAGGTCCACCGGCTCCAATGGCTCAAAAGGAGTCTGTTGTAAGGCCCAAAGAACCAAAGACAAATCCCACAGAACAACTGGAGGGACGAATGGAGGCTGTATCTGGAGTAACCCCTGGAGGGGGTATGCACATCTCGTAAGGAAGTCAGTCTCTGCTGAAACCAGATAGACAAAAGAGACCTGGACCTTAAGAGAAACCAGGCGAAGATCTATGGTTAGGCCCATCTGTAAGAAGGCCAGCAGCTGAGCAATTCTGAGAACTTTAGGATTGTAGTTGCGTTGAGCACACCACTGAAAGTAGGAGTTCCAGATACGGTAATATATACGTGCTGAGGCTGGTTTCCGAGCCCGAAGCAGAGTTTGAACCACCTCCCTGGAAAAACCTGTGTCCGTTAGGAGGGATGTTTCAAGAACCACGCTATCAAAGACAAGGAAGGCAAGTCCAGATGTAGGCAGGGCCCCTGAAAGAGCAGGTCCAGATGGAGAGGCAGAAGGAAGAGGTCGTCTATGGAGAGACACTAAAGATCTGTGAACCAGTGACGCCTGGGCCATGCCGTTGGGCGTATTCCACCATGTCGAAGGTGGATACCATGGAATCTAGGGTCTGCACTGCCGAATAGATCGAGACCCGTTGCTGTTGAAGTACATTGCGTATACGCAACTGTACTGCTGTTACCTTGTACTGAGGAAGGAAGATGCGTTAGAGTTGGGCATCCAGCAGTGCACCTAGGTGGAGCATCCTCAGACAGGATGAGCGTGGATTTGGCCAAATTGATCAACCATACATGATTCTCCTGGAATGACAATGTCAGCTGTAGGTGATGGTACAGTACTGCCGGGGATTGCACAAGAAGGAGGAGGTTGCCTAGGTAAGGGAGTATTCAAATTCCCGGTCACCGGAGGTGAGCCGCCATTACTGCCATGAGCTTGGTGAACACCCTGGAAGCTGTGGACAGGCTGAAGGATAGGGCTTGGAATTGGAAATGCTGACTTAGGACAGCAAAGCAGAGATACTGTTGATGACAGGGTGCTATAGGTACATGTAGCTACGCATCCTGTATATCCAGGGAGACCATATAATCCCCAGGCTGCAAAGCTAGGACAATGGAACGGAAAGTCTCCATACGAAATTTGGTTACCTTCAGGTATTGGTTGAGCAACTTCAGATTTAGAGGCGCTATGATTCACTTGGTTTCTGAACCAAAAAGAGTGTAGAATAGAATCCGTGGCCCTGTTGAGACCAGGGGACAGGGATAATGACACCCAACAGTAGCAAGGAGAGAATGACGAAATTCAGCGCCTGTGCTTTGCCAGGGTCTGTCGATGGAGTGGTAGGAAAGTACTGTCTGGGGGTACACTTCAGAAAGGAGAGAGCGTACCCATGAGAAACCACTTCTTGGACCCAGGCGTCTGCGGTAATTTGACACCATGCATGGGCGAAATGAAGAAGTCGGCCTATCACCCTGGGATCCCCCAGGGTGAGGCCCATCCCATTAGGCTGAGGGTTTACTCTCTGTCTTGGTAGGTGGATGTCTAGTTGCCCAGGCCTGATTGGTTTTGGAGGTCTTGACTGTTTGAGATAGTTGTGGAAAGGTCTGACCCTTGGCCTTAACCTGTGGAGGAAAGGACCAAAATGATGAAGTCCTAGGCCGCACTGAGGAAGCCGAAGGTAGGCAAGCTGTATTGGACGTCGCCAGTTCCTTGACAATTTTGTCCAGTTCCGGTCAAAGTAGGAAAACACCCATTCACAACAGAGCT
The DNA here is from genome assembly GCF_028390025.1 of Pseudophryne corroboree. NCBI lineage: Eukaryota > Metazoa > Chordata > Amphibia > Anura > Myobatrachidae > Pseudophryne > Pseudophryne corroboree. Next base: position 193,393,491 of record NC_086453.1, on the reverse strand, counting down.
TCTAGGGCCTTCTTGGCATCCGAATCAGGTTTCTTGAATGAAGCCACACTATGCAGCGTGCTGCAATGAAAACAGCGGAAGCTTTGGAAGATAACAGGACAGAATCCAAATCAACTTCACCAATGTATTAGGCCATATTCCTGACATTGGCAATAAGAGACAATTGTTCCGTTGGGAGGCTCAGACGTGAAGCTGTGTTCAAGGTTGTCAGCCCAAGTTTCAATGGCTTTAGCTACCCAAGCTGTAGCCGTCATCGGTCTGGCTGTGGCTCCTGTAAGGGATTACAAATATGTAAGACATGCATCCAATTGTCTATCCGGCAGTTCCTTAAAAGATGACAAAGTTGGGATAAGGAGGATGGAACTTTTAATTAAATATGTCACATGAGCATCTACCGTAGGTGGATTTTCCCATATTGCACCATAAGATTCGGGTAGCAGGTAAAAGGGGCTGAGCCTTTTAGGAACCATACATTTCTTAGGAGTTTTCCAAGCCTCATTCTTAGCTTCCGAGAAGTGATCTGAATGTGGAAACTCCACTACCACTACCTTCTGCCACTTGCACAGAGGATCCTTAGACAGAGGGGCTGGTTCAGCATCGTCTAATTGAAGTGAAAATTTAACCTCCCTAATTAATGCCGACACAATTTGGGGTTTACCTCCTCATCCCCTGAGGGGGATTCTGCATCAGAAATCTCCGCTTCATATGCCGGAGCAGATGATTCTTCTGAATCAGAGAGTGGGTAGGCTGTGAGGATGGCACAGTACGTTTAGTGGCAGTAGTCGCAGGTAGTGATATTTGGCCCTGTACTAAATGCTGAAATGCAGCAAAGAAGGCAGCGAGACTGTACAGAGTTAGATAAGGAGTCCAGCCATGGAGGAGGGACGGGTGGGGCCGCAAAACTCTGGTCAGTATGGTCAGCTGTGTACTGACCATACTGACCATCTTGTGATAATTCTGAAGGTAAAACCTCCATGTTACAGGTGCTACATGCTACCAGAGTAGGTGCCCCAATCTACTTAGCTTTTCTTTGGCTAGGCATGACTGTTATAAGTCTACAAAAACAATATGGTAATGTACAGAGTGTAGCAGAAGCAATATGTGACAAAAAAGGCTTCACAAATACAATGTAATATGTGGCAGAGTAAACATAAAACACACCAGTATTCAAGGATAACTTAATATGAGTGAAAGTACAGGGAAAGCAATTATAAATGTACAATGTGAAACAGAAAAATTCAAGCATAAGTCACATACAATGCACAAATACAATTTTAACTGCAATGGGCACTGATATCAAGTTATCAGTCATGTGGAGAAGGCTTGTAGGATGCAGCACTGTATATAACCTGACAGTAAGGAGAGGTATACATGGAGACTAAGCTCAACACTCCTGGAGACCTGCAGAGCTTTCAGCTATGGCTCACCAGCATCTCTGTGAAGGAGGATGAGGGAGGAACAGCCCAGGGCAGGAAGACTGCACTGGAATGACGTCCTGGACTGGGGGAAGAGGCCGCTGGGGAAGCGCAGACCTTCCCTGTGCTGACTTCAACCAACGGTACTCCTGGCCTGTAAAGGAGCCAGTATATATTTATGCCCTGGTGGTCTAGTGCGTTCGCAGGATGCGCCATGGTCCGGGAGCACGTCAGCGCCACTGGTCCATCTCCCGGGACCAGCGGCATAAGGACTGCACAATGTGCGGGTCCTGCAAGCGAGAACCCGGCCTTACCTGTCCCCTTATGTGTCCGGTGCAGTCCCTTGGGTGGAAGTATGCCATGGGGTACCACCGAAGTATGCCATGGGGTCCTGCCGAAATCACTGACCCACTCATGGTGTAGCGGCCCGAAGGGAGTGTAGGAGCATCGGCGCTGGCGTCCCTTGGACTGCCAGGTGCTGAATGCTCAAAAAAAGAAGAAACCTCAAATAAAAAATCAAAAGCTTGGGCTGCTGTTCAGTGGTGACCAACTTATGCTGGCACTGAAAAAACTAAAGTGCCTAAAAATGGGGGCAGAGTATAAGGAGAGAAGAGCCCAGTGCATCATGGGAAGCTCATAAGCTTAAGCTGTTCGGTGCCAGTCCTGGTTTCCACAAGCCATACCCAAGGTATTCCCTGTGGAGACCATGGACCACTAAGAAGACAAAGTCGCACCACACAGCACTTCTCGGTGTGACCAGTATCGTGAGACTTGGCTTGCTCCGAGCATCTTTCAATAGAAAGTGCAGTCACTAGTGTGGAAATAAGACTTCTCTGTATACGAAGTGCTATGATGCAGCGTCCATAGGCCCTCATTCCGAGTTGATCGGTCGCAAGGCGAATTTAGCAGAGTTACACACGCTAAGCCGCCGCCTACTGGGAGTGTATCTTAGCATCTTAAAATTGCGACCGATGTATTCGCAATATTGCGATCACAAACTACTTAGCAGTTTTAGAGTAGCTTCAGACTTACTCTGCCTGTGCGATCAGTTCAGTGCTTTTCGTTCCTGGTTTGACGTCACAAACACACCCAGCGTTCGCCCAACCACTCCCCCGTTTCTCCGGCCACTCCTGCGTTTTTTCCGGAAACGGTAGCGTTTTCAGCCACACGCCCATAAAACGCCGTGTTTCCGCCCAGTAACACCCATTTCCTGTCAATCACATTACGATCGCCGGAGCGATGAAAAAGCCGTGAGTAAAAATACTTTCTTCATAGCAAAGATACTTGGCGCAGTCGCAGTGCGAATATTGCGCATGCGCACTAAGCGGAATTTCACTGCGATGCGATGAAAAATACCGAGCGAACGACTCGGAATGAGGGCCATAGTTTTTTTCCACACACAGTTCTGTTGTGCTTCATCTGATACTTTGTACATATTTAAACCACAGCCTGGCATCTCTGGTACAGACTAAATGGTGGTTAGCTGCATCTGGGAAGAGAGTAAGATGCAAATTTAACAAAAAAGGTGCTACACTACACCTCTTAGTGTGTCTCACTCACACCAAGTGTCTTGCATTACATGGCAAATTGAGGCTAGGTGTATGAGGACACATCTTTAGATAGACTTTTTATATTACACAGAGGTCTAGAATACTACAGGCTATAAACAGAGGAGGAGCATACTATATAGCTTTATGGAAATGATTTAGAGAGATATAACTTCTCTAAACTCATACTAGATAGAAGTTTCAGTCACAAGCGACAGGGCTCCTGATGGTGAATTAGGTGCCCAGGTGATAGGCCAGGGGTTGGCTATTTTTCCGATTCCTGGATCTAGGGTTACCACCTCATCTTTTTAATTCTGGACACATTAATTACACAGGTTCTGTGGCTGATTAAAACCAGGTGAAATGGAGTCTTGAAGTCAGCCAGCCACAGAACCTGTGTAATTAATGTGTCCAAAATTAAAGGGATGAGGTGGTAACTTAAACACCGCTGTTTGTGTGATTTTATGTGACTTGTGCTATAACCTGTGACTTGCCAGTATACTGCTGACATTGTGCTAAGTTCTGCCTGTCTTGGAAGTTGTGGAGAAATACAGTGCATCCGGAAAGTATTCACAGCGCTTCACTTTTTCCACATTTTGTTATGATACAGCCTTATTCCAAAATGGAATAAATTGATTTTTTTCCCTCAAAATGCTCCACACAATACCCCATAATGACTACGTGAAAAAAGTTTGAGATTTTTACAAATTAATTAAATATAAAAAAAACTAAGAAATCACATGTACATAAAGTATTCACAGCCTTTGCTCAATACTTTGTTCATGCACCTTTGGCAGCAATTACAGCCTCTAGTCTTTTTGAATATGATACCACAAGCTTGGCACATCTATCTCTGGGCAGTTTCGCCCATTCCTGTTTGCAGCACCTCTCAAGCTCCATCAGATTGGATGGGAAGCATTGGTGCACAGCCATTTTCAGATCTCTCCAGAGATGTTCAATCGGATACAAGTCTGCGATCTGGCAGGGACACTCAAGGACATTCACAGAGATGTCCCGAAGCCACTCCTTTGATATCTTTGCTGTGTGCTTAGGGTCGCTGTCCTGCTGAAAGATGAATGGTCGCCCCAGTCTGAGGTCAAGAGCGCTCCGGAGCAGGTTTTCATCCAGAATGTACATTGCTGCATTCATCTTTCCCTCTATCCTGACTAGTATCTCAGTTCCTGCCACTGAAAAACATCCCCACAGTATGATGCTGCCACCACCATGCTTCACTTTAGGGATGGTATTGGCCTGGTGATAAGCGGTGCCCGGTTTCCTCCAAACATGACACTTGGTATTCACGCCAAAGAGTTCAATCTTTGTCTCATCAGACTAGGGAATGATGTTCCTCATGGTCTGGGAGTCCTTCAGGTGCATTATTGGCAAACTCCAGGTGGGCTGCCATGTGCTTTTTACTATGAAGTGGCTTCTGTCTGGCCACTCTACCATACAGGCCTGATTGGTGCATTGCTGCAGAGATGATTGTCCTTCTGGAAGGTTCTCCTCTCTCCACAGAGGAATGCTGTAGCTCTGACAGAGTGACCACTGGGTTCTTGTTCACCTCCCTGACTAGGCCCTTCTCCCCACATCGCTCAGTTTAGACGGCCTCCCAGCTCTAGGAAGAGTCCTGGTGGTTCCGAACTTCTTTAATTTACGGATGACGGAGGCCACTGTGCTCATTGGGACCTTCAAAGCAGCAGATATTTTTCTGTACCCTTCTCCAGATTTGTGCCTTGAGACAATCCTATCTCAGAGTTCTACAGACAATTCCTTTGACTTCATGCTTGGTTTGTGCTCAGACATGCCCTGTCAAGTGTGGGACCTTATATAGACAAATGTGTGCCTTTTCAAATCATGTCCAATCAACTGAATTTACCACAGGTGAACTCCAATTTGTCACTGACCTGGGTTCGGAGTGTTGAGAACTCGGGGGTTCTTCCGATGATCGGAAGGAGGAACCACAGCTGGGCCGGAGCAGGGATGGCCGGATGTAGGTTTTCATCATGCAGAACTAGCCGTAGTAACTGGCGTATAATGCTGAAGAATTAAATTATGATTTCAGAACGATGGTGAAGCACACAGAAGAATGAAGAACTTGTGAGCGATGCTGAAGAAATGAATGAGGATTTGAGAACGATGGTGAAGCACACAGAAGAATGAAGAACTTGTGAGCGTTGCTGAAGAAATTAATGAGGATTTGAGAACGATGGTGAAGCACACAGAAGAATGAAGAACTTGTGAGCGTTGCTAAAGAAATGAATGAGGATTTAAGATTCAGTGTAACTCTGGAAGTATGGAAGGCGTTCCACTTGGAGATATCATGTAATACAGGAAACACAGGAGGTGTCCCCTTAAGAGAAACACTAACTCAGAGAATGTCCCACTGAGTGATACACTGTAACGCTGGTAGCACAGTGAATGTTCCACTAGGACAGGCATTCCCAACCACGGTCCTCAAGGCACACCAACAGTGCAGGTTTTAGTGATATCCAGGCTTCAGCACAGGTGACTTAATTAGTAGCTCAGTTATTTTGATTGAACCATCAGTGCTGCAGCCTGGATATCACTAAAACCTGCACTGTTAGTGTGCCTTGAGGACCGCGGTTGGGAATGCCTGCACTAGGTGATACACTGTAACGCTGGTAGCACAGTGATTGTTCCACTGAGTGATACTCTCCAAACGCTGGTAGCACAAGGAATGTTCCACTGAGTGATACTCTGCAAACGCTGGAAGCACAAGGAATGTTCCACTGAGAAATACTCTACAAATGCTGGTACACAGGAGACGTTCAGTTAGAGAACTCACTGAACGTTGCTAGCAATGGTGATTATAGAAGAGACGATACTCAGGCGCCGGAGCTCTGCACGGCGTCTTCCTTTGAACTTCCAGCTCTCTCCCAATTGGCGGAAGGGGCCGATGACATGACTCGCCCACCACGCTCCCGTGAATGCCAGGCGCAATGGCGGCGCCCACACCGCGGGAACCCGCCGGAGGCAGCGCCAGCAAGACACAACAACCCGGTGCCCACCGGGAGCGGCGACCGCCGAGACACCCAGCGCACCCGGAGCGGTAAGCGCGGCAGCCGCAGCGCCGCGAGTGTGACACAATTAAGCTGTAGGAACGTCTAAATGATGATCAACGAAAACAGGATGCACCTGAGCTCAATTTTGAGCTTCATGGCAAAGGCTGTGAATACCTATGTACATGTGATTTCTTAGTTATTTATTTTTATTATGTTTGCAAAAGTCCCCAAAAAAAACTTTTTTCACATTATCATTATGGGTAGTATTTTGAGGGGAAAAAATTAATTTATTCAATTTTGGAATAAAGCTGTAACATAACAAAATGTAGAAATGTACTTTCCGGATGCACTGTAAACCTGTCATTTGGAACTTTAACATTGGTGGATGTGATCCTTGTTACATTATGTTTGCCCTATAAAAGTCTTGTTACTTTTCTGTATAGCCACTTTGTAAGGCAGTAGGGATCTCTTGCGGCACCCTATAAATAAACAGGATTTTGGTTACCTACCGGTAAATCCTTTTCTCGTAGCCCGTACAGGATGCTGGGGTCCACATTAGTACCGTGGGGTATAGACGGGTCCACCGGGAGCCATAGGCACTTTAAGAGTTTGCGCGTTTGGGCTGGCTCCTCCCTCTATGCCCCTCCTACCAGACTCCGTCTAGAAACTGTGCCCGAGGAGAAGGACATCTTCGAGAGAAGGATTTAACACAGATAGTGGCGAGATTCACACCAGCTCACACATACAAGGCACATCAAGCTAACTTAGCTTGAAATTCAGCAACCGCTGAAACATTACTTACCAAGTAACAATGCAGTACTCAACTAAAACGAAGTTGTACTGAAACAAATAATGAAAGCAGGAAAACGAAGCGCAGACTACGAGAAAAGGATTTACCGGTAGGTAACCAAAGTTCTATTTTCTCTTACGTCCTAGAGCAGGCATTCCCAACCACGGTCCTCAAGGCACATCAACAGTGCAGGTTTTAGTGATATCCAGGTTGCAGCACAGATGGTTAAATCAAAATAAATGAGCTACTAATTAAGTCACCTGTGCTGAAGCCTGGATATCACTAAAACCTGCACTGTTAGTGTGCCTTGAGGACCGTGGTTGGGAATGCCTGTCCTAGAGGATGCTGGGGTCCACATTAGTACCATGGGGATGTACCAAAGCTCCCAGAACGAGAGGGAGAGTGCGGAGGCTCCTGCAGAACTGATTGACTGAACTTCAGATCATCAGAGGCAAAAGTATCGAACTTGTAGAACTTTGCAAACGTGTTCGACCCAGACTAAGCTGCAGCTCGGCAAAGTTGTAACCGCGAGACACCCCAGGCAGCCGCCCAGGAAGACCCCACCTTACGAGTAGAGTGGGCCTTGACAGACGTAGGACACGGCAAGCCTGCCATAGAATACGCATGCTGGATAGTGAACCTGATCCAACAAGAGATCGTCTGCTTAGAAGCAGGACACCCAGTTTTCTTGGGATCATACAGGACAAACAGAGTTCGATTTTCTGTGACGAGCAGTCCTCTTCACATAGATTTTCAGAGCCCTAACAACATCCAAGGACTTTGATGAAATTGAGGAGTCAGTAGCCACTGGCACCACAATAGGTTGGTTGATATGAAATGCAGACACAACCTTCGGAAGAAACTGCTGACATGTACGGAGTTCAGCCCTATGTTCGTGGAAGATCATGTATGCGCTTTTACAGGACAAAGCCCCCAACTCCGACACACGTCTAGGAGAAGCTAAGGCCAACAACGTGACCGCCTTACACGTAGGAAATTTGACCTCAACCTCCTTTAGAGGCTCAAACCAGTCCGAGTGAAGGAACTGCAACACCACGTTAAGGTCCCAAGGCGCCGTAGGCGGTACAAAGAGTGCAGAACTCCCTTCAAAAAGGTCCAAACCTCAGGGAGGGCAGCCAATTGTTTCTGGAAGAAAATGGATAGGGACGAAATCTGGACCTTCACAGATCCCAACTTCAGGCCCATATCCACACTGGCTTGTAGGAAGAGGAGAAACCGTCCCAGTTGAAACTCCACCGCAGGAAATTTCTTGGACTTATTTTTTCCAAATTCGATAGTAATGTTTAGAGGTTACTCCTTTCCTAGCCTGTATCAGGGTAGGAATAACCTTGTTCGGAATGCCCTTTCGAGCTAGTATGAGGTGTTCAACCTCCATGCCATCAAACGTAGCCACGGTAAGTCTTGATAGGCGAACGGCCCCTGCTGCAGCAGGTCCTCCCGAAGAGGAAGAGGCCTTGGCTCTTCTTGCAGTAGATCCAGAAGATCCGCGTACCAAGCACTTCTTGGCCAGTCTGGAGCAATGAGGATCGCTTGAACCCTTGTTCTCCTTATGAGCTTTAGAACGCTTGGGATGAGTGGAAATGGAGGAAACCTGTACACCAATCGGAACACCCACGGAGTCACTAGGGCGTCCACCGCCACTGCTTGCGGGTCCCTCGACCTGGAACAATACCGCCGAAGCTTCTTGTTGAGACTGGAGGCCATCATGTCGATCTGGGGTATGCCCCAAAGATCTGTTACCTCCTTGAACACCTCCGGATGGAGACCCCACTCCCCTGGATGGAGATCGTGTCTGCTGAGGAAGTCCGCTTCCCAGTTGTCTACTCCTGGAATGAAGATTGCTGACAGCACCAACGCGTGTTTTTCTGCCCAGAGGATGATTCATGTTACCTCTGCCATTGCAGCTCTGCTCTTTTTTCCGCCCTGTCGGTTTATGTAAGCCACTGTTGTCACATTGTCCGACTGCACTTGAATGGCCCGATTTCTCAGAAGATGGGCCGCTTGGAGAGGACCGTTGTAGACGGCTCTTAGTTCCAGAATGTTTATCGGCAGGCCGGCTTCCAGACTTGACCACCTTCCTTGGAAGGTTACCCATTGAGTGACTGCGCCCCAGCCCCGGAGACGTGCACCCGTGGTTAGAAGGATCCAGTCCTAAATCCCGAACCTGCGGCCCTCCAGAAGGTGAGGTAATTGCAGCCACCAGAGAGGTGAAATCCTGGCCTTTGGTGACAGACGTATTCTCTGGTGCATGTGTAGATGGGATCCCGACCAATTGTCCAGGAGATCCAGTTGGAAGGACAGAGCGTAAAACCTCCCATACTGCAGAGCCTCGTAAGAGGCCACCATCTTCCCCAGAAGGTGAAGGCACTGATGAACTGACACCCAGGCTGGCTTCAGGACATCCCGGACCATTGATTGAATCACCAACGCCTTTCCTCAGGAAGAAACACCCTCTGCACCTCCGTGTCGAGGATCATTTCCAGAAAGGACAACCTCCTGCTTGGTTCCAAATGTGATTTTGAAAGATTCAGGATCCAAACATGTTCCCTGAGAAGCTGGGTTGTGAGTCCTATGGACCGTAACAGCTTCCCCTTAGATGATGCCTTTATCAACAGATCGTCCAGATACGGAAATATGTTCACCCCCTGTCTGCGGAGGAGAATCATCATTTCCGCCATCCCCTTGGTGAACACCCTCGGTGCTGTGAAGAGGCCGAATGGGAGGGCCTGGCACTGAAAGTGACAGTCCAACAGTGTGAATCGAAGATAAGCCTGATGCAGCAGACAAATCGGAATGTTGAGGTACGCATCATTGATATCCAGGGATACTAGGAATTCCACTTCCTCCAAACCTGATATCACTGCCCTCAGAGACTCCATTTTGAACTTGTACTCCATCAGAAAGGGGTTTACTGATTTTAAGTTCAGAATGGGCCTGACCGAACCATCCGGTTTCGGTACCACGAAAAGGTTTGAATAGTAACCTTTGTTTTGCATATGAGGCGGTACTGGCACAATGACCTGTGCCTCCACCAACTTCTGGACAGCATCTTGCAGGACAGTCCTGTCTGCCAGCAGAGCTGGCAAGCCTGATCTGAAAAATTGGTGAGGAGGGAAATTTTTAAATTCCAGCCTGTACCCCTGTACAGGCCGGAGGACACCCAGACATGACTGAAATGTCCGAGTCTCGCACCCACCGGCCCCACCTCCGAGGCGTGCAGTCCACCATCATGCGGAGGACTTTGGTGTACCTGAAGCAGCTTTCTGATCCTGGGAACCTGCAGCTGCAGGTTTCTTGGAATTGGGTTGACCTCCCCGAAAGAAGGTGTTGGACGGCTTGGCCTTTCTGGGCTAGGTAGACCGAAAGGGCTGTGATGTAACTGACGAAAAGGGTTTCTTCGGAGCAGGTGTAGCTGAGGGAAGAAAGGGTGACTTACCAGCCATAGCCGTGGAGATCCATGCATCTAACGCTTCCCCAAAGAAAGCCTGACCTGTGTAGGGTAGGGTCTCCACACAGCTCCTGGATTCCGCTTTGGCAGACCACTGGAGCAACCACAGTCCTCGACGAGCTGATACTGACATGGAAGAAATTATAGAATTTATGTTATAGAAGACTCTTGTGTGGGTGCACTCTTATTTGTGTTAGGTTTGAGAAGTTAAATTTAAAACGTAACTTTTAATTATTATAATTAATATAAACCCCACTAATCCGCCGTAGAATTAATTTACAGAACACAGATGTGCAAACATACATGCAAATTTGGCTATAAAATTATGTTCTGGTTGATGTATTCCACAGGTTCTCAAACTCGGTCCTCAGGACCCCACACAGTGCATGTTTTGCAGAACTCCTCACAGAATCACAAGTGAAATAATTAGCCCCACCTGTGGACCTTTTAAAATGTGCCTGTGAGTGATTAATACACCTGTGCGCTTGCTGGGTTACCTGCAAAACATGCACTGTGTGGGGTCCTGAGGACCGAGTTTGAGAATCCCTGATCTATTCTATGATAGACTGGCCGGGAGATATGAACACTGTGGTTCAACCTCGAAAACCAGCCATACCAGCACAAGCAAAGCTTGTTTAATTAGGACCCGATGGGGTTATAACGGTCCGGATCTCTTGAATCAGGAGTACATAGTACATCCACTTGCATTTCAATTGGTTAAAGTATGTATATTTAGGCCTCACTGTGACCAATCTCTTCCTCCGCGGACTGGTCCCAAGATCGTAAGGAAACTTTCATAAGAAATTAGGCGGAAGAAAAAGTGGTGATCCCGCTGTTGGCGTTTAGTCGGGGTTGGATCAGAAATTACTACACCGAGTATTCTCTGAGGGTCCCTTCAGATACTGACCCAGCCCATCACCGTTTTGCTTCCAAGATCGGACGAGATTGGGCTCATGCGGTGAGGTGTGGTAGTAAAAATTAAATTGTCTGGACGCACATTTATCGACTCACCAATGAGAGTGCACCTATTTAGAAGATTTCAGAAAAAAATTGAAGATCTGCTGTCTATGTTAGACACAAGGTTGCCCCTCTGAATCATAGATGAGAGTCCACAGAGTTAATTTAGAGAATTCTCTCTTCTTTCTTCTTCCTTCTACTTTCTTCTCTCTTCTTACTTCTTTCTTCTTCTTCTTTCTTCTTTTTTACTATAAATTAACTCTGTGGACGCTCATTTATGATTTAGAGGGGCAACCTTGTGTCTAACATAGACAGCAGATCCACAATTCTTTTCTGAAATCTTCTAAATAGGTGCACTCTCATTGGTGAGTCGATAAATGTGCGTCCAGACAATCTAATTTTTACTACCACACCTCACCGTATGAGCCCATTCTCGTCCGATCTTGGAAGCAAAACGGTGATGGGCTGGGTCAGAATCTGAATGGGGGACCCTCAGAGAATACTCGGTGTAGTAATTTCTGATCCAATCCCGACAAAACGCCAACAGCAGGATCACCACTTTTTCTTCTTCCGCCTAATTTCTTATGAAAGTTTCTTTACGATCTTGGGACCAGTCCGCGGAGGAAGAGAATGTTCACAGTGAGGCCTAAATATACATACTTTAACCAATTGAAATACAAGTGGATGTGTGTACTCCTGATACAAGAGATCCGGTCCGTTATGACCCCATCGGGTCCTAATTAAACAAGCTTTGCTTGTGCTGGTATGGCAGGTTTTCGAGGTTTAACCACAGTGTTCATATCTCCCGGCCAGTCTATCAAAGAATAGATCAACCAGAACATAATTTTATATCCAAATTTGCATGTATGTTTGCACGTCTGTGTTCTGTAAATTAATTCTACGTCAGATTAGTAGGGTTTATATTTATATTAATTATAATTATTAAAAGTTACGTTTTAAATTTAACTTATCAAACCTAACACAAATAAGAGTGCACCCACACAAAAGTCTTCTGTAACATAAATTCCGTTGTTTCCACTTCTTTCTGACTCTGGTTGCACCACCAGGTGTGTTATAAGAAAATGTACTCTTTATATGAACTTAACTCTGGTACTAAAAATATTTTTCTTTTTTAAGTAGGACTGGTAGGGAATCACACTCCTTCACTTGTCATGGAAAAAATTCCCGCAGCCATGGAACCCAGGTCTTTCATGGATTCTACCAGAAATCCTGCCGAATCCTGAATGTTACGTAAAAACAATTCAACATCACATTTCTCTATAGTATCCAAGTCCTCAAGTAACGTGTCTGCCCACTTTACTATAGCTTTGGCAATCCAAGCACTGGCAATAGTGGTTGCCCCAGAAGCCGTGTACATGGATTTGAGCGTATTATACATTTTACGATAAGCCAGCTCTTTCAAGGCGATGGATCCTGGAACAGGTAAAACCACCTTTTTTGAGATTCTGGATACTGACGCGTCAACAATAGGCGGGTTTTCCCATTTTTTTCCCTATCCTCTACCGGGAAAGGAAACGCTACCAGAACCCTTTTAGGTATCTGGAATTTTTTATCCGGGTTTTCCCAAGCCTTTTCAAAAATAGCATTTAATTCCTTTGACGCAGGGAAGGTTAGCGAGGCTTTCTCATTTTCAGTGAAGTAAGCCTCCTCAACCTGTTCGGGTGTTGTATCAGCAATATTCAACACATCCCTAATAGCCTCTATCATCAACTGCACCCCTTTTGTAAGAGATGCTGCCCCCGCAACACATCCCCATCACAGTCTGCAGTATCAGAATCGGTATCGGTATCATCCTGCATGATCTGTGCAAGAGCATATTATGTGAATATACAGCGGGGAGCCCTGAGGTACCAGAACTGGGCCAGACTGCCACAGAGTTCTGTAAACCCTGAGTTGCAGATTCATTTTGTGCAACCCTATTTGAAATCTGAGCAATCATAGATTTGATAGAGGATAACCACTCAGACTCCCTTGCTGGAATCTGTGCTAAACCAGTGCAATCCTGAGTACATGGAATTGGATCATCCTGAGAGGACATGTCCTCTGGAGCATATGACACAGAGTCCCTGGACATTGCTTAATGGAGACCACACACACACACACACACACACACACACACACACACACAAACGGAAGGACAGACAGAGTTTCACCCCCAAGAATGGCAAGAGAGATACCGAGATTGGAGCCAACCCACACACAGCGCTTTTAATATAAAGGGAAACCCCCTATCAGCGTTGACTGTGCACCTTAATAGGTTACACAGTCGTTTTGCAGCCTCCCCCCTCCCTTCTACAACCCCCTGGTACTGTGAGAGATAGCTGGAGTTGCTGTGGAGGGACTTGCTCTTCCTGGACAGAGCTGTGCAGGCAGGAAAATGGGGCTGAACGCTGCTGGGTCTGCTCTGAGAAGCTCCGCCCCCAAAATGGCGCGGTCTTCCCGCTCTTCATAGAATTATACTGGCCTGAGGATTTATGCTGGCTGAGATCCCGGGACCCCGACAGGCTGTGTGACCAGCCCCTCACAGCGCCGCACTATGTACCGCTGAGCCTCTGGAGCGCTGTTAATACTGCGCTCCTACCATGATGCCGCCATCTTCACACCGGCCCCCCGATTGCTAGGTGGGTCGGAGACTCACTCGCCACTGATCTTCAGCTCTGTAAGGGGGTGGCGGCATGCTGCTGGTGTGAGCGATCCCCTGTGGCGAGAAACGATCTATCCCCTCAGGAGCTCAGTGTCCTGTCAGTGGAGATAGTGGCTCAGACCCCGCAGGGCGGACACTACACCCCCTCTTAGTCACACGAGCAGGGAGGCTGTTGCCAGCAGCCTCCCTGTAAAATAATAAACTCTATAAAAAAAACTTTACTAGAGAAACTCTGGAGAGCTCCCCTAGCTGTGACCGGCTCCTCCGGGCACATTTTCTAAACTGAGTCTGGTAGGAGGGGCATAGAGGGAGGAGCCAGTCCACACTTTCAAACTCTTAAAGTGCCAATGGCTCCTGGTGGACCAGTCTATACCCCATGGTACTAATGTGGACCCCAGCATCCTCTAGGACATAAGAGAAAAGGATAATAATTTACATTTCATAATTATGTTTCATTTTTATCTGTGTATCGATTTATATTTGCTGAATTGGACTTATTCTATGATATCCCAGAACAACGGTGTTGGAACAAAGTCGATTAGCACACCCACATACTGTAGCTTACTTTAAGCACAGGCAAGTGGAATGGGTACCAGTGAATGTTTAAAAGGTAAATGTATGACCTGCCCCTATTTTGGCCTTCCATGGGGCAGTGGCAAAAAAAGCATGCAAGTCTTTGACTTGTGTTTTTACTGCTCTGTATGAAACAGATAAGCAATACTACGTAAGTTCCTTTGTTTCCATTATATATACTGTATATATATATATATATATATATATATATATATACACATACATACACACGCATACACATACATTAAGTATTTTGAGTTTATTCATTACATTAAATTTATTTTTAATAACATTCTGTCCGTGTGTTCTACAATAAATTGTTACTAGGTCAGTTTGGTTTGTTGTGTTATAATGTAGGCCAGGGGTGTCAAACTCAAATTCATCGGGGGCCGCATCAGCAGTTTGGTCCCCATCAAAGGGCCGGTTGTATCTGTAGGTCTATGTGTCCACTCTTTATTATCATAAATTAATGTCACTGCATTCAATTAGAGGGGGGAGAGACGGAGAGAGGAGCAGAGAGAGGGGGAGACAGAGAGGGGAAATGGATAGTGAGGAGATAGGGATAGAGAGGGGGGAGAGACGGAGAGAGAAAGGGGGGAGACAGACAGAGAGCGAGAAAGGAGGAGAGACGGAGAGTGGGGGGAGACAGAGAGGAAGGAGATGCATAGAGGGGGATACATGAAGAGAGAGGGGGGGCAGAGGAGCGAGAGAGAGGAGGAGCAGCACTTTCCACTTGTACAACAATAGTATTGCATTTTCCTGCCTGGCATCAGTAGTGCTTACAATCAGGGGCTGTCACTGTGCATGGAGATGGCTGCCAGTGACTCTATGTATCCCTCCCATGAACTTTTGGCGCTGGTGACAATCAGGACCGGGGTGTAACAGCCAGGTGTCCGTGTGAACAGCAATAGAGAGAGGGACTTGGAATAGTTAAACAAGTCGGGCACATGCAGCATTTGAGTCTATGGTGGAGGAGCTGAAAGCAGAGCATCTCCTTCTCCCCCTCCGGCCGGGAGTCGGGACCCGAGTCACTGACTGTGCAGTGACTGTCTTAATGCACAGGGCTCCGGGGCACTGGTGGTGGGCAGACAGGCGCAGCGTTGGTGGCGGCATTAAATGAGTCAGTGAGACTCATTGTAATGCCGGAAGCTCGGGGACCTGAACCAGCGCCCACCGCGGGAACAGTCAGCCCCCCTGTCACCGCTGATTGTAACAGCTCAGAGCTAAAGCAGCATCACCACCCGGAGCTGGCCGCGGGATCACGGAGTACCCAGCCCCGATCCCCGGCTGCGGAACACTGGCAGCTCTCAGACCCCAACACCCTCCTCCAGCCGCAGGTTATCCACTGTCCGAAGCACAACTCACCAAATCGAGGAGAGCTGCGCCATCAAGTCCGCACTGGCAAGGCTCCACCTCCTATTTTTAAAGTTTGCAGCCGGGCCACAGAGCCATCAATCAATCTGGCAGGCTAGGGATTGGCTGCAGCGAAGCGCGTCCCACGGACCCACCCATGTTTGAAATGTGAGTCCGCGGGCCATCAGACGAGGTCTGGCGGGCCGGATTTGGCCCGCGGGCCTTGTGTTTGACACCCCTGATGTAGGCAAATAACTTGGCTTAAGCAACTTTGATTAATTTAAGTTGTGAATGTATTTTTAGACAGGTCAAGGAGTAACTGAGTGCAACTGTAACAACCGTGTCTACTTTGCACCCAATCTTAAGGGCCCTACACACTGGCAGATAACACAGAATGATATGAACATTCTCGGTCATTAATGAACGAGAACTCGTTCATATTGTTCTGTGTGTAGGCACCAACGATGAACGATGCGCGGCCCCGCGCTCGTTCATCGTTAGTGTCCCGTCGCTTATGCATACAGGCCAATATGGACAATCTCGTCCATATTAGCATGCAGTGCTATAGAGCCGGCTGACGGGGGTAGTGAAGAAACTTCACTCCCCTCGTCTCCTCCTACCCACCGCCGGGTCACCCGTATCCTCCGTCGGGCAGCTCGGCGGCGAATCGCAGAGTCTGTAGGAGGCATTAGCGGAGGAAGAAGTGGGTAGTTAAAAGCAAGAGTAAGCTTTTGTGGGCATTGAGTACATTTTTTGATAAACCATGTGGCCATTATTAACCCTTTCACCACCACATAAAGCCTGCTCAAGTGAGTCTCGTTACACACAAATAATATACTCTGTGCCAGAAAGTCCTCTGGAAAACAAACAAACAAACAAACAAACAAACAAGAACATACCACACAGGACTATGATGGTAAAAAGAAAACACTAATATGGACTTTACTAGCTTTTGGTGTTGAGAAGAGTCTATCTGATGTTTAATGCCTGCTTGTATAAGACCCTAAAGATACTTTATTGAAGGGAATACACAATCATATTTATCTTGTTAGAATACTGGCCTTCATTCACTGTGAAGATTGCTTTTGGCTGTTGGTTTGTTTTCCACATTCTTTACATTTTCTAAATTGAGTATGTAGGATTAATCTATTTTTTTTAGTTTATGGATTACAGACTTCCCATTGGGACTACTGTGGACCAAGGGTGAAAGAAGATTTAAGGCAAGGTATAATACTAAATATTTTTATTGGATGATATTTTCTCCATCTCAGACATGCAATGGGAGGTGAAACAGCAAGTGGATTGATTAATCTTGCCTGTCTAAAACAAGTATTTTTTTTTCATATTACGTATGCAGATGTGTCCTCATACATCTAGCATCAGTATATCATGCAGCTTAAGATGCCTGACGCAAATAAGCAGCCCGGTCCATGCACGTCTGCTAGAGTCAGGCGTCTTTTTTTTTAAATGCATTTCAATCGCAACGTGATGCAACTAGGACGTGCCAGGAGAGTGTGCAGATTCATTTGATATGTGACAATTGTATATCTGTGTGTGACTGCTACTGTATGCAAAGCACAACAGAACTTAGCATGGAAAAACCATTTTGTATACAGATTCAGAAACTCAGTCGTTCACCGATATATAAGTGTTGCATATGAAATTAATCAACACAGTCTCCTGGTGTGTCCGAGTTCAGTCACATTGTGACTAAGATGCAATGTCGGCAAAAAGATGCCTAATGCTAGCAGAGTTTGGCGCTACTGCATCAATGATGTATGAGGACACATTTATATATAAATCATGTTCATTACACCGTGTCAATATCTTTACCTTTTGTCACATTACTACTTGGAAACATTTACCCAAAATCCCAATGAAATATAATTTAATTAATGAAATCCGAGGTTTGAATCAAGGTTTGATCAAGACCTAAGAGCAAGGTTGGCCAAAGCGTCAATCACAATTGTCCATTTGACCGCAGACACTTGACCGGTAGATTGTGGTGGACATCCAGCAGCAGCCATTTCTACTGGGTGATCAGTGTGCATCCATTCCCTGTCTGCCTGAATGGGTGGCTGGCACCAATTCCCTACATCGCTCTCAACCTTCCTGATTTTGGCAGGACAGTCATTACCACCTTGCCCCTTTTTGGGGTATGCCACACCCCATTTTTCATCCCTTTTTGGTAGATCGTGCATAGATTTTCAACCTTTAGAGTAGATTAGAGTCCAAAAGTCCTTACAGTAACCATCATAATAAACTTTCTCAGATACAACCAATGACCACCCAGATCATACAATACGATAATTGGCCACCACCTTAGATCAACTGTAGTCATTATGACTACTTCAGAATAAAACTGGCTGTTCCTTGAGGATTCAACTATTACTAGTATAAGGTAATGCAATATATTCACTATGGTTGGAAAAGGGCCTGGAAAGCGTACGGCACCACCAACACCTCGCCTAGATTAGGCTGCCCCTTAAAACTGTATGACAGAGCCAAAAGGCTATTAAGCTATAAAGATGCCAATGGCAAATTTGAAAGTTTTACAAAGTCTTTATTGCAGAGATTGCTCAGCCTGTAGATGTGAAAACTATCTTGCAAGCTTCAAACAAAGCTGGCATGTATGGCAGGGAGCAAGAAAGAAGCCTCTTCTGAAAAAGTGCCACACTCAGTCACGTTTGTGCTTTGCAAGTAAACCCTTGGAGGCTGTATTGTCAGATAAGGGACACAATATAACTTTTTGGCGGGAAGTCCAGGTGCTTTGTTTGGCAAAAACCAAACACAGCACATTACCCAAAATGCATCATACCTACTGTGAAGCATGGCGGTGGCAACATTATGTTGTATGTTTCTCTTTAGCAGGAACTGGACAATTGTTCAAAATTGAAGGGAAGATGGATGCTGCCAAGTTCACCCAATTTCTAGAGGAAAACTAGACAGATCAATCTTAAACATATAGGCACAATGACCAGCTGCCCAGGGCCTCACAATTCTAGGGGCCTTGAAGAAGGGGAGGGTTGTGGTCACACATCCAGAGCGGCAAAGCAGCATTCTCTACCTGCCTCCCAGCCGGCAGCCTGAGAGTGAATGACTGTCAGCATGCTGTTTGGTGGATGGCTGGGCCTATCCACAAATAGAGTGCTGACAGCCATTAACTGTTTTGAAGCATGCGGAGAGATGGCGCAGGACCACAAGAGGGGCATGTTCAGGATTGTTTAAAGTGGTTCCTGTGAATGGGTGGTTAGGGGCCCCTGTGCATTTCTTTGCCCTGGCCCTACAATGCTGTTAAGATGGCCTTAGTGCTAGACAGCTGAAGATGGGCAAGTGTTTTACCTTCCAGTACGACAATGACTATACCATCAAAAAATCAATGCTGTAACTTATGGAAGGTGGTCAAGCCCTGACCCAATTCAGATTGAAAATATGTGGTTGAACTTGATCAGAGCAGTCTAATGCGGCGCACCATGAAATGTGATAAAACAAACAATTCTGCGAAGAAGAATTAATAGATATTCCTCTGTCTAGGTGCTCAAAACTGGTAGAAACATACCCAGACAGAATGATGGCTGTAACTGAAGCAAAAGGTGACTCTACAAAGTGTTACATTAGGAGACTGGACACTTTTTCATCCCTGTAATTCTAGTATTTATTTTTTTAATTAATTTTCAGAACCGTTGCCTTTTTTCAATAGTTGAATAAGGTGAATGGGAATAAATTAAGCTGGAAAAAATTAATCATTTATTTTATTATCCATGGTCTAATGTGACAAATGGTAAGGATATTAACAGGGTGTGATGATTTTCTATAGGCACTTTACCCGGTAAATTAACAAATCTGGTTCTGCAATCAACTAATTATTATAGGAAATATAACTTCCAGCTCTAGATATAAACTAAAGGCCCCCATCCACTAGTCCGATTTGGGCAGTTTTCTTCAGATTTCGACGCATCTGACCTTCAAATCTGAAGAAAAGTGTCACATCGGATGGCTCTTCAGATCCGATGCGCACTCCCGTGTCAGATATGTTTGAACTAGAGATCTCTGAGGCTGCCCCAACTATTTATCTGAATCTGAAGAAATCAGGTGCACATCGGAGTGTTTTTTTTACTTCAGATGTATCTGATCAGATTCATCTGAAGCGTCACTTGACTGGCATCTCCCTGGCCACTCCCACTCACCACAGGACGGGGCGGCAGCAGCATCAGATCAATCGCATGTAGCATGTGTGCATCAGATATATCTGATGCGATCTGACACATGATAGACCGCATCAGATATATCTGAAGTGAATGTAGTGAACATTAAGCCCAGGGTCAGATCCGATTCCCGGGAAGCTCCCAGGAGAGTTCAAGAGAAATCTGAGGAGATCTGCAGTTCAGAGAAGTCTGAGTAGTGGATGGCCACCTTAAAGGCCCCCATCCACTAGTCCGATTTGGGCAGTTTTCTTCAGATTTCGACGCATCTAACCGTCAAATCTGAAGAAAAGGGTCACATCGGATGGCTCTTCTGATCCGATGCACACTCCCGTGTCAGATATGTTTGAACTACAGATCTCTGATGCTGGCCATACACTTGTGCGATGCCCCGTGACGCAACATCGCGGGGCATCGCACCGGCAGTTCAGGTGCGATCAAATCATACCTAAACTGCCAAAGTTGTTACCATGCGATCATGCGATAGATAGCATGGTAATCACGTGATGGGCACGTCACCGCCAAGTGGGAGCGGCGGCGGGTGCCCATCGCACATCGCAGTGCGATATATCTCATGTGGGTTTGAAACCACATGCGATCGCACTGCAATGAGAGAAATATTACGTGCAGCACATAATATCTTGAGACGCAATATTCGACCGGCGTGCCCGCACATCGCGTCTCAAGGTACCTAAAAATAGGATTTTAAATACCTACCGGTAAATCCTTTTCTATGAGTCCGTAGAGGATGTTGGGCACTCTCAAAAGACCATGGGGTATAGACGGGATCCGCAGGAGACATGGGCACTTTAAGACTTTCAAAGGGGCGTGACCTGGCTCCTCCCTCTATATCCCTCCCAAGACTCAGTTTGGAACTGTGCCCGGCGAGACGGACATTACGAGGAAAGGACTTAACGAACAAAGTGAGCCAACACCAGCTCACGCCATAAGCATGCTGTATAACATGGCAGATAACTGAACCCATGTCAACGGACATGGACAAAACCTCAGCAACAAGCTGAAGAAAAAAAACAAAAACACAACCTGTGTGTAACCAGAACTAAACTGCAGATACAGTACGCACTGGGACGGGCGCCCAACATCCTCTACGGACTCATAGAAAAGGATTTACCGGTAGGTATTTAAAATCCTATTTTCTATTTCGTCCTAGAGGATGTTGGGAACTCTCAAAAGACCATGGGGTTTATACCAAAGCTCAATAGCGGGCGGGAGAGTGCGGATGACTCTGCAGCACCGATTGACCAAATTTAAGGTCTTCATCGGCCAAGGTATCAAACTTGTAGAAATTAGCAAACGTGTTCGACCCCGACCAAGTAGCAGCTCGGCAAAGTTGCAATGCCGAGACACCCCGGGCAGCCGCCCAGGACGAACCCACCTTCCTAGTGGAATGGGCCTTCACTGATTTCGGCAACGGCAAGCCTGCTGTTGAATGAGCCTGCTGAATCGTCTGACATATCCAGTGGGCAATGGTCTGCTTGGAAGCAGGAACCCCAATCTTATTGGGAGCATACAAAATAAACAGAGACTCTGTTTTCCTCAATGGAGCCGTCCTGGCTACATAAATCTTTAAAGCTCTGACCACATCCAGAGACTTATTCTCAGCCAAAGCGCCAGTAGCCACTGGCACCACAATAGGTTGGTTGATATGAAAAGAGGAAACAACCTTTGGCAGAAATTGTTGCCGAGTTCGCAACTCTGCTCTATCTTCATGGAAAATTAAATAAGGGCTCATGTGAGACAAGGCCGCCAACTCCGACACCCGCCTTGCAGATGCCAACGCCAACAAAATGACAACTTTCCAAGTGAGGAATTTTAACTCCACTTTACGCAAAGGTTCAAACCAATGTGACTGAAGGAGCGATAATACGACGTTAAGGTGCCACAGGGGGCACAAAAGGAGGTTGGATGTGCAACACCCCTTTTACAAAGGTCTGCACTTCAGGAAGTGAGGCCAATTGTTTCTGAAAGAAAATGGACAAGGCAGAAATCTGCACTTTAATGGAGTCTAATTTAAGGCCCGCATCCACTCCATTCTGTAGAAAATGGAGAAAACGTCCAAGGTCAAATTTCTCCACTGGAGCTCTCTTGGACTCGCACCAGGAAATATATTTCCTCCAAATACGGTGATAGTGCTTTGACGTCACAGCCTTCCTGGCAAGAATAAGAGTAGGTATGACTTCACTGGGAGTACCCTTCTGGGCTAAAATCTGGCATTCAACCGCCATTCCGTCAAACGTAGCCGCTGTAAGTCTTGGTGGACGAACGGCCCCTACCGCAGCAGGTCCTCGCGAAGAGAAAGAGGCCAGGGATCGTCGACTAGAAACGTCTGAAGATCCGGGTACCACATTCTCCTTGGCCAATCTGGGGCTACAAGGAGCGCTGGAATGTTTGTTCTTTTTAGAAGTTTCAACACCTTTGGGATGAGAGGAAGCGGAGGGAAAATGTACACATCCACTGCCTCCGCCTGAGGGTCCCTGGACCTGGAACAATACCTCAGAAGTTTTCTGTTGAGGCGAGACGCCATCATGTCTTTATGGGGAACCCCCCATCGAACTGTTATCAGTGCGAAGACCTCCTGATGGAGGCTCCACTCTACTGGATGAAGGCCGTGTCTGCTGAGGAAGTCTGCCTTCCAGCTGTCCACTCCCGGAATGAATATTGCCGACAGAAAGCTTGTATCTTTTTCCGCCCAACAAAGAATTTTCGTGGCTTCTGCCGTTGCAGCTCTGCTTCTCGTGCCGCCTTGGCGGTTGATGTAAGACACTGCCGTGACATTGTCCGATTGGATCAGAACCGGCAGGTTCCGAAGAAGATGTTCCGTTTGTAGGAGGCCGTTGTAAATGGCTCTCAGTTCCAGAACGTTTATGTGAAGATGCGTTTCCGGACTTGACCATCTTCCTTGGAAGCTCACCCCCAGCGTGACTGCCCCCTAACCTCGGAGACTTGCATCCGTAGTTACCAGGAGCCAGTCCCGGATCCCGAACCGGCGTCCTGCAAGGAGGTGAGAGCTGTGGAGCCACCACAGAAGTGAGACACTGGTGTTGGGAGATAGAATTATCCTCCGGTGCATATGAAGGTGGGATCCGGACCATTTGTCCAACAGGTCCCACTGGAACACTCTGGCATGGAACCTCCCAAACTGGAGGACCTCGTATGCCGCCATCATTTTTCCCAGCAATTGAATGCATTGATGAATGGAGACCGTTTTCGGTTTTAGCAAGAGTTTTACCAGACTCTGAATTTCCCGAGCTTTCTCCATGGGGAGGAACAATCTCTGTTGGACCGTGTCCAGTATCCTGCCCAAAAACGCCAACCGGGTTGTCGGGATTAACTGTGATTTCGGCAAGTTCAGGAGCCAGCCGTGCTGTTGTAGAATTGACAGGGATAGTGCAATGTCCTGCAACCATTTGTCCTTGGACCTCGCCTTTAACAGGAGATCGTCCAAGTACGGGATAATTGTAACCCCTTGCTTGCGCAGGAGAACCATCATTTCTACCATTACTTTGGTGAAAATCCTCGGAGCCGTGGAAAGACCAAACGGCAACGTCTGAAACTGGTAGTGCGTATCCTGGATAGCAAACCTCAGGAAACTTTGAGGAGGATAAATGGGGACATGAAGGTAGGCGTCCTTGATGTCCAATGAGACCATGAATTCCCCCTCCTCCAGACTGGAGATCACCGCTTTGAGAGACTCCATCTTGAATTTGAATTTCACCAGGAAGAAATTAAGAGATTTCAGGTTGAGGATTGGTCTTACCGAGCCATCCGGCTTCGGCACCACAAACAGGCTTGAATAAAACCCCTGCCCCTGCTGTGCCAGGGGTACCGGGACCACAACCTGATTTTGACACAAGTTTTGTACTGCACCGCAGACCAGAGCCCTGTCCGGAAGCGAAGCTAGTATGGCTGATCTGAAAAAATGGTGAAGGGGAACGTCTTGAAACTCCAGTTTGTACCCTTGGGACACAATACTCAATACCCAAGGGTCTAGACCCGAGCGAACCCAGACCTGACTGAAAAGCTTTAGGCGTGCCCCCACCGGTGCGGGCCCCTGTAAGGGAGACCTGGCGTCATGCGGAGGATTTGGCAGAGGCCAGGGAGGACTTCTGCTCCTGGGAACCGGAGGATGCGGGTACCCTCTTGCCTCTTCCTCTACCTCTGGTAGCCAGGAAGAAGTTTCCTCGGCCTCTTCTATACTTGTTGGGCCTAAAGGACTGCATTTGATAATGTGGCGGTTTCTTCTGTTGCGTAGGAACAGAAGGTAAAAAGGTAGATTTACCCGCGGTAGCTGCTGATACTAAATCAGTAAGACCGTCACCGAAAAGTTCACCTCCCTTAAAAGGAAGAGACTCCATATTTCTCTTGGAATCAGCATTAGCATTCCACTGGTGAGTCCAGAGCGCTCGCCTAGCCGCAACAGACATAGCAATCGCCTTAGCACCTAGCAGGCCAGCATCCCTTGCAGCCCCTTTCAAGTATGCAGCTGCATCTCTGATATAACCAAGCGTTACATGGATGTTATCTCTATCCAGAGTATCCCAATCAGAAGACAAAGTGTCTGCCCACTTTTCAATAGCACTACTGACCCACGCAGACGCAATAAGAGGCCTGAGCAGCGTCCCTATAGTAGTGAAAATAGCCTTTAGGGTAGCCTCCTGCTTATGGTCTGCTGGCTCATTAAGGGCCGTCGATTGGGCTGCAGGGAGGGCTACCTGTTTTGACAAACGCGCCAGGGCTTTGTCTACTGTGGGGGGGGATTTTCCCACGTATCCCTATCAGACTCGGGAAAGGGGTATGCCACCCTGATCCTTTTATGAATCAGACATTTTTTTATCAGGGCTGTTCATAATGCTATCAAAGAGAGTGTTCAGTTCGAAAGAAGGAGGAAAGGTAACCGAGCGCTTCTTTTCCTTGTAAATAAGGACCCTGGTTTCAGGTGTAATAGGGTCCTCATTAATATTCAAGATATCTTTGACAGCAACAATCATATACTGAATACTCTTAGCCAATTTAGGGTCCAACCTAGAATCAGCATAATCGACATCGGCCTCCGAGTCCGTGTCGGTACCCATGTCAACTAACTGGTCAAAACTACGCTTGTGCGACCCCGCAGGGTCTTGCATTTGTAATAAAGCATTCTCCATTGATCTTTTCCACACCTGGGATTGAGATTCAGACTGATCAAATTTTTTATTTAATGACGTGGCACTAGCATGCAAGGCATTCAATGTAGTTAACCAATCTGCAGTCGGCGGTGCCGACAGGGCCACCCCCAAAACATTCGGTGTCCCTGATAAATTATCCCCCGAAGAAGGATAATCTGCCTCCGACATGTCGACTACCCAGAGACAGCACACACACCAAGCCTGTGAGGGAACACAAAGGGAAATAGCCAGCTCACACCCCAGCGCCAAATAAGCAGGTCTGACCACACTAATAATTGTCCCAGAGCTGCTGCGCTTTACTTATAATAAATAAATATGCCCCCCCCCCCCCTTCTGTTTTGAGCCCCCTGGTACTTGCTGTGGGTGAGGAAGGACCAGCGACTTCACTGAGGAGGAAAATGGCGCCAGTGAGCAGTGAGGAAGAAGCCCCGCCCCCAACATGGCTGCTTCGTCCCGCTTAATTTTATATATTTATCCTGGCGGAGGTATTGCGGACAGTGCCTGGACACTGAATATCATTGCCAGCCAGTTTATAGAGGTAACAAGCTCCCCAGGGCGCCCCCCCCCCCCCCCCCCTCCCCCTCCCCCCCCCCTCGTCCGGGCACATTTCTAAAACTGAGTCTGGGGAGGGATATAGAGGGAGGAGCCAGGTCACGCCCCTTTGAAAGTCTTAAAGTGCCCATGTCTCCTGCGGATCCCGTCTATACCCCATGGTCTTTTGAGAGTGCCCAATATCCTCTAGGACGAAATAGAAATGTGCATTCAATCCTTCGATTTCTCTCACAGATGTGGTCGAAATCAAAGGATAGCACCGATTATCTTATAAGTGTATGGGCCCCATGAGGCTGCCCCAACTATTTATCTGAATCTGAAGAAATCAGGTGCACATCAGAGTGTTTTTTTTACTTCAGATGTATCTGATCAGATTCATCTGAAGCGTCACTTGACAGGCATCTCCCTGGCCACTACCGCCCACCACAGAACGAGGCAGCAGCAGCATCAGATCAATCGCAAGTAGCATGTGTACATCAGATATATCTGATGCGATCTGTCGGCACATGATAGATTGCATCAGATATATCTGAAGTGAATGTAGTGAAAATTAAAGCCAGGGTCCGATCCGATTTCCGGGACGCTCCTGGGAGAGTTCAAGAGAAATCTGATGTGATCTGCAGTTCAGACAAGTCTGAGTAGTGGATGGCCACCTTAAGGTTGTACCTGAGCTCTATTAACTGAGGCTTTACATGGTTTCCACCACAATCATTGCTCTCAGGTTACCATGTGAACGTTGATTTAATTATAAGGGGGAGATCCAACTGCATAAATATATACTGTACTTATTACAGGTAACAACATTGCAAGTTTCCTTGCATACATCTATGGAATACAAGGAGAAATGTGATGTTGGTGGAAGCAATGTCCCTTTCTAGAGCAGCACATAGCATTTCATTTAAACAGCTTCTAATGGGCCCTACACATTGTGCGATCCGCCGCCGAGCTGCCCAACGGTGGATACAACCGACGGGCGACCCGGCGGCGGTGGGGAAGTGATGGGGGGAGTGAGGTTTCTTCACTCCCCCCGTCACCCGGCTCCATAGCAGTGCAGGCAAATATGGACGATATCGTCCATATTGGCCTGCATGCACAAGCGACGGGGCACCAGCGATGAACGAGCGCGGGGTCGCGCATCGTTCATCGCTGGTGCCTCCACACTGAAAGATATGAACGGTATCTCGTTCATTAATGAACGAGATCATTCATATTTTGGAGTATTATCGCCCAGTGTCCACCCGTAGGGTCCATAAGTGTTGTCTGAAGATTCCAAATAAATTTCTAGTAATTATGGACAAACTATCACCTTGCAGACTGAGAAACTCAATCTCTTTTTCTTTGTGCAGTTGGGTCAATTTCTGGTTGTGCATCTCTATGGTTTTGCGATGTTCCAGTTGTAAATTACTCTGTTCGACTTGTAGGTCAGACAACTGCTTCCTAATGTCGTCATTCTGGTTCTAGGTGATGAAAGACCAGTATTAAGAAACAAAAAATGCACATACAAAACACCAACAGACACAAAAACATAGTACAGGTTGAGTATCCCTTATCCAAAATCCCAAATTTTTGGGTCCCCTACTGAGATAATGACATATATTGTATATATTATGTGTATATATAGATATATTATATAATATGTATGTATATGTGTCATTATTTCAGTAGGGGAACCAAAAATTTAGGATTTTGAATTTTGGATAAGGGATACTCAACCTGTATAAGTAATGTTTTAGACAACGATATTATATTAATAAAATGAAAATAAAAACAGAATACACTAACATATTCATGCTCAAGATACCTGCCAGACAAAAAAAAAAAAAAAAACTAGAATCTGTACTTTACATGTTGAAACAATACAAGCAAATTTCACTGTATGGCTTACTATGGTGGAGATGTACTAAGCAGTGAAAACAGTGGAGAAGTAAGCCAGTAGAGAAGTTGCCCATGGCAACCAATCAATTGCTCTGTATAATTTTATAGTATGCAAATTACAAATGTTACTTCAATTCTGATTGATTGCCATGGGCAACTACTCCAGTCTCTTCACAGCTTAGTAAATATCCCCCTCAATCAGATGCAAGTAATTTCTTCCGTATTGTGAGTCTAGATCATATTTGTTATTAATTATGGTTCTAACTTTATTGAAAGAAAACTTCGATGGTCATTTTACATAAACCTTGCTGAAGGAACCTTCACCCTGCACCTACCCCCACCCCCTCTGTCTCCACTGACTCCCAAACTATTATGTAAGTATTATTTTATATAGAGGCCTAATATGTAAAAATTGTCAAAACCAGAAAGAAAATATGTAGTTATCGTAGACTTACCGTCAATAACTCTATTTCTCCGAAGTCCACAATATCCAGAGAATAACATTGGGATATGAGGTAGTGTTAGCGGAATGGCACCAATCGGTCAAAAGCTTTTGGCCTCCCAGAATGTAACGGGCCAGTCTCCTATATCCCCGCCTCCTGGCTCAGGCAATTCAGTTATTTTCCAAAGCTCAAGGCAGGAGCATCATTGAGAGCCCTAATTAGGCGAGAAAAACATACATACACTCTTCCATACAAGAAGGAAGAGGTTAGTAAGTATAAGGATCCTCAAATCAGGTGAGTCAGGGTGGGATCCAGATGGATACTGTAGACTTTGGAGAAATAAAGTTATCGACGGTAAGTCTACCATAACTACATATTTCTCCTGAGGGTCCACAGCTTATCCACAGGATAACATTAGGATGTCCCAAAGCAATATTAGTGCAGGGGACTCTCCTGATTGGACAGGAGAATCCTTTGCCCAAATGCAGCGTCCTGAGAAGCAAAGATATCAAAGGAATAATGTCTAATGAATGTGTTAATGGAAGACCATGTGGCTGCCTTTCATATCTGTTCAGCTGAAGCAGCACATCGTGCTGCCCATGAAAAACCTACCTTACGAGTAGAGTGAGCAGAGACATTAGCCAGAATAGGGAGATCAGCTTGAGAATATGCAACTGAAATAGTCATCCAAAACCACCTCGCCAATGTCTGGTTGTCAGTAGGCCATCCTCTCTTGTGAAATCCATAGAGAACGAAGAGATTGTCTGTCTTTCTGATGGCACTGGTATGATCAACGTACATCCTTAAAGCCCGGACTACGTCCAATGATGCATATCCCACAGAAAGGTCCGGCCCTTGGAAAGCCGGAACTACAATTTCTTCGTTAGGATGGAAATTGGAGACCACCTTAAGAAGGTATCCAGATTTGGTTCTGAGAACTGCTCTATCTGGATAAAAAATAAAAAAAGGAGGGCAACATAACGGCCCTAAATCTGAGACTCTTCTAGCTGAAGCAATAGCCAGTAGAAAGAGAACCTTAGCTGTCAACCATTTAAGATCCACTTGACTCAGTGGTTCAAATGGGGCAACTTGAAGCGCCTTTAGGACTAAATTTATATCCCAAGGAGCTGTAGGAGGAACAAAAGGAGGTTGGATGTGAAGCATTCCTTGGAAAAAAGTGCGAACATTATGTAGGTTAGCAATTTTCTTTTGAAAACATACAGTCAATGCCGACACCTGAACTCTAAAGGAAGCCACCCGTAGACCTTTATCCATTCCTGCCTGAAGGAATGCTATGATTCTGAAAACTCTGAAAGACCTAGCTACAAGCTTCCTGGCACTGCACCACTGAATATAAGCATGCCATATTTGGTAATAAATGCGAGCAGAGGATGGTTTCCTTGCTCTAAGCATTGTTTGAATTACCTGTTGTGAAAATCCTTTTGCTTTCAGGGTGTAAGTCTCAAGAGCCACAACGTCAAAGACAGCCGATCCAGGTGCTTGTAATAACAAGGACCCTGAGACAGTAGATCTGGATGTTGAAAGAGTAGAAACGGAGTATCCACTGACAGCCTCTGAAGATCTGTGTACCAATGTCTTCTGGGCCATGCCGGAGCTATTAGTATCACGGCACCCTTTCCTTGTTTGAGTTTTCGCATCACCCTGGGCAACAGGGAGATTGGTGTAAACACATAGGCCAGATGAAAGTCCCATCTCACTGACAGAGCATCCACGAAGGTCGCTTTGGGTTCCTTTGTCCTTGAAAAAAACCTCTTTATATCGGGCGCTAATAGTATTTTCTGTTAAAAAACATTTTGAATATAGTAAAACTCAGCTGCAAAAAGTTAATGACCTGGGGTTCACAGGTCAAATAAATTACACTGGACCACCCAAGTGCAATTAACCACAAAACTCCAATTTGAAAAAACTCTTGCGCTATAGTTATATAATTACAAGATATGGCTGACAAGAATGACAAACTCCTGATAAATTCAAAATATATTTACTATTGTATAAATTAACATATAATAAAACAAGACCGGTCTTTAAAACATCAAAAAATAATAACAAATATGTATACTTTCTAATACATGGAGGTGGACTTAAGCATACTCTGTGCACAGACGTGTAAAAAAACAAGCTCTATAGCTATATGGCTTAATGAGGTCAAAGAATGTTTTGAATCAAGTGTGGCTGCTGGTAAGACCCATATATTAATTGTTCCCAATGGATAGTCACTTTGTATCAAAGATCTTTATGATGTGAAGATCCAACATGTAACAATAGAATGGATATGAGCTTTTTGTAACCGGAAACTTTACGCGAGATGTGAGCAAGTGGTATCAGCACAAATGCATCCCGACGACCACCGCAGTGGCTTGGAGCTGCGGGAAATAAAGGCACCTGCAATGGCGCCCGCTGTGATTTAACCTGCTCAGTCGCGATGCTCCACGAGTATCCACCTCTACGTGCCGTTTGCAGGCACCGGTCAGAGGCTCCTCTTTGTATGAAAACAAATTCCAGGCAGAAGAATGCTGCAGCCAGTTCGTGATATGGGTCTAACTTCAGCTGGGGTCCAACAGAATCAACTTCGGACGCGTTTCGCTCCTCCCACAGGGGCTTCCTCAAAGAATCAGTGAAAGTGACTATCCATTGGGAACAATTAATATATGGGTCTTACCAGCAGCCACACTTGATTCAAAACATTCTTTGACCTCATTAAGCCATATAGCTATAGAGCTTGTTTTTTTACACGTCTGTGCACAGAGTATGCTTAAGTCCACCTCCATGTATTAGAAAGTATACATATTTGTTATTATTTTTTGATGTTTTAAAGACCGTCCTTTGTCCTTGACCCATATGCGGGAACTTTGTTGTACTGACGAGAAGCCATGAGGCCTATCTCCGGAAGCCCCCACTTTTTTTTTTACCAGAATCTGGAAAACCTCTGGGTGTAAAGCCCATTCCTTTGCATGAATGGTGTGTAGACTGAGAAAATCCACTTCCCAGTTTAGTACTCCCGAAACTAACACTGCGGCCGGATGATGAAGTTCTACCCACCTTAACGTGCGGCTTACCTCCTTCATTGCTTTTTGTTGCATGTTCCTCACTGATTATTGTGGTACGCTAATGCCGTTGCATTGTCCAAGCAAATCTGCACTGGTTTTCCGTGAAGTATGTCCTTTGCCTGAGTACAGGCCATATATATGGCCCAAAGTTCCAACACATTTATTGGCAGGAAACGGTCTTCCTTGGTCCACTACCCCTGGAAGCAACACTTTCCTGACACTGCTCCCCAGCCCTGAAGACTGGCATTCATTGTCAGAATCTCCCACTCTGAGATCCAAAAGAGTCACCCTTTGTCCAGATGGGACGTCTGTAGCCACCAGGCTAACAACCTCCTTACTGCCAGAGGAAGGACCATAGTATGAGTTTTTATAGTCTGATTTAGACCATTCCATCTGGAAAGAATCAGACGTTGAAGGGGCCTCGAGTGGAATTGAGCATATTACACCATGAGGTACGTTGACACCATAGATCCAATCCCTCGCATTGCTGCATGAATGGATAAACTTCAACTGTGTAGTAGCTCCTGAATCCTTGACTGTATTGTGGATATTTTAATCAGTGGTAGAAAAACTCTGAAGCCTGGAATCCAATACAGCCCCCGGGTGCGTCATGCGTTGTGACGGAAGCAGGGATAACTTTGCCCAATTTATGAGCCAGCTGTGGCTTTGTAAACAGGCTATTGTCAACTGCAGATGGCCCTGGAGAGTTTCCTGGGAATGAGCCAGGATTAACAGGTTGTCCAGGTATGGGAAAATTCTTATCCCCTGATGACGGAGATAAGCCGCCATCACCATCATAATTTTGGTGAACACTCTTGGAGCTGTAGCCAGTACAAATGGTAGGGCCTGAAACTGAAAAGGTTGCCGGAGGATACCATACCCGAGATAGCACTGATGGGATGGGACTATAGGTACATGCAGGTAAGCATCCTGGATATCTTGGTATACCATAAAATCCCTCGGCTCCATGGCCAAGATAATGGAACGTAAAGTTTCCACATGAAAACGAGGCAACCAAATGTATTTGTTCAGAGCTTTGAGATTGAGAATGGGCCTGTATGACCCACTCGGTTTCTGTATTAGAAACAGGTGGGACAGAAACCTTGTCCCTGCTGAGCAGGAGGGAATGGTACAATCATCCCTGATTGTAGCAACTTCTGAAATGCCCCCTATAAAGCCCTGGCCTTCATTTCCACAGAAGACGGGCTGGTACAAAAAAATCTTTGCGGAGGGTGTTTATTGAAGGCAAACGCATAACCGTGAGATACCGCTTCTTGCACCCAAGCATCTGTAGTGGACTGCTGCCAGGTCTGTGCAAACAGTAGAAGTCGGCGTCCCACCCTGGGATCCCCCAGGTGGAGGCCCATGCCATCAGGCTTATAGCTTACCTTCTGGTTTGGAAGCAGGCCTACTGGTAGCCAAATGCTTTTCAGTCTTTCCAGACATATCTGATTGGGACTGTTTGCCGTAACCCTTTCCTTACACTTTTCCTTGGGTCCAAATGGACCAAAAAGCTGGAAAATTAGGTTTAGACTTGTAAGTAGAAGGAAACGTCACTTTCTTAGAGTCTGCTTCTGACTCCAGAATATTGTTTAACTCTTTAACAAAAAGAATATCTCCAGCAAAAGGCAAAGACTCTAGTACCTTTTTAGACTCTGAGTCAGCCTTCCATGTATGTAGCCAGACAGCTCTGCGTGCTGCTACTGCTGAGGCTGATGCCTAAAATGCTGCTATACCCACATCCAAGGCTGCGCCTTCAATAAAGACAGCTGCTTGTTTAATATGTGCAATATGGGACTTCTGTTCTCGAAAGGTCATCTTCCAATGCATCAGCCCAGACCGCCCCTGCTTTCGCCATCGAGGTTGAAGTCATTGCTGGCCACACAACGGCTCCTGATAAGGAAAAAAAACAAACTGTTTTTAGAAAACCATCTATCTTTCTATCCATTACATCATTTAATGATGTTGAAGGCAGAGGTAATGTAGATTTACGCACCAACCGAATGACATGCGTATCTACCTTGGGAGCAACCTCCCTTTTCACACAATCCCCAGCTTGAAGAGAATAAAGAGAATTCCACTTTTTCAGAATTCTGAAGTTTTTACTGGGTGTAACCCAATCCTCTTGCATGATTTCAGTCAGCTGCTCTGACTCTGGAAATTCAGTTTTGACTGTTTCGGGACATTTAAACACAGGTGCCTTGGATTTTAACACAGGTTCTGCTGCCTCCTCTAAGGATAGAATTGCTTTCATAGCATTAATTAGCTCATATACATCTACTGAGCTGGGACCTTCATACTCGTCTCTGTATGCAGACTCAGAGTGCAAGGGACCGTCCTCATCCTCTGAAGTGTTCCCCTCTGAAACATGTGTAGACTGTGAAGATGCTGTTTCATGTCTGTGTGATTTACTTTCCACACGTCTTTCAGCCTGTTTTTGATGAAAGCAAGATTGGATAACCAAGGTTATAATCAGGCGCAGAAAGAGTTATTGTTCTAATGCTGCTGCTACACAAACAGGACTAGTCAGTCCTGTTGGAACTACAGAAAAAAACACACGATAAAAAGTAGCAGCGCTAGGAATTAAGAATACTAAGGTCAAAGGCAGATGGATTGAATGAAAGGCTCACATTTATTTAAAACAAACAGCTGCAGTACCTGCAGTGAAACACGTCAAGTGTTATTCCTGGTCACTTACCTAAAATTGGATGCTGAGCTCTTTGTGGCCGGACCAATACTAGACGTTTGAACAGCCTTGCAGATGCAATTTTTTGTGAACTGATTTGCTTCTTGGCGTCACTTCCAATGCCTATCTCACACTAATGACACCGCACTCTGGTGAAGACCCAGGACCCTGGATATAACAACTATACACTAGGAACTCCTTCAAGGGACTATGGTGGGCAGTACAGATGGTGTAATGGTTAGCATTACTGCCTCACAGCACTAAGGTCATGGGTTCGATTCCCACCATGGCCCTAACTGTGTGGAGTTTGTATATTCTCCCCTGTGCTTGCGTGGGTTTCCTCCGGGTACTCCGGTTTCCTCCCACAATCCAAAAATATACTGGTAGGTTAATTGGCTTCCAACAAAAATGAACCCTAGTATGAATGTGTATGTGTGTGATAGCTAGGGACTATAGATTGTAAGCTCCACTGGGGCAGGGACTGATGTGAATGGGCAAAATATTCTCTGTAAAGCGCTGCGGAATATGTGTGCGCTCTATAAATAACTGGTAATAAATAAATAAATAATTCCGAGTTGATCGCAGCCAGCAACTTTTTGCTGCTGGTGCGATCAACTAATCCCCGGTTATGGAGGAGTGTATTTTAGCTTAGCAGGGCGGGCCCGCAAATCGGCATCGCATCGGGATCGCAAGGGGACTTTCACCTTGCGATCTGCACTAACTTTTCTTACGATTTTGACTATATAGTCAAAATCGTAAGAAAAACTCTCACCGTGTGTACACACCATTAGTCAGAGCTGAAGCTACAGTACAGTAGCCACAGAACTGTGTAGTCTGATTTAGATTATGTGAACAAACTTGCAGAGAGCCGCTACTGAACACTAAATACACTTTAGAATACAACTTTAACTCCATCGGCATACTTTAGACGTACATACTTCCAAGTGCAGGCTTCAGGGACAGGGGCAATTACAATAGCACCCTCTTTAGCAAAGAGCACACAAGCACAGTGCTGAGAGAGCTGCTAAAAAAAAATAAAAAAATCAAGAGTCGCAAATAGATATAAAAACAGCTAAAGTACCAGATATACTGTGCAGAAAGTATAAACAAGTAGCATATTATGCATTATATCATATAAGTAATTTAACTACGTATATTTAAGAAGATCTTTGCAAATATCTGTATGTCCAACTCTGCCTATGTTGTACAACTCAGTCTGTATAACGGTGTGTGTTTTAAGGGGCTTCAGTTGAGAGAAATCATTTTCTGTATGTCCTAAATGTTAATATAAAGAACATTATGAAGCAAACCTGTTTTAATTCAGGTGCCCGATTCCTGCTTGATGCTATATTCTGACCGTTGCAGTTAAAAAAATAGGATTTTAATACCTACCGGTAAATCCTTTTCTCTTAGTCCGTAGAGGATGCTGGGGACACCAAAAGAGCCATGGGGTATAGACGGGATCCGCAGGAGACATGGGCACTTTAAGACTTTGAAAAAGGGGTGTGCACTGGCTCCTCCCTCTATGCCCCTCCTCTAGACTCCAGTTATACGAACTGTGCCCAGGGAGACGGACAAATTTCGAGGAAAGGATTTATTGTTAAACTAAGGTGATATTCATAGCAACACACACCGCAAACACACCGCCCAACGTGGCATTCAACAGAACCCAAGCCAACGGCATGAACTAATGTCAGCAACAGGCTGACTACAAACATAACACAACATGCGTGTAACCAGAATTAATAACTGCAGATACAGTACGCACTGGGACGGGCGCCCAGCATCCTCTATGGACTAAGAGAAAAGGATTTACCGGTAGGTATTAAAATCCTATTTTCTCATATGTCCTAGAGGATGCTGGGACACCAAAAGAACCATGGGGTTATACCAAAGCTCTAGAACTGGCGGGAGAGTGCGGATGACTCTGCAGCACCGATCGACCAAACTTGAGGTCGTCATCGGCCAGGATATCAAACTTGTAAATCTTCGCAAAAGTGTTCGAACCCAACCAAGTAGCAGCTCGGCAAAGTTGCAATGCAGAGACCCCTCGGGCAGCCGCCCAAGAAGAGCCCACCTTTCTAGTAGAATGGGCCTTCACCGAATCCGGTAATGGTAATCCGGCCGTGGAATGAGCATGCTGAATCGTGTTACAGATTCAGCGTGCAATGGCTTGTTTGGAAGCAGTACACCCAATAATGTTGGGAGCATACAGAACAAACAGAGCTTCGGTTTTCCTAACCCGAGCCGTTCTGGAGACATAGATTTTCATAGCTCTGACCACATCCAAAGATTTTGACTCAACGAAAGAGGCAGTAGCCACTGGCACCACAATAGGTTGGTTCATGTGGAAAGATGAAACCACCTTCGGCAGAAATTGTTGCCGAGTCTTCAACTCTGCTCCATCTTCATGAAAAATTAAATAAGGGCTCTTGTGAGACAAGGCCGCTAACTCAGACACCCGCCTTGCGGACACCAAAGCCAACAGGATGACCACTTTCCAAGTGAGAAACTTAAACTCCACCGTCTGTAAAGGCTCAAACCAATGAAATTGAAGGGACTGCAAAACCACGTTAAGATCCCATGGTGCCACAGGGGGCACAAATGGAGGTTGGATGTGTAACACACCCTTCACGAAAGTTTAAACTTCTGGAAGGGAGGCCAATTATTTTTGAAAGAAAACCGATAAGGCTGAAATTTGAACCTTAATTGAGCCCAACTTTAGGCCCGTCTCTACACCAGCTTGTAGAACATGGAGAAAACGTCCTAGCTGAAACTCTTCTGCAGGAGCCTTCTTGGATTCACACCAAGACACATACTTCCTCCAAATGCGGTGGTAATGTTTAGACATTCCCACACTTCTTCAGGCCAGGAAGGGAGTAATGACTTCACTGGGAATACCCTTCTGTGCTAAGATCTGGCATTTAACCGCCATGCCGTCAAACTCAGCCGAGGTAAGTCTTGGTATACGCACAGCCCCTGCTGTAACAGGTCCTCGCGTAGAGTAAGAGGCCAGGGATCTCCTATGAGTAATTCCTGAAGATCTGGATACCAAGCCCTCCTTGGCCAGTCTGGGGCAATGAGGATTGCTTGAACCTTTGTTCTTCTTATGATCCTTAGAACTTTTGCAATGAGAGGAAGTGGAGGGAACGCATACACCGAAGGAACACCCATGGTGTAACCAGTGCATCCACTGCTATTGCATGAGGGTCCCTGTACCTGGAACAATATCTCTGAAGCTTTTTGTTGAGGCGCAACGCCATCATGTCTATGTGAGAAATTCACCAACGACTTGTCACTTCTGTGAAGATCTATTGATGGAGGCTCCATTCTCCTGGATGGAGATCGTGTCTGCTGAGGAAGTCTGCTTCCCAGTTGTCCACTCCAGGAATGAAGATCGCTGACAGCGCTCTTGTATGCTTCTCTGCCCAGTGGAGAACTTTTGTGACTTCTGCCATTGCCACTCTGCTTTTGTTCCGCCCTGGCGGTTTATGTAGGTTACTGCTGTCACATTGTCGGATTGGATCAGCACGGGCAGATTGCGAAGAAGATGTTCCACCTGCACAAGGCCGTTGTAAATGGCCCTTAACTCCAGAACGTTTATGTGGAGACAAGTTTCCTGGCTTGACCATCTTCCTTGGAAGTTGACCCATTGCGTGACTGCCCCCCATCCTCGGAGACTTGCATCCGTGGTTATTAAGATCCAGTCCTGGATCCCGAACCTGCGCCCCTCCAGGAGGTGAGAGCTGTGCAGCCACCACAGGAGTGATATTCTGGTCTTTGAAGACAGGACTATCTTCAAGTGCATGTGCAGGTGGGATCCGGACCACTTGTCCAACAGGTCCCACTGAAATACTCTGGCATGGAATCTGCCAAACTGCATGGCCTCGTAGGTCGCCACCATCTTCCCCAGCAACCGAGTGCACTGATGGATTGACACTCTTGGTGGTTTCAGAATTTGTTTGACCAGGCTCTGAAGTTCCTGAGCCTTTTCCACCGGAAAAAAAATTCTCTGTAGTTCTGTGTCCAGTATCATCCCTAAAAATGACAACCTCGTTGCCGGAATCAACTGTGATTTTGGCAAGTTTAGGAGCCAACCGTGTTATAAAAGAACTGTCAGGGACAGGGCAACGTTTTTCACCAACTGGTCCCAGGATCTCGCCATTATCAGGAGATCGTCCAAGTACGGGATAATTGTGACTCCTTGCTTGCGAAGGAGAACCATAATTTCCCTCATTACTTTGGTGAAAATCCTCGGAGCCGTGGACAGACCAAACGGCAACGTCTGAAATTGGTAATGACAATCCTGAATTGCATACCTCAGGTAAGCCTGATGTGGAGGATAAATGGGAACATGTAAGTAGGCATCTTTTATGTCAACAGACACCATAAAATCCCCTTCCTCCAGACTGGAGATCACTGCTCGGAGAGACTCCATTTTGAATTTGAAATTTTTCAAGTAGAAATTGAGGGATTTCAGGTTCAGGATTGGCCTGACCGAGCTATCTGGCTTCGGAACCACAAATAGACTTGAATAAAAGCCTTCTCCCTGTTGTGACTGGGGAACCCTGACTATGACCTGATTTTGACACAACTTTTGTATGGTGTTGCAAATTACCTCCCTGTCCGGAAGAGAAACTGGCAAGGCTGATTTGAAAAATCGGTGAGGGGGGACGTCTTGAAACTCCAGTTTGTACCCTTGGGATATTATTTGTAAAACCCATGGGTCCAGGTCCGAACGAACCCAGAACTGACTGAAGAGTTTGAGACATGCCCCCACCGGTGCGGACTCCCGCAGAGGAGCCCCAGCGTCATGCGCTGGATTTGGCAGAAGTCGGGGAGGACTTCTGCTCCTGGGAACCCGCCACGGCTGGTGATCATTTCCCCTTTCCCCTTCCTCTAGCAGCAAGGAAGGAAGAACCTCGCCCTTTCTTGTATTTATTGGGCTGAAAGGACTGCATTTGATAGTGGTGTGTCTTCTTTTGTTGCGAAGGCACATAAGGCAAAAATGATGACTTACCTGCGGTAGCCGTAGACACCAAATCAGCGAGGCCGTCACCAAACAAGACACCACCTTTGTACGGTAAGGATTCCATATTTTTCTTAGAGTCCGTATCAGCATTCCACTGATGAATCCATAATGCTCGCCTAGCTGAGACTGCCATGGCATTGGCCTTTGATTCCAAAAGGCCAATATCCCTTGCAGCTTCCTTTAGGTAAACTGCCGCGTCCTTGATATAACCCAGCGTCAAGAGGATGTTATCCCTATCTAGGGAATCTATGTCAGATGACAAGTTATCTGCCCACTTTTCAATAGCACTACTCACCCATGCAGAGGCAATGACCGGTTTGAGTAGTGTACCTGTGGTCGTATAAATGGATTTTAACGTAGCCTCCTGCCTACGATCTGCAGGGTCCTTAAGGGCTGCTGTGTCAGGTGACGGAAGAGCCACCTTTTTAGACAACCGCGATAGTGCCTTGTCCACAATGGGGGGTGATTCCCACTTTTCCCTATCCCCACTGGGAAATGGATAAACTACCGGAATCCTTTTGGGAATCTGAAATCTTCTGTCTGGACTTTCCCAGACTTTATCAAATAAAGTATTCAGTTCATGAGAGGGAGGAAACGTTATTTAAGGTTTCTTTTCCTTATACATACAGACTAGGGAGGCCAATCCCAGGATCGGGATTGGCGGGATCCCGGGATTTAGGCCCAAAAATGCCGGGATTTGAATCCCGGGATTGGAGCTTCCAATCCCGGGATTCAAGGGATTACAGTGCGCATGTGCGGGAGGGTGGGTGTAAGTAATGACACTTACTATTAGGCGGGCGGCCGCGGCAGCCATGGACTCACTGAACGCAAGAGCACTTCAAATGTAGTGCCGGCCGCCAGCCAATCAGAGCTGGCGGCTTGGCAGCCAATCAGGGAAGCTGCCGCAGCAGCGGCAGCCAATCAGGAGCCACTGCTGCGACCGCTTCCCTGATTGGCCGCCGGTCCGCCAGCTCTGGTTGGCTGGCGGCCGGCGCTTCATTTGAAATGCTCCCGCGTTCAGTGAGTCCATGGCGGCCGCGGCCACCCGCCTAATAGTAAGTGTCATTACTTACACCCACCCTCCCTCTCGCGCCGCTACCAACCCTTCCGCGCCGCTACCTACATCCTCCCTCCCGCACCACTACCTACACCCACCCTCCCGCACTGCTACCTGCCCCCTCCCTACCTGCCGCACCGCTACCTACACCGTCACTACCTCCCGCACCACTACCTACACCCTCCCTACCTCCCGCACCACTACCTACACCCTCCCTCCAGCGCTGCTCCCTACAACCTTCACTGGTCCCTACTGCAATCCCGCTGCGCGGTACCTCAGGAAAATGCCGTCAATGAAGTCTTCTTTCTTCTTCTACTCACCTGACTTCTGGCTCTGTAAGGGGGGTGAAACCGGCTGTGGGAGCGAGCATCTGAGCGTACCCAGCGATCAAACCCTCAGGAGCTAATGGTGTCCTGTAGCCAGAAGCAGAGCCCTTGAACTCACTAGAAGTGGGTCATACTTCTCTCCCCTCAGTCCCATGAAGCAGGGAGGTTGTTGCCAGCAACCTCCCTGAACATAAAAAACCTAACAAAAAAGTATTTTCAGAGAAACTCAGTAGAGCTCCCCTGTAGTGCGTCCAGTCTCACTGGGCACAATTTTAAAACTGGAGTCTGGAGGAGGGTCATAGAGGGAGGAGCCAGTGCACACCCCTTTTTCAAAGTCTTAAAGTGCCCATGTCTCCTACGGATTCCGTCTATACCCCATGGTTCTTTTGGTGTCCCCAGCATCCTCTAGGACGTATGAGAAAAAAAATATTATTTTTTTTAATTAACTGCTATGATGTAGAATGATGTCACAGAATTTTATTTTATTTTTTTTACATAAAAATAAGAATTTACTTACCGATAATTCTATTTCTCATAGTCCGTAGTGGATGCTGGGAACTCCGTAAGGACCATGGGGAATAGCGGCTCCGCAGGAGACTGGGCACAAAAAGTAAAAGCTTTAGACTAGCTGGTGTGCACTGGCTCCTCCCCCTATGACCCTCCTCCAAGCCTCAGTTAAGATACTGTGCCCGGACGAGCGTACATAATAAGGAAGGATTTTGAATCCCGGGTAAGACTCATACCAGCCACACCAATCACACCGTACAACTCGTGATCTGAACCCAGTTAACAGTATGATAACCGTAGGAGCCTCTGAAAAGATGGCTTCCAACAATAAACAACCCGATTTGTTTGTAACAATAACTATATACAAGTATTGCAGACAATCCGCACTTGGGATGGGCGCCCAGCATCCACTACGGACTATGAGAAATAGAATTATCGGTAAATAAATTCTTATTTTCTCTGACGTCCTAGTGGATGCTGGGAACTCCGTAAGGACCATGGGGATTATACCAAAGCTCCCAAACGGGCGGGAGAGTGCGGATGACTCTGCAGCACCGAATGAGAGAACTCCAGGTCCTCCTCAGCCAGGGTATCAAATTTGTAGAATTTAGCAAACGTGTTTGCCCCTGACCAAGTAGCTGCTCGGCAAAGTTGTAAAGCCGAGACCCCTCGGGCAGCCGCCCAAGATGAGCCCACCTTCCTTGTGGAATGGGCTTTTACAGATTTTGGCTGTGGCAGGCCTGCCACAGAATGTGCAAGTTGAATTGTACTACAAATCCAACGAGCAATCGTCTGCTTAGAAGCAGGAGCACCCAGCTTGTTGGGTGCATACAGTATAAACAGCGAGTCAGATTTTCTGACTCCAGCCGTCCTGGAAACATATATTTTCAGGGCCCTGACTACGTCCAGCAACTTGGAGTCCTCCAAGTCCCTAGTAGCCACAGGTACCACAATAGGTTGATTCATGTGAAACGCTGAAACCACCTTAGGGAGAAATTGAGGACGAGTCCTCCATTCCGCCCTATCCGAATGAAATATCAGGTAAGGGCTTTTATAGGATAAAGCCGCCAATTCTGATACGCGCCTGGCTGAAGCCAGGGCCAACAGCATTACCACTTTCCATGTGAGATATTTCAAATCCACTGTGGCAAGTGGTTCAAACCAATGTGATTTTAGGAACCCAAAAACTACATTGAGATCCCAAGGTGCCACTGGAGGCACAAAAGGAGGCTGTATATGCAGTACCCCTTTGACAAACGTCTGAACTTCAGGCACTGAAGCCAGTTCTTTCTGGAAGAAGATCGACAGGGCCGAAATTTGAACCTTAATGGATCCTAATTTTAGGCCCATAGACAATCCTGCTTGCAGGAAATGTAGAAAACGACCCAGTTGAAATTCCTCCGTAGGGGCCTTCTTGGCCTCACACCACGCAACATATTTTCGCCAAATGCGATGATAATGTTTTGCAGTTACATCCTTCCTGGCCTTGATCAGGGTAGGGATGACTTCATCTGGAATGCCTTTTTCCTTCAGGATCCGGCGTTCAACCGCCATGCCGTCAAACGCAGCCGCGGTAAGTCTTGGAACAGACAAGGTCCCTGCTGGAGCAGGTCCTTCCTTAGAGGTAGAGGCCACGGGTCCTCCGTGAGCATCTCTTGCAGCTCCGGGTACCAAGTTCTTCTTGGCCAATCCGGAGCCACGAGTATCGTTCTTACTCCTCTCCTTCTTATGATTCTCAGTACTTTTGGTATGAGAGGAAGAGGAGGGAACACATATACCGACTGGAACACCCACGGAGTTACCAGAGCGTCCACCGCTATTGCCTGAGGGTCCCTTGACCTGGCGCAATATCTGTCCAGTTTCTTGTTGAGACGGGACGCCATCATGTCCACCTTTGGTTTTTCCCAACAGTTTACAATCACTTGGAAGACTTCTGGATGAAGTCCCCACTCCCCCGGGTGGAGGTCGTGTCTGCTGAGGAA
This sequence comes from Pseudophryne corroboree, assembly GCF_028390025.1. NCBI lineage: Eukaryota > Metazoa > Chordata > Amphibia > Anura > Myobatrachidae > Pseudophryne > Pseudophryne corroboree. The sequence continues at coordinate 193,350,783 of NC_086453.1, read as the reverse complement.
GTCTTTACGTGGGCGACAGCCGTGATGTTGTCCGACTGGATCAATACCGGTTGACCCTGAAGCAGAGGCCTTGCTTGACTTAGGGCATTGTAAATGGCCCTTAGCTCTAGGATATTTATGTGAAGAGACGTTTCCATGCTTGACCACAAGCCCTGGAAATTTCTTCCCTGTGTGACTGCTCCCCAGCCTCTCAGGCTGGCATCCGTGGTTACCAGCATCCAATCCTGAATGCCGAATCTGCGGCCCTCTAGAAGATGAGCCTTCTGTAACCACCACAGGAGAGATACCCTTGTCCTTGGAGATAGGGTTATCCGCTGATGCATCTGAAGATGCGATCCGGACCATTTGTTCTTGCATGGAATCTTCCGAATGGAATCGCTTCGTAAGAAGCCACCATTTTTCCCAGGACTCTCGTGCACTGATGCACTGACACTTGTCCTGGTTTTAGGAGGTTCCTGACTAGCTCGGATAACTCCCTGGCCTTCTCCTCCGGGAGAAACACCTTTTTCTGGACTGTGTCCAGAATCATCCCTAGGAACAGTAGACGTGTTGTCGGAATCAGCTGTGATTTTGGGATATTTAGAATCCACCCGTGCGGACGTAGCACTACCTGAGATAGTGCTACTCCGACCTCTAACTGTTCCCTGGACCTTGCCCTTATCAGGAGATCGTCCAAGTAAGGGATAATTAATACGCCTTTTCTTCGAAGAAGAAGAATCATTTCGGCCATTACCTTGGTAAAGACCCGTGGTGCCGTGGACAATCCAAACGGCAGCGTCTGAAACTGATAATGACAGTTTTGTATCACATACCTGAGGTACCCTTGGTGAGAAGGGTAGATTGGGACATGGAGATAAGCATCCTTGATGTCTAGAGATACCATATAGTCCCCTTCTTCCAGGTTCGCTATCACTGCTCTGAGTGACTCCATCTTGAATTTGAACCTTTTTATGTAAGTGTTCAAAGATTTTAGATTTAAAATTGGTCTCACCGAGCCGTCCGGCTTCAGTACCACAAACAGCGTGGAATAATACCCCTTTCCCTGTTGTAGGAGGGGTACCTTGATTATCACCTGCTGGGAATACAGCTTGTGAATAGCTTCCAATACTGCCTCCCTGTCGGAGGGAGACGTTGGTAGAGCAGACTTCAGGAACCGGCGAGGGGGAGACGTCTCGAATTCCAATTTGTACCCCTGTGATACTACCTGCAGGATCCAGGGGTCCACTTGCGAGTGAGCCCACTGCGCGCTGAAATTCTTGAGACGGCCCCCCACCGTGCCCGAGTCTGCTTGCAGAGCCCCAGCGTCATGCTGAGGACTTGGCAGAAGCGGGGGAGGGCTTCTGCTCCTGGGAAGAGGCTGCATGGTGCAGTCTTTTTCCCCTTCCTCTGCCCCGGGGCAGGAACGAGCGGCCTTTTTCCCTCTTGCCCTTATAGGGACGAAAGGACTGGGTTTGAAAAGACGGTGTCTTTTTCTGATGAGAGGTGACCTGGGGTAAAAAGGTGGATTTTCCAGCCGTTGCTGTGGCCACCAGGTCCGATAGACCGACCCCAAATAACTCCTCCCCTTTATACGGCAATACTTCCATGTGTCGTTTGGAATCCGCATCACCTGACCACTGTCGCGTCCATAACGTTCTTCTGGCAGAAATGGACATCGCACTTACTCTAGATGCCAGGGTGCAAATATCCCTCTGTGCATCTCGCATATATAGTAATGCATCCTTTAAATGCTCTATAGTTAATAATATACTGTCCCTATCCAGGGTATCAATATTTTCAGTCAGGGAATCCGACCAAGCCACTCCAGCGCTGCACATCCAGGCTGAGGCGATCGCTGGTCGCAGTATAACACCGGTATGTGTGTATATACCTTTTAAGATATTTTCCAGCCTTCTATCAGCTGGTTCCTTGAGAGCGGCCGTATCAGGAGACGGTAACGCCACTTGTTTTGATAAGCGTGTGAGCGCCTTATCTACCCTAGGGGGTGTTTCCCAACGTGCCCTAACCTCTGGCGGGAAAGGGTATAGTGCCAATAATTTATTAGAAATCAGCAGTTTTTTATCGGGGGAAACCCACGCTTTATCACACACCTCATTTAATTCATCTGACTCAGGAAAAACCACTGGTAGTTTTTTCACACCCCACATAATACCCTTTTTTGTGGTACTTGTAGTGTCAGAAATGTTAGACAACGTGTTTGTTGCAAAGAGGCAACAGAAAAGATAGATTGCTTTTTGGAGCACTCTTTTATAACAAGTTTGATATGTAATTTGATATGATTATAATGTTAAAACGTAACCTTTAATTCTTACTCCTAAAATAAAGGGGTTCGTCTGAGTAACATCAATTTATATGTAAATGTCACTCTTTGATGCATTGATATATTTGCATCCCCCGAAAAAATTATTTACATTATGTATATAGTACATGAATTGAATCAATGAATCAAGATTTCATACGTGGTAAAAATATTAATCTGAATGATCACTAGTGACCCATAATTGGATCGTCATCAATAATCCATAATTGAATAATTATATACATAAATTTTAATATATTAGATAAATTCATAAATCCCAATATATGTATAAGTCACAGCCTATAAGGTTTAAACTGTCAAAATACAAATTCAGCGTTTATTTAGCTCCATGCATCTGTGAGGTACAGCCTGTTTCAAAAAATGTATCAATATGGATTATATGTCACATTCTACCAGACTTCTGGATACAACTTGCATATATCCGACATTGTATCACTTTTACTTAGAATTGCCAAACCAATAATTCAAGCTATTTATATTCTAATCCAGGATGGTCTTAGAAGGCACTTCTCACAGTATCCCTGTTTGTTATTTACTGAATCTACATAGATAATCTCATATCCCGGATATAATCTTATTGTTTGTTCCATAAATCATGCACCGATGTAATTAAACAGTTCTTATCACTGTGCAGAAAGCTACCAATGTAGTAATAAATATTAGTGATGTGAATCATATAGACAAGTATATTTTATACAATAACATGACACACAAATGACATCCATGGAAAGTGGTTATAATGACAAAAAGTACAATCCGAGATGCCGTCCCCCTCATCTGCTGCCCTGTATCATCACAGAGCGGATACTGGGTGAGAGTAAGGGTTGTTGCCGGATTGATAGAAAGAGTAGATTCAGCGTCACTCAGTCACCCTGTATCTGGTGTTAGGTGGATCCTGTTACCAACGGCATTGCAAGATCCAAATTCGCCAGCAGGGGACAGGTGAACGCTAGAAAGGACAGATGAATAATATAGGTTATATTATAACCCCTGAGTAAATTGATTAAGGGAATACTTTATTGCCTGGATACTGTACAGAGTATAAATGTTGCCTGTAAGTTATAATTACATTTTCCAAACAGACATGTATCTATTTATCAGTATTATTGAGAGCTACTATAGTTTGGCACAAAAATTACTGGGCATAATACACAGGTACAAATTGTGTTACTAAAAAAACACTCGGCTGTGTCAGCAAAGGGTTTGATTAACGGCTTCCCCCGCTTTATCATGCCATGACCATAAGACTGTATTCTTTAAAATTGAGCTGAGCGGCTTCCCGAGTCACACACATATATATATACACACATGTAATTAAATGTCGCTCAAATTGAGCTTGTGATTATGGAATATGTGGACACAAATACTGCAACTTTAAGAGTTTTAATCAAAGCACGAGAATGGAATTACCTGTGAGTTGAAATAAGATATCCCAAACACACATGTACCTATACTTCCAACATTTCTTAAATCAATTGACTGCAGAATTTGTGCAAGCATTACTTAAATAAAATGACTGCAGAATTTGTACATATGATAATTGCCACACAGTACTAAGCAGAGTACAAGGATAACAGTTATATTGCCAATCTATATATTCTCAGCTGTATTCATCACAGGTGCAAAAATGGCAATTACTGCAGCTTTAGAATATACTTTTAAACACGATATAAAGGTTTATATATATGCTGAAATCGTACAGCCCAGATAAATATGTCTGTTCGTAAAAAAACCCGCTCAGAATAACCCGTAATTATAGGGTTTATACAATTGGCTGTTTCCGCTAAGAAACTGCTGGGCATGGTATGGTAATGCACATTATATTATCAATTAATTAGCACTTAGCTAATTGCCACACAGTACTAAGCAGAGTACAAGGATAACAGTTGTATTGCCAATCTATATAGTCTCAGCTGTATTCATCACAGGTGCTAATGGCAACTACTGCAGCTTTAGAATATACTTTTAAACACGATATAAAGGTTTATATATATATGCTGAAATCATACAGCCCAGATAGATATGTCTGTTTGTGAAAAAATGGCTCAAAATAACCCGTAATTATAGGGTTTATACAATTAGTTATTTCCGCTAAGAAAATGAGGCTGACTGGTGATCAAGCCGACGTGGTGAAACGTACGTTCAGTCTGAATTGATGAGTCACAGCCGGAGGGACACGGAACCTCACAGCGGGGGAAGCAGCGTGGTCCGAGCCTAAGGACCGCAGTTACATGCAGCCACACGATCACGTCCCAGCACAGTAAAGGAAGCCGCTTATGAGAAACGGATGGAATGGCTACCTTTAACTGTACTGTTGGCAAATACAGCTAAGTGCTAATTAATTGATAATATACATGTGCATTACCACACTATGCCCAGCAGTTTTCTTAGCGGAAATAACTAATTGTATAAACCCTATAATTACGGGTTATTTTGAGCCATTTTTTCACAAACAGACATATCTATCTGGGCTGTATGATTTCAGCATATATATATAAACCTTTATATCGTGTTTAAAAGTATATTCTAAAGCTGCAGTAGTTGCCATTAGCACCTGTGATGAATACAGCTGAGACTATATAGATTGGCAATACAACTGTTATCCTTGTACTCTGCTTAGTACTGTGTGGCAATTAGCTAAGTGCTAATTAATTGATAATATAATGTGCATTACCATACCATGCCCAGCAGTTTCTTAGCGGAAACAGCCAATTGTATAAACCCTATAATTACGGGTTATTCTGAGCGGGTTTTTTTACGAACAGACATATTTATCTGGGCTGTACGATTTCAGCATATATATAAACCTTTATATCGTGTTTAAAAGTATATTCTAAAGCTGCAGTAATTGCCATTTTTGCACCTGTGATGAATACAGCTGAGAATATATAGATTGGCAATATAACTGTTATCCTTGTACTCTGCTTAGTACTGTGTGGCAATTATCATATGTACAAATTCTGCAGTCATTTTATTTAAGTAATGCTTGCACAAATTCTGCAGTCAATTGATTTAAGAAATGTTGGAAGTATAGGTACATGTGTGTTTGGGATATCTTATTTCAACTCACAGGTAATTCCATTCTCGTGCTTTGATTAAAACTCTTAAAGTTGCAGTATTTGTGTCCACATATTCCATAATCACAAGCTCAATTTGAGCGACATTTAATTACATGTGTGTATATATATATGTGTGTGACTCGGGAAGCCGCTCAGCTCAATTTTAAAGAATACAGTCTTATGGTCATGGCATGATAAAGCGGGGGAAGCCGTTAATCAAACCCTTTGCTGACACAGCCGAGTGTTTTTTTAGTAACACAATTTGTACCTGTGTATTATGCCCAGTAATTTTTGTGCCAAACTATAGTAGCTCTCAATAATACTGATAAATAGATACATGTCTGTTTGGAAAATGTAATTATAACTTACAGGCAACATTTATACTCTGTACAGTATCCAGGCAATAAAGTATTCCCTTAATCAATTTACTCAGGGGTTATAATATAACCTATATTATTCATCTGTCCTTTCTAGCGTTCACCTGTCCCCTGCTGGCGAATTTGGATCTTGCAATGCCGTTGGTAACAGGATCCACCTAACACCAGATACAGGGTGACTGAGTGACGCTGAATCTACTCTTTCTATCAATCCGGCAACAACCCTTACTCTCACCCAGTATCCGCTCTGTGATGATACAGGGCAGCAGATGAGGGGGACGGCATCTCGGATTGTACTTTTTGTCATTATAACCACTTTCCATGGATGTCATTTGTGTGTCATGTTATTGTATAAAATATACTTGTCTATATGATTCACATCACTAATATTTATTACTACATTGGTAGCTTTCTGCACAGTGATAAGAACTGTTTAATTACATCGGTGCATGATTTATGGAACAAACAATAAGATTATATCCGGGATATGAGATTATCTATGTAGATTCAGTAAATAACAAACAGGGATACTGTGAGAAGTGCCTTCTAAGACCATCCTGGATTAGAATATAAATAGCTTGAATTATTGGTTTGGCAATTCTAAGTAAAAGTGATACAATGTCGGATATATGCAAGTTGTATCCAGAAGTCTGGTAGAATGTGACATATAATCCATATTGATACATTTTTTGAAACAGGCTGTACCTCACAGATGCATGGAGCTAAATAAACGCTGAATTTGTATTTTGACAGTTTAAACCTTATAGGCTGTGACTTATACATATATTGGGATTTATGAATTTATCTAATATATTAAAATTTATGTATATAATTATTCAATTATGGATTATTGATGACGATCCAATTATGGGTCACTAGTGATCATTCAGATTAATATTTTTACCACGTATGAAATCTTGATTCATTGATTCAATTCATGTACTATATACATAATGTAAATAATTTTTTCGGGGGATGCAAATATATCAATGCATCAAAGAGTGACATTTACATATAAATTGATGTTACTCAGACGAACCCCTTTATTTTAGGAGTAAGAATTAAAGGTTACGTTTTAACATTATAATCATATCAAATTACATATCAAACTTGTTATAAAAGAGTGCTCCAAAAAGCAATCTATCTTTTCTGTTGCCTCTTTGCAACAAACACGTTGTCTAATGTTTGGCTAATCTTGATTGCAGGAGCACCTCCAGCATTTGAAAACTAAAATCCTGAGGAGAAAGATATTTATTAGCTGGTTTTTTGCCGTATAATCTGTAATGAAATTAAACTAATAATTTTTTGCGTCTGGTGCGGGATATATTGTGGAATAACAAGTGTCAGAAATGTTCAATGCCTCCTTCATTGCCGTGATCATGTAACGTGTGGCTCTACTGGACATTACGTTTGTCTCGTCACCGTCGACACTGGATTCAGTATCCGTGTCAGGGTCTGTGTCGACCATCTGAGGTAACGGGCGTTTTAGCGCCCCTGACGGTGTCTGAGACGCCTGAACAGGCACTAATTGATTTGTCGGCTGTCTCATGTCATCAACAGTTTTTTGCAAAGTGCTGACATTGTCACGTAATTCTTTAATTACTACCATCCAGTCAGGTGTCGACTCCCTAGGGGGTGACATCACTAACACAGGCAATTGCTCTGCTTCCACATCATTTTCCTCCTCATACATGTCGACACAATCGTACCGACACCCAGCACACACACAGGGAATGCTCTGATAGAGGACAGGACCCCACTAGCCCTTTGGGGAGACAGAGGGAGAGTTTGCCAGCACACACCAGAGCGCTATATATATACACAGGGATAACCTTATATAAGTGTTACTCCCTGTTATAGCTGCTGTATTTATATATTAGCTGCCAATAGTGCCCCCCTCTCTGTTTTACCCTGTTTCTGTAGTGCAGGACAGCAGGGGAGAGTCAGGGAGCCGTCCTTCCAGCGGAGCTGTGAAAGAAAATGGCGCTTGTGTGCTGAGGAGAAAGGCTCCGCCCCCTTCACGGCGGCCTTTTCTCCCGCTTTTTTTCAGGAAACTGGCAGGGGATAAATGCATCCATATAGCTCAGGAGCTATATGTGATGCATTTTTTTTAGCCATATAAGGTTTTTATATCGTTTTTATTGCGTCTCAGGGCGCTCCCCCCCAGCGCCCTGCACCCTCAGTGACCGGAGTGTGAAGTGTGCTGAGAGCAATGGCGCACAGCTGCAGTGCTGTGCGCTACCTTATTTGAAGACAGGAACGTCTTCTGCCGCCGCTTTCTCCGGACCTCTTCGCTCTTCTGGCTCTGTAAGGGGGCCGGCGGCGCGGCTCCGGGACCCATCCAGGCTGAACCTGTGATCGTCCCTCTGGAGCTAATGTCCAGTAGCCAAGAAGCCCAATCCACTCTGCAGTCAGGTGAGTTCGCTTCTTCTCCCCTTAGTCCCACGATGCAGTGAGCCTGTTGCCAGCAGGACTCACTAAAAATAAAAAACCTATTTAAACTTTTACTTCTAAGCAGCTCAGGAGAGCCACCTAGCTTGCACCCTTCTCGTTCGGGCACAAAAATCTAACTGAGGCTTGGAGGAGGGTCATAGGGGGAGGACCCAGTGCACACCAGCTAGTCTAAAGCTTTTACTTTTTGTGCCCAGTCTCCTGCGGAGCCGCTATTCCCCATGGTCCTTACGGAGTTCCCAGCATCCACTAGGACGTCAGAGAAAAGGATTTCCAGTCGCCATCACCGCTGTTATTAGACACACACACACACCCTTACAAATACAGGTTGAGTCTCCCTTATCCAAAATGCTTGGGACCAGAGGTATTTTGGATATGGGATTTTTCCGTATTTTGGAATAATTGCATACCATAATGAGATATCATGGTGATGGGACCTAAGTCTAAGCACAGAGTGCATTTATGTTACATATACACCTTATACACACAGCCTGAAGGTCATTTTAGCCAATATTTTTTATAACTTTGTGTATTTCACAAAGTGTGTCTACATTCACACAATTCATTTATGTTTCATATACACCTTATACACACAGCCTGAAGGTCATTTAATACAATATTTTTAATAACTTTGTGTATTAAACAAAGTTTGTGTACATTGAGCCATCAAAAAACAAAGGTTTCACTCTCTCACTCTCACTCAAAAAAGTCCGTATTTCGGAATATTTGGATATGGGATACTCAACCTGTATAGACAAGCACGTAAAAAGATATGGGGGGGGGGATGTTTTAACCTGCTAGATGTGGACGTTTTAATAAAATGGCAACACTTGCAGAGTTACAGCCTATGCTTACATTTCCTCATTAATTGAAGTGCACAATGTGAAAAATTAACACCTTTTTGCAGAGATACAGTTTAGGATTTGTAACCACAACACGAGTCACTGTGTCACCTTTACTTGAACTACCCCACTGTGATGAGTGATGCTTAACAAGGTAATGAGAACAGGAATGTTGGGGGGAGAGTGATGGGTGTTGGGTATGGACGATTCATAACACCCCACATTTCCAGTATTTTCTGCAACCATGACCACAAGCATAGCCCACAGTGCTCTAAAAGTGGCAATGTGACAAACCCTAAAATCATTTGCTCCAGTGTGCAGGGGAGGGAAAGGAAAAACTTCAGACAGATCTAATTACAACACTTGGCACAAAAGAAGAGCAAGTTACCGTACTTAAGAAAAAGCAGACATGTAATCACGCACATCCGAAACTTCCAAGATGTTTTACAAAGGCATTTTCTTTACAAAGTTACATTCCAGAAACCCACTTGACTGTTAGATTTTTAATCTGCAAATGAAGCTTTACAAGAGTCTATGGGAAAAAATTGCCTTTTTTTTTTTTTTTTTTACTACAAAGGCAGCAGCATAATATATTACTAGTAAATACTGCAGGGGATATTTGTAATTAATTTTTTCTTCTTTTTAAAAGATTATTATGGTCCAAAAAACAGTTCTGCTAAGGCAAATGACAGTTCCCTGTACCATTTAATCCCTTAACATGGGATGAGAAACAATGGATTACAAAAATTAGATTAAAAAAAAAAAAAAAGATAAGGCTACAGCTGTAATGTAAGAGTTTGTATTTAGGGGCTAATTCAGGTCGGATCGCAAATCGCATGCGCAGCGTGCCCTACTGTGCATGCGTCCGCATTTTCTGCAGAGGGCCACCGAAAATGTGGTCACCTCTGCCTGTCAATTAGGCAGAGGCTGTCGCGGGGTGGGAGGGGGGCGGCAACGCTCCATTTTCAGGGAGGAAACGGAGCTTTGCGGGGCAACCCGAACAGTGGGCTGTGCGGCACGAACGGGGCGTGTCGGGGGTGCGGTCACGGCGGCTGTGTGATGTCACACTCAGCTGCCGCGACAGGCAAGATGGTGCTGGGACTCCTGTGGCCGCAGCTAAGCTGCGCCAGCAGGAGTCAACCTTAGTTTCTGCTGACAAGCAGAAATTGCGAGGCGATCGCAATTTCTGCTTGTAGCAGGGGGGAGGCACCGGTCAGCATGCTGGGCGGCCCCCAGCATGCATGCAAAAGGATAGCAAATTCTGCTGATTAGCAGAATTTGCTATTCATACTGAATTGGCCCCTTAACCACTGAAAATGCTGCCAATTCTATTGATCCCAAAAGATAAAACTTGACTTATGGTGCATTTCTTATCTTTATTTGGCAATGTAAGTATTCCTACATTGATTTAGTGAAGTCAATGCGGCACCAATTTACTCAATCTCCAAATTTATAATCATGTGGGCGTAATGCAGCATAATCGCAGGCTCTTTCACAAACATTGAACAATACTTCCTCCCAAACCAACATTTACTCTCTTTCTTCCTGCTGAAATCCTGCAGAACCCAATCAATGTAGGCATGGAAGGTCTGACCGTACACTTTCCTACAGAGGCATCTTCACAGTCTTCATTCCTTATTTTACATTGAACATAAATCCATTCAAAATGGTCAGGCACATACTTCTGATACGTGGAGTGGATGATTCTCAATAACCTAGATCTGTTCTTCTACGCAGGCTGATTTGTCTGATGAATAGTTGCTTTGGATGGTTTTAGTGATCCATGTATTTTTGGACATGCCCATTTAGGTCAGTAGTTGTATAGGAATCAGAGGTTTCACGTTATAATCCTCTACTATTACTCAACTGAAAAAAGTGGAAGTAATTAGCTAGAAGGATAAATGGCTGTTAAACACATTGACATAAATAGTTTTACAAAACTAGTCACACATTTGCATGGAGCAATTCCACTTTTCTTCATGAAAAGCCACTTGAATTTACCGCAGGCTAATTGATCCCCAGGGCTAATCAATTAATTCCCCGCCAGTAGCACTTATCAGGGAATTTTTTTTTTACTTGTCTGAACAGACACAAACAAATCCCCGATAACTAGTGGGTTAATGGGGGCCGCGACCCTGTTAACACACAAATCTGCGTACTTTTCACAGATTCTGTGTATTAATGCCTGTTAGTTAACATGTTAATTTAACAGGCGTTAAACAGGGTCTCGGGTGACAAAGGGAGTACAACTGAATAGCCACGGGTGTTAAAACCCGAGGGCACCTCCCTTTATCACTTCCTGTTAACGTGGGCAATTTAATTTCCAGGCAGCCCTACTAGTCGTGCCCTTTCTATACGATCTTTCACCGCTTGCAGTTAGTCCCTCCATATTCTTGCTTTCCTGACCCTTCGTCCACATTAACCAAATAAGCCATTTACCTTCAAACTCTGGCGGCTATGTAGACATGGAAGCAAATAAAAAAAGTAGGCAACTGGGCAGAGCCATGTTGCTATGCAGGTTTGGGCAGATGTAGCATGTGCAGAAAGAACTAGATTTGGGTAGGATGTGTCCAAACTCAAATCTAAATTGCAGAGTAAAAATAAAGCTGTCTAACATTTGTGGGCTACATGAAACATAAATGTATTTCCTCAACCTGCATTGAAAAATGCTTTGATCCAGATACAAAGTTTCATGCTTTTTCTGCCTAGCTTCCGAATCAGGCACAATAAGCGAAAGCTAGATTAGTTTCAGCACTATCCCTGCTACTTACTACAGGTCTTTAGCTGCCTTTAGGAAGTTTTGAAGGACCAAAAATAAAATACTATCGCTCCAAATAAAAAAAATAAAAAAACAAAATCAAACAGGAGATCCTCCCTGCTGTTCCAGAGAGCCATGTTCAGGGTGGTCAAGGATCTTCGACCATGAACTTCTGCCCAGACACACAAATACTCAGTATCAGTTCAATTACAAAACCACAGAGCATTGCAATGTACCGGTTTGTATCTGAATTGTATTTTTAATTCCACACATAGTAGATAAAGTTGATTTAGAAGTTATTTGGTTGGTCACAATGTGCTAGAAAGTTTTTAAAAAAAGAAGTTAAAGATAGTTTGGGGCATTTATTGTCCACAGGGACATCGAAAGTCTTCGAACAATGCAGCTTCAGAATAACAGATATACAAGAGTCCAGGACTAGCCCATTCAGTTCTCATGGCAACAACAGAAAACGGAGGAGTAAGATGGATTGATTGACAGTTGTGCCGTTGGCTTTTCCAGGACAAATAATGGCTGACATCAGGGAAACCAATGATTTTATGACTAGATTTACGGTCTGTACATTGTGAGAAGCACACATCCTAAAGGCTTCAATATTAATATAGAACATGAGGATCATTTAAAAAAAAAACACAAAAAACACAATACAAAAACTTTTTCTATATGTATTATTGCAATACTACTATTAACTGATTTCCTATACTGGTCACTGAACCTTTTAAAGGAACTCGATGGAAAGTCCTTGTACTCCAAATAGAGCTTATAGAAATGACCCTAGTAACATTTATGAGAGATGTGTTTTGTGCGCTTCTCACCTTAAGAATCTTATTCTGCGAGCTGAGAGCCCCATAGCGATTCATAGAATCTTGCTGCAAGAAATAGAACAGAACATAGTTAACAAAATATCTAAAAAGGTACACAAAGATCACCTAAATAATAGTGATAAAGGGAATAATCTGTCATCTGTTGTCCACCAGCCTCAAAGTACCTTAACCTCATTTAATGAGTGGCTGAAAAAAAGACTTCAGTGGAGGGGGAGTTTTCCCAGGAGTCCCAACACCAAGCAATACAGGAATGTTCTAACATAAAAAAAACAATTGGCTCAGTTCATACAAAATTACTTATAAAAACTGACTTTGAAGGAGCTGGAGTCATTTTATTAACCAGGTGTCATTGTGAACCCTGTAATATTAATATCACCATAGCACCCAGTCTAGGTACATTACGGAGTCCTGTACCTTTACTATACCCCTCTCACATCTCCAGTGCCGGATCCCACACGGGAATCGGAAACGGGTTCTTCCCGGGTGGGATCCGACATTGGAGACTCTCCCTACCCCTTTCGCTGGCTGTCAGACCCTGCAATATGCCAGGTCGGTTGCCATAGCGGTGGGGGGGCGGAGCCGGCGGCGGAAGTGGAGGCGGCGCTTGGAGATTAGCTCATCTTCGCGCCGCCTCTCCCCATCTAGCAAATGGGTCCCGGGTCTCATAGACACGGGAATCCGTTTATGCAGCCACTGACCCGGTATTCAACCCGGGAATAACACTGCTTATAACACGGGTTGAATTACCGGGTCAGGAGACCCGGGAATTCGGAGTTGGCGCTTTCACACCGCACACTGACCCATGTCACCTCAGCAATGTGCCGGGTCGATACCGGGTTATTTGTGTGGTGTGAAAGGGGTACTAGTGACTTGTCAGCCCACAGACTTATTTACACACACAATGCAATATTTGCAATCCTCAACCACATACTGTACCAGTATCGTCTCCAGCTGCCACAGCTACACAATGAACCGCTTACCTTCTCTTTGTTCAATGCCTCCTGAGCCTCCAATTTATAGACTAAATAATCTGTACAGAGGAAACAAAGAAGAAAGGGATCACTCACATAGCACATTGCATGAAAGGACTGCCAATAAAAACAAAAATGTAGCAGAGATCAGCGCAACTTTCAAGATATAACAAGTTGTACAAAGTTTCTGCATGGAATGTACCCATGTGTAGCACAACGTCAATAATACCTAAAAGCTTAAGTAAAAAAAAAAAAAAACCTCAAGCTTACAAATCAAAGGAAAATGCTATTGTGAATGGAAAATAGCATGCAGATACACTATGATACAACTGGTTTTATTGCATTTATTTGAAAAGCCTTTTTGAGATGAGCAAATTCATGGGACGTGTAAACACAAACAGCTCAGACTGTGTTTTGGCCACTGGACAGATTTAAGTTAAATCACTCATTTCCCAATAACAAGATACCTTGAGACATTTGGGTTGGAATAATAACTTGCACTGGACACTTGTTTTCCTTCATAACTGCATTTGGTGGTTTGTATGGACTAATGAAACTTTGGGGCAGATGCACATATTACTGTATACTAAGTAGTCCAACATCAAAGATTTTACTGCACTCCACTATGGACTGCACACGATATGTCATTACACAATTCTTACCATCGCACAGAATTGAATTTCCCTCTTTATATCAAAGAGGGTCTATAGATTTTGACTTCTAAAAAAAAAAAAAATCCAGACAATTATTATGACAAGGGCAGATCAGCTTCTGTGGTGGGTACTAGCCAAGGACATCCCTGAAATCTATGGCCATGTATACCCACAGTACTCAACAGTGATTTCTACCAGTCTTCTAAACGTACATCTTGCAGTAGCTTACCCTCCTCTATTAAGAACAATGGAAGATCAGCAAATGTGCCATAGTTGACAACATTTTATTATATTTAGATTTTCCTGGAACATCAGCAAAGGATATTTGAATAACTATAAAAATCTGGAATAGCCCCTGTACATAAGAAGCAACCAATCACTTTTTCACTTTCTTTTTCTAAATGGCAGTATGAAGATGAAAGCATCTGGTAAACCACAATGGTCCATACCACCTGTCTTCTATCTACAACAGCCCATTCAAACATTTGGCTCACGACCCTCTTTAGTGTGGCCATGATGTGTCAATGTCTGATTTGCCTGGAGGGTCCAAGGTTGATACATGGCTGGAGGCCATATGATGGAAACCTGGAGGTTTAATAAGGTTTCTCCTCATAGATGGTAAAAATAAGAATTTACTTACCGATAATTCTATTTCTCGTAGTCCGTAGTGGATGCTGGGGACTCCGTCAGGACCATGGGGTTCAGCGGCTCCGCAGGAGACAGGGCACAATAATAAAAGCTTTAGGATCAGGTGGTGTGCACTGGCTCCTCCCCCTATGACCCTCCTCCAAGCCTCAGTTAGGATACTGTGCCCGGACGAGCGTGCATAATAAGGAAGGATATTGAATCCCGGGTAAGACTCATACCAGCCACACCAATCACACCGTACAACCTGTGATCTGAACCCAGTTAACAGTATGATAACAACGAAGGAGCCTCTGAAAAGATGGCTCACAACAAGAATAACCCGATTTTTGTAACAATAACTATGTACAAGTATTGCAGACAATCCGCACTTGGGATGGGCGCCCAGCATCCACTACGGACTACGAGAAATAGAATTATCGGTAAGTAAATTCTTATTTTCTCTAACGTCCTAAGTGGATGCTGGGGACTCCGTCAGGACCATGGGGATTATACCAAAGCTCCCAAACGGGCGGGAGAGTGCGGATGACTCTGCAGCACCGAATGAGAGAACTCCAGGTCCTCCTCAGTCAGGGTGTGCCCCTGACCAAGTAGCAGCTCGGCAAAGTTGTAAAGCCGAGACCCCTCGGGCAGCCGCCCAAGATGAGCCCACTTCCTTGTGGAATGGGCTTTTACTGATTTTGGCTGTGGCAAGCCTGCCATAGAATGTGCAAGCTGAATTGTACTACAAATCCAGCGAGCAATCGTCTGCTTAGAAGCAGGAACACCCATCTTGTTGGGTGCATACAGGCTAAACAGCGAGTCAGATTTTCTGACTCCAGTCGTCCTGGAAACATATATTTTCAGGGCCCTGACAACGTCAAGTAACTTGGAGTCCTCCAAGTCCCTAGTAGCCGCAGGTACCACAATAGGTTGGTTCATGTGAAAAACAGAAAACACCTTAAGGAGAAATTGAGGACGAGTCCTCAATTCTGCCCTGTCAGAATGAAAAATTAAGTAAGGGCTTTTATATGATAAAGCCGCCCATTCTGACACACGCCTGGCTGAAGCCAGGGCTAATAGAATCTTCACCTTCCATGTGAAATATTTTAATTCCACAGTGGTGAGTGGATCAAACCAATGTGACTTTAGGAAACTCAAAACAACATTGAGATCCCAAGGTGCCACTGGGGGCACAAAAGGAGGCTGTATATGCAGTACCCCTTTTACAAACGTCTGAACTTCAGGCACTGAAGCCAGTTCTTTCTGGAAGAAATTCGACAGGGTCGAAATTTGAACCTTAATGGACCCTAATTTTAGGCCCATAGACAGTCCTGTTTTCAGGAAATGTAGGAAACGACCCAGTTGGAATTCCTCTGTAGGGACCTTCTTGGCCTCACACCACGCAACATATTTTCGCCAAATGCGGTGAAAATGTTTTGCGGTTACATCCTTCCTGGCTTCGACCAGGGTAGGGATGACTTCCTCTGGAATGCCCTTTCAGGATCCGGCGTTCAACTGCCATGCCGTCAAACGCAGCCGCGGTAAGTCTTGGAACAGACAAGGCCCCTGCTGGAGCAGGTCCTTTCTTAAAGGTAGAGGCAACGGTTCTTCCGTGAGCATCTCTTGAAGTTCCGGGTACCAAGTCCTTCTTGACCCATCCGGAACCACGAGTATCGTTCTTACTCATCTCCTTCTTATGATTCTCAGTACTTTTGGTATGAGATGCATAGGAGGGAACACATACCCTGACTGGTACACCCACAGTGTTACCAGAGCGTCCACCGCTATTGCCTGAGGGTCCCTTGACCTGGCGCAATATTTGTCTAGTTTTTTGTTCAGGCGGGACGCCATCATGTCCACCTTTGGTTTTTCCCAACGGTTTACAATCATGTGGAAGACTTCCCGCTGAAGTCCCCACTCTCCCGGGTGGAGGTTATGCCTGCTGAGGAAGTCTGCTTCCCAGTTTTCCACTCCCGGAATTAACACTGCTGAGAGTGTTATCACATGATTTTTCGCCCAGCGAAGAATCCTTGCAGTTTCTGCCATTTCCCTCCTGCTTCATGTGCCGCCCTGTCTGTTTACGTGGGCGACTGCCGTGATGTTGTCCCACTGGATCAATATCGGCTGACCTTGAAGCAGAGGTCTTGCTAAGCTTAGAGCCTTGTAAATTGCCCTTAGCTCCAGTATATTTATGTGGAGAGAAGTCTCCAGACTTGATCACACTCCCTGGAAATTTTTTCCTTGTGTGACTGCTCCCCAGCCACTCAGGCTGGCATCCGTGGTCACCAGGACCCAGTCCTGAATGTCGAATCTGCGGCCCTTTCATAGATGAGCACTCTGCAGCCACCGCAGAAGAAAACACCCTTGTCCTTGGAGACAGGGTTATCCGCTGATGCATCTGAAGATGCGATCCGGACCATTTTCCCAGCAGATTCCACTGAAAGGTTCTTGCGTGAAATCTACCGAATGGGATCGCTTTGTAAGAAACCACCATTTTTCACAGGACCCTTGTGCAATGATGCACTGATACTTTTCCTGGTTTTAGGAGGTTCCTGACTAGCTCGGATAACTCCCTGGCCTTCTTCTCCGGGAGAAAACATCCTTTTCTGGACTGTGTCCAGAATCATTCCTAGGAACATTAGACGTGACGTCGGAAAAAGCAGCGATTTTGGAATATTTAGAATCCACTCGTGCTGTCGTAGAACTACTTGAGATAGTGCTACTCCGACCGCCAACTGTTCTCTGGACCTTGCCCTTATCAGGAAAGCGTCCATATTTCTTTTTAGGAAGAATCATCATTTCGGCCATTACCATGGTAAAGACCCGGGGTGCCGTGGACAATCCAAACGGAAGCGTCTGAACTGATAGTGACAGTTCTGTACCACGAACCTGAGATACCCTTGGTGAGAAGGGCAAAATTTGGACATGTAGGTAAGCGTCCCTGATATCCAGTGACACCATATCGTCCTGGTTCGCTATCACTGCTCTGAGTGACTCCATCTTGATTTGAACCCTTGTATGTAATTGTTCAAATCTTTTAGATCTCACCGAGCCGTTTGGCTTCAGTACCACAATATAGTGTGGAATAATACCCCTTCCCTTGTTGTAGGAGGGGTACTTTGATTATCACCTGCTGGGAATACAGCCTGTGAATTTTTTTCCAAAACTGCCTCCCTGTCGGAGGGAGACGTTGGTAAAGCAGACTTCAGGAACTTGTGAGGGGAAGACGTCTCGAATTTCCAATGTACACCTGGGATACTACGTGTAGGATCCAGGAGTCCACTTGCGAGTGAGCCCACTGCGTGCTGAAACTCTTGAGATGCCCCCCACCGCACCTGAGTCCGCTTGTATGGCCCCAGCGTCATGCTGCGGACTTGGCAGAAGCTGTGGAGGACTTCTGTTCCTGGGAATGGGCTGCCTGCTGCAGTCTTCTTCCCTTTCCTCTAACCCTGGGCAGATATGACTGGCCTTTTGCCCGCCTGCCTTTATGGGTACGAAAGGACTGAGACTGAAAAGACTGTGTCCTTTTCTGCTGAGATGTGACTTGGGGTAACAAAAGTGGATTTTCCAGCTGTTGCCATGGCCACCAGGTCCGATGGACCGCCCCTTTATACGGCAATACTTCCATGTGCCGTCTGGAATCTGCATCACCTGACCACTGTCGTGTCTATAAACATCGTCTGGCAGATATGGACATCACATCTACTCTTGATGCCAGAATGCAAATATCCCTCTGCGCATCTCGCATATATAGAAATGCATCCTTAAAATGCTCTATAGTCAATAAAATATTGTTCCTGTCAAGGGTATCAATATTTTCAGTCAGGAAATCCGACCAAGCCCCCCCAGCGCTGCACATCCAGGCTGAGGCGATTGCTGGTCGTAGTATAACACCAGTATGTGTGTATATACTTTTTAGGATATTTTTCAGCTTCCTATCAGCTGGCTCTTTGAGGGCGGCCGTATCTGGAGACGGTAACGCCACTTGTTTTTATAAGCGTGTGAGCGCCTTATCCACCCTAAGGTGTGTTTCCCAACTCGCCCTCACTTCTGGCGGGAAAGGGTATACCTCCAATAATTTTCTATCGGAGGAAACCCACGTATCATCACACACTTTAATTTATCTGATTCAGGAAAAACTACAAGTAGATTATTCCCACCCTACATAATACCCTTATTTGTGGTACTTGTAGTATCAGAAATATGTAACACCTCCTTCATTGCCCTTAACATGTAACGTGTGGCCCTAAAGGAAAATACGTTTGTTTCTTCACCGTCGACACTGAAGTCAGTGTCCGTGTCTGTGTCGACCAACTGAGGTAAATGGGCGTTTTTACAAGCCCCTGACGGTGTCTGAGACGCCTGGACAGGTACTAATTTGTTTGCCGGCCGTCTCATGTCGTCAACCGACCTTGCATCGTGTTGACATTATCACGTAATTCCTAAATAAGCCATCCATTCCGGTGTCGACTCCCTAGAGAGTGACATCACCAATACAGGCAATTTGCTCCGCCTCCTCACCAACATCATCCTCCTACATGTCGACACACACGTACCGACACACAGCACACACACAGGGAATGCTCTGATAGAGGACAGGACCCCACTAGCCCTTTGGGGAGACAGAGGGAGAGTTTGCCAGCACACACCAAAAACGCTATAATTATACAGGGACAACCCCTTATACAAGTGTTTTCCCTTATAGCATTTTCACATATGTAATCATATCGCCAAATAAGTGCCCCCCCTCTCTGTTTTAACCCTGTTTCTGTAGTGCAGTGGAGAGCCTGGGAGCCTTCCTCACAGCAGAGCTGAGCAGGAAAATGGCGCCGTGTGCTGAGGAGAATAGGCCCCGCCCCCTAAAACGGCGGGCTCTTCTCCCGGAGTTTGTGAGATCTGGCAGGGGTTAAATACATCCATATAGCCTCAAGGGCTATATGTGATGTATTTTAGCCATAAAAAAGGTAAAATACATTGCTGCCCAGGGCGCCTCCCCCCAGCGCCCTGCACCCTCAGTGACCGCTGGTATGAAGTGTGCTGACAACAATGGCGCACAGCTGCAGTGCTGTGCGCTACCTTATGAAGACTGAAAGTCTTCTGCCGCCTGTTTCTGGACCTCTGGACCTCTTCAACTTCGGCATCTGCAAGGGGGGTCGGCGGCACGGCTCCAGGACGAACCCCAGGGTGAGACCTGTGTTCCGACTCCCTCTGGAGCTAATGGTGTCCAGTAGCCTAAGAAGCAAATCCATCCTGCACGCAGGTGAGTTTACTTCTCTCCCCTAAGTCCCTCGTAGCAGTGAGCCTGTTGCCAGCAGGACTCACTGAAAATAAAAAACCTAACTTAAACTTTTATTCTAAGCAGCTCAGGAGAGCCACCTAGATTGCACCCTTCTCGGCCGGGCACAAAAATCTAACTGAGGCTTGGAGGAGGGTCATAGGGGGAGGAGCCAGTGCACACCACCTGATCCTAAAGCTTTTATTATTGTGCCCTGTCTCCTGCGGAGCCGCTAAACCCCATGGTCCTGACGGAGTCCCCAGCATCCACTTAGGACGTTAGAGAAAATAGGATTTTAATTACCTACCCGTAAATCCTTTTCTCGTAGTCCATAAGGGATACTGGGGACACTTAATATGATGCGTATAGATGGAGTCCGAAGGAGTCGCTGCACTTTAAATTCTTCAAACAGGGTGTGCTGGCTCCTCCCCTCTATACCCTCCCCCACAGCCCAGTCTAGGAAAACTGTGCCCGAAGGAGATGGACATACTTGAGAAGAGGAAACATGACAAGACAACTAGTGCTGAGATTACTGAACCAGCACACAGCAGAATAAGAAGCTAGTGAAACAGAAACAGCAACAGCTGAGTCAAACAACTTCAACAAGAACAAACTTGCAGAAAGGTCGAAGCACAGAGGCAGTATCCCTTATGGACTACAAGAAAAGGATTTACTGGTAGGTAATTAAAATCCTATTTTCTCTATCATCCATAAGGAATACTGGGGATACTTAGTATGATGGGGACGTCCCAAAGCTCCCAGAATGGGTGGGAACGTGCTGAGAAGTCTGCAACACCATATGTCCGAATTGGACATCCTCTGTAGCCAGGGTATCAAACCTGTAGAACTTGACAAACATGTTGGTCCCTGACCAGGTAGCAGCCCAGCATAGTTGCAAAACCGAGACACCACGGGCAGCCACCCAGGAAGAACCCACCGATTTACAGTAGAAGAGTGGCTCTTGATAGACAGAGGAACCGGCAAGGCTGCCGAAGTGTAGGCC
Source organism: Pseudophryne corroboree (assembly GCF_028390025.1). NCBI lineage: Eukaryota > Metazoa > Chordata > Amphibia > Anura > Myobatrachidae > Pseudophryne > Pseudophryne corroboree. The sequence goes on along the minus strand of NC_086453.1, from coordinate 193,329,605 downwards.
TGTTGAATAGAAAGCCTAATCAAACGGGCAATCGACTGCTTTGAAGCAGGACAACCCTTCTTGTGAGCATCATACAGCACAAAGAGGGAATCAGATTTACGGACAGCAACCGTCCTCTTGACAAATCTTCAGGGATCGCACCACATCCAAGGACTCGGGGTGTGAGGAAGTGGAGGAAGCCGCCAGAACCACGATAGGCTGATTCAGGTAGACTACAGAAACCCTGACGAAGGCCAACACTGGCCGATACGCGTTGGAGCACACAAACATAAAATCAATTCACAATATACTTCTAAATTGAACAACAGAGCAAGCGATTTGAGACCCGGAGGAGGAAGGATGAGAGAGGAAAGAGACGGGACCCAGTGAGATCTCAGCCTGGTCACGTGGTCGGACCAACCCGGAGATGCGGGAGGAGGGACAGGAGACGGAGCAGAAGCTAGAAGGTAAGGGACTCTGTAGGAGAGGAGAAGGCGCGGGGGACAGCCCAAGCAGGGCTAGAAGCAGTCCCTACCTCCCTCTCCAAGACTCACGATCGATCCCCTTCTGCCCGGGACAGCGCGCTGCGCTCATTAGAGCGACATCGGGGTGGTGCAGGGCGTAGATGGGTACGGTCTGTCCGGAGTCCTTATTACTAACAGCACCAGCCCTACCCTGACCCCTTACCGCCAGCGGCAACTCGGGGGTACCCCTTGTTTCTTTCTTTTTTTGGATCCCACCTGTACCAAAGACATTTTATAGTTTAACTACCAGCTCTGGACATTTTTTCATTCAAGCTAGATTCCACTCAGAGGTGGGACGCCACCTTTTCTGAAGTGGAACATCAGTACCCATATGCTTACCTTTGTTCACCCAAGAACTTTATCACTGCTTTATTCATAGCAGTGGAACCAGCCCCCCCCCCCCCTTTTCTACCCCCACCCATATATCCTACAGCAGTAGATATTTCATTGTATTTACACAAAAATAAAAAACAGGATTTCATTTCAACAATATTGTTTATTGTCAGTATCTATACCATAGTTTTCATTTGTCAGCAGCACTAATTTACTGAATGTACAATCTATTAGGAAAGAGACCAGTACACAATTCTTTTCAGGCATAATCCTTGTCAGGCGCACCTGTAAAAACCCATTAATAAGGCAGGAACTGCTGAAAAGTCCTGAGCTCCGCTCTGTCCTCATGAAAGACCAAGTAGGGACTCTTGCAGGACAAAGCTCCCAGTTCTGAAACGCGCCTAGCAGAAGCTAATGCCAATAGCATAACCGTCTTCCATGTAAGGTACTCGTCCTCAACAGACACCAGTGGTTCAAACCAAGAGGATTGAAGAAAGGACAAAACCACGTTGAGATCCCTAGGAGCAGTGGGCGGCACAAAGGGAAGGTGGATGCGAAGGACACCCTATAGTAACATCTGGACTTCAGGTAAAGTAGCCAATTTCTTCTGAAAGAAAATAGACAAAGCCAAGATCTGAACTTTTACGGAGCCCAACCTTAGGCCCATATCCACCCCAGCCTGCAAGAAACGCAAATAGCGCCCTTGGTTGAAATCCGCAGCCGGATACTTTCGGCCCTCACACCAGGAGATGTATAATTTCCAGATACGGTGGTAATGCTTAGACGTGACAGCTTTTCTGGCCTGAATCATGGTTGCAATAACCTTAGCCAGAATTTCTCTCACAGCTAGAAGGTTCCACTCAACCGCCATGTCATTAAACAAAGACGCCGTAAGTCCGGGTAGACGAACAGCCCTTGCCGAGGAACATCCTCCCGCAGTGGCAGAGGCCAGGGGTCTTCTACTGCCATGGCCAGAAGATCCGCGTACCAAACCCTTCATGACCAATTGGGGGCAATGAGAATTGCCTGAACTCCCTCCCTTCTGATTATTTTTAGAACCCTGGGGAGCAACGGATTGGAGGAAACAGGTACACCAACCGGTAACCCCACGGCATTGTCAGCGCATCAACTGCTGGCGCCAGAGGGTCCCTTGTCCTGGAACTATAGCACTGAAGCTTGTTGTTGAGTCGAGAGGCCATCAGATCTATCTACAGACAGCCCCACTGATCTGTTATCAGTCAAAATACCTGCGGCTGGAGACCCCATTCTCCAGGTTGTAGGTCGTGTCGACTTAGGAAGTCCGCCTCCCACTCCCGGAATGAATATGGCCAATACTGCCCTTACATTCCTTTCTACCCTGAGTTACAGTATGTTTATTGGAAGAACGGCTTTGTGGCTTGACCACCTGCCCTGGAACTGTGCCCCTTGGGTGACAGCTCCCCAACCTCGAAGGCTCGCGTCCGTGGTCAAGAAAATCCAATCCTGGATACCGAAGCTCTGACCCTCCAAGAGGTTGGAGGGTTGCAACCACCACAGGAGAAAGATCCTGTCCTGCGGTGAGAGATGTATGACCTGGTGCATCTGTAGATGCGAACCTGACAATTTCTTCAGGTGATCCAGTTGGAATGTTCCCGCATGGAATCTGCCGAATTGAATGGCCTCGAAGGAGGCCACCGACTTTCAAAACAGGCGGGTGCAAATATGTACCGAGACCCGGTTTGGCTGCAGAACCGCTTGAACTAACTCCTGAAGTGCCCTTGCCTTGTCGCAGGAAGGAAGACCTTCTGAGCCACCGTGTCCCTGATCATTCGGAGGAACTGGAGATGCTGGGTCGGCTCGGGGTGGGATTTTTTGAAGTTTAGAATCTAACCGTGGTGTGACAACAGGGTTGTTGTGCAGCAGATACTGTACAGCACTTGTTCCTTTGATCTCGTGTTTATCAACAGATCCTCCAGGTAGGGGAAAATGTTCACGCCCTGAATCCTGAGTTGGAACATCATTTCCGCCATCACTTTTGTGAAGACTCTTGGATCCATGGATAGGCCAAAGGGTAGCACTTTGAACTGGTAAGGTTCATCCAGCAAAGCAAACCTGAGGTAGGGTTGATGAGGCGACCATAACGGAACATGGAGGTATGCGTCCTTGACGTCTAGAGCAGGCCTGGCCAACCTGTGGCTCTCCAGATGTAGTGAAACTACACATCCCAGCATGCCCTGCCACAGTTTTAGCATTCCCTAATAGCAAAACTGTGGCAAGGCATGATGGGACTTGTAGTTTTACAACAGCTGGAGAGCCACAGGTTGGCCAGGCCTGGTCTAGAGAGACTAAGAACTCCCCCTCCTCCAGACCAGAGATCACTGCTCACAGAAACTTCATTCTAAACCGGAAAACCTGCAGATATTGGTTTAACAATTTGAGATTCAAAATGGGCCTCACTGAACTGTCCTGTTTCAGTACCACAAAAAGGCTGGAATAATAACCCTTGCCCGGCTATTGAAGCGGCACTGGAACAATGACTTTGGTCCGAACCAGTTTTTGAATGGCCTCTTGTAGTGTAAGGCGCCCATCCTCTGAAACCGGTAAGCCTGACTTGAAGTATCAGTGAGGCGGAGAACTTTCCAACTCCAGTTTGTAGCCCTGGGAGATCAGGTCTTTTACCCAAGCATCCTGGCAGGAGCTTCTCCAAATGAGACTGAAAAATCTCAGACGAGATCCCACCCTGAGATCCTCCATGGGCGGAGGGACACCCTCATGATGAGGGTTTTGAGGAGACAGAGCTTACGCCCTGGTCCCGAGATCCTGTGGTGGCAGGCTTACATGACTTACCTCTGCACTCTCTTGCCGCATTTGAGGCACCTCTGGCTTTACCCTTAAACCTTGCAGTCCAAAAGGACTGCAGTGAAGGCCCCAGTGTAAGAGCGTCTAGCCAGTGGAGCTGCAGACGGGAGGTACGTGGATTTTCCAGCATTAGATACTTGGATTTCGAAGGCTAACTCAACTCCAAACGGCCAATCTCCTGTGAAGGGTAAGGCCTCTCCCCTCCTTTTTGACTCTGCGTCCGCCACCCACTGACGTAGCCACAATGCCCTTAGTGCAGACACCGCCATGGTAGAAGTACGAGCATTTATAATGCCAATGCCTTTCATTGTTTCACAAAGGAAACGGGCAGATTCCTGGATATGCTGAATCAGCATCACCATTTCAGCCAGGGACTTATCCCCAGTCATGCCCTCCTGTAGGTTACCTGCCCAGGTGTAAATGGCGTGAGTCACCCAACAGCCCACAATAACAGGCCTTTGGGAGGCTCCAGCTGCAACATAAATATATTTCAAAGTGTTGTCTATTTTTCTGTCCGCAGGTTCCTTTAAGGCAGTAGCCCCTGGAACAGGAAGCACTGTCTTTTTTGACAGGCATAATATTGAAGTATCTACAGCAGGGTGAGTCTCCCAGATCTTCCGCTCCTCATGAGCAAAAAAGGAAAAGCGGCAGCACTTTTTTCTGTGCAGAGAAAATAGGATTTTAATACCTACCGGTAAATCCTTTTCTCTTAGTCCGTAGAGGATGCTGGGGTCACATCAAGAACCATGGGGTATAGACGGGATCCGCAGGAGACATGGGCACTTTAAGACTTTGAATGGGTGTGAACTGGCTCCTCCCTCTATGCTCCTCCTCCAGACTCCAGTTATAGGAACTGTGCCCAGGGAGACGGACATTTCGAGGAAAGGATTTAATGTTAAACCACGGTGAGCATCTTACCAGCTCACACCTCAAGCATGCCGCAGAACGTGGCATTTCACAGAATACAAGCCAACGGCATGAACAATTGCTGCACCAGGCTGAAAAGAAACCGTAACACAACATGTGTGTAACCACAAATAATCACTGCAGATATAGTACGCACTGGGACGGGCGCCCAGCATCCTCTACGGACTAAGAGAAAAGGATTTACTGGTTGGTATTAAAATCCTATTTTCTCATACATCCTAGAGGATGCTGGGGTCACATCAAGAACCATGGGGTTATACCAAAGCTCTAGAATGGGCGGGAGAGTGTGGACGACTCTGCAGTACCGAATGCCCAAACGTGAGGTCAACCTCGGCCAAGGTATTAAAACTGTAAAACTTAGCCAAATTTTTTGCTAAATAGCTGCTCAGCAAAGTTGCAATGCCGAGACTCCCCAATCAACCTCCCCGGACGAGCCCACCTTCCTAGTAGAATGGGCCTTCACCTATTTCGGTAACGGCAATCCTGCCGTGAGAAAAGCATGCTGAATCGTACCACAGATCCAGCGCGCAACGGTCTGCTTGGAAGCAGGACACCCAATCTTGTTGGGAGCAAACAGGACAAACAGAGTTTGTGTTCATAAACGGAGCCATCTTGGTGACATACATTTTCAAAACTCTGACCACATGCAGAGACTTCGACTCAGCGAAGGCGTCGGTAGCCACAGGCACCACAATAGGTTGGTACATGTGGAAAGAAGAAACCACCTTCGGTAGAAATTGTTGACTAGTTTCCAACTCTGCTCTATCTTCATGGAAGATCAAATAAGGTCTCGTGTGAGACCAGGCCGCTAACTCAGGCACTCGCCTTGCATATGCCAAGGCCAACCTGACGACCACTTTCCAAGTGAGGAAATTCACTCCTCCTTACTTAAAGGTTCAAACCAATGTGATTGAAGGAACTGCAACACCCCATTAAGATCCCATGATGCCACTGGGGCACAAATGGAGGTTGGATGTGCAACACGCCCTTCACGACAGTCTGAACTTCTGGAAGGGAGTCCAATTTATTCTGAAAGAAACCCGATAAGGCCGATTTTAATTGAGCCCAAGTTTAGGCCCGCATCCACACCTGCTTGTAGAAAATGGAGAAAACGTCCTGGCTGAAAACTCTGCCGTAGGAGTCTTCTTGGATTAACACCAAGAAACTTATTTTCTCTAAATACGTTAGTAATGTTTAAACGTTACCCCTTTTTCTAGCCCGAATAAGCGTGGAGAACTAATACCGTGGGAATACCCTTACGGACTAGGATTTGGCGGTCAACCGCCATGTCGCCAAACGTAGCCGCGGTAAGTCCTAATACACGCACGGCCCCTGCCGCAACAGGTCCTCGTGCAAAGGAAAAAAACAGGGATCTCCTATGAGTAATTCCTGAGATCTGGATACCAAGCTCTCCTTGGCCAGTCTGGGACCATGAGGCTCGCTTGAATTTCCTTTTTATGATCCCAGAACTTTTGGAACGGGAGAAAACATAGGGAATACATATAACGACTGAAAACACCCACGGTGTTACCAGTGCATCCACTGTTCCTGTTTGAGGGTCCCTTGACCTGAAATTCTGAAGCTTCTTGTTGAGACGAGATGCTATCATTCCTACTTGAGGAAATCCCACCGACATGTCACCTCTTCGAAGACTAATTGGAGGAGGTCTGCCCTCTCCTGGATGGAGATTGTGTCTGATGAGGAAGTCTGCTTCCCAGTTGTGCACTCTTGGAAAGAACATCGCCAACAGAGCGCTTGTATGTTTTTCCGCCCAGCGAAAAATCCTTGTAGTTTCTGCCATTGCTGTTCTGCTTTTCGTTTGTAGAAAACCGTTGTAAACGGCCCTTAACTCTAGACCATTTATGTGGTGACAAGTTTTCTAACTTGACCATCTTCCTTGGATTTTTTCCCTCCTGTGTGACTGCCCC